>NC_090256.1:21093156-21210656 GCF_037325665.1 Littorina saxatilis
TTTGTAAGCATCTCGACCTACCCGTTTTGAAAGTAAACAAACAACATACAACATGCACAGACAAATAAAGAACGGAAAAGAAGAATTGCAAACTTGCTTTGGTTTGAGTTTGGTGACTCGTAAGATGACCAAGAACTCTTCAGGGACATTCATTTTGAGAGCAACATTTACCAGTCACAGATTTATTTACTAGATGCTGAACGAGCCGACATCGACAGCTGGCTGGCTAGATTCCGAGACTGAGTCAACATCTCAAGGTCATTTGGGAGTAGCGTTGTCGAGTCAAACATTTATTCACTGGACACTGAACGGCAAGACAGCCGCTTGAATAGATGCAGTAACTGTGTCATAATCTCAAGGTCATTTGGGAGTAGCATTGACGAGTCAAACATTTATTTACTACTGGCTAGATACAAGACAGTCAACATCTCAAGGGCAGTTGGGAGTTGCGTTGACAAGTCAGTTATTTTCTACTTGAATGTGCCTGCATTTCATATCTTCGTAACAGTCAGTGCACATGGTAATTATTCAACGTTAAAGTCAGAAAACGTAATATTTGAATAATTTGAGTTTGACCATTTTGTGAATGTCTATGTCTAACTGAAGATAGCAACAGCTGCTGTGTTCTTAATCTACTCACAATGATGAGTTCAGAGATTTTGCCCTTGCCGGGCTTGCGGATGCAGGCAGAGAAGTTGGTCCATGGCCTGCCGGAATCTGGGTGGTGGTACCACGTGCCGTTCTCCTGACAGTGCCTTGTGGCGTACTCTGAAATTGCAACCATCCACATTGACAGCAAAGCATGTTCGTTCAATTATGTCTTAAAATTTGGTACACACGCACAAGCACTTACGCACGCCAGCGCACTTACGCACGTGTGCATGTACACACACACACACACACACACACACACACACACACACACACACACACACACACACACACACACACACACACACACACACACACACAGACCAAGTAAACGACAAAACGACCAACCAACCAACCAAACACAACTTTTTTTTTACCTAAACTGGGGAAAAAATTATGCCCGTAGGCCTACTATTAATTCAAACTTTATATGCCCCCAAAGTCACAGGTAGGTATCTTGTAAACAATAAAAGCAACCCATTTGGGTAACAGAGAAATTCAGGAAATAACCCTGTCGGTTTTCATGTCTTGTGGAAGTGTTGCTTTCCCTTGTTTTTCTTTGCTTTTCCATAGAAACACTGAGACAAGCTACACATGATAATTGTAGTCATAGCTCAGTGTTTCTATGAAACACAAGGTAAAGTAACTCTTCCAGAACCCGTACAAGTTTGACAGAGTTATTTCCGATCATTATTGCTGCTACAAAAGAATGAATTGAATTATACATTATCAATAATATTTATATTAAAGGTATTATTTCTGAACGCCTGTTGCTGTTGTGCACGTGCAACATGAACTTAAATTTAGAATGCCAAAATGTTAAACTTTGTGTACGAGGTCAATTTTTATCACAAAGTCTGTACAACGTTTAAACAAAAACAATCTTGTATAGTCCCGTGATTTACTGCTAAAAATTAACCTGTCATAATTTTAAATCTTCTAATTTAAATTGCTTTTTCATGCTTTAACTTGTGTGCGTTTGTGTGTGTGTGTTAGTGTGTGTGTGTTTGTGTGTGTTTGTGTGTGTGTGTGTGTGTGTTAGTGTGTGTGTTGTAAGTGTGTGTGAGTAATCAGTATATATATATATATATATATGTGTGTGTGTGTGTGTGTGTGTGTGTGTGTGTGTGTGTGTGTGTGTGTGTGTGCGTGTGTGTGTGTGCGCGCGCGTTCATACGTATTTGCGTGCTTGTAATTGTTGTTTATATTGATGTGAACAATTTGTATTGTGTGTTTATTCAGCCACAATGTAATTTCTCTTTTGAGATAATAAAGTATTATTGTTTTGTATTGTATGTACTGACCGGCCTGGTCAAAGCCGTTGATGTAGGCCGGACAGGGCTGGTACCCCACGGTGCCGGCCGCTGTGTCCGGCCAGCACATCACATTGTCCCATGTCCGGTTGCAGAACAAACCTGCAACACACATAAACAACACAGCGATCTGTAGTGTCCACGCCATGCAGTTCATCTATGAAACAATTCTCCTCATTTAATCGACCTTTAAACAAACAAAACTTAAACACGCTCAATATAATTTACCTAGAACGATGAGGTATTCTGTTCACATTGCCCTTCATAAAACGGACACAGACTGACAGACACACAGAGACAGACGTACAGACATAAAGACAGACAGAGACAGAGACACAGACAGAGAGAGACACACACACACACACACACACACACACACACACACACACACACACAAACGGACACAGACTGACAGACACACAGATACAGACATACAGACATAAAGACAGACAGAGACAGAGACACAGACAGAGAGACACACACACCCACACAGACAGACAGACAGACAGACAGACACAGACAGACGACAGACAGACAGACAGACAGACAGACAGACAGACAGACAGACAGACACACACACACACACACACACACACACACACACACCGGTACGACATGGGCACACTAGTATGGTGCTGCTTTGAAGCCGAAGCTTTCGTTATAATTATATGAAGACCTGTGATACAACAATGATAGTGCAAAAAAGTGACAAGGTCTCAGGGGCGGATCCAGGGGGGTTTCCGGGGTTTCCGGAACCTCCCCCCCCCCAAGCCTAAAACAAATTATATTAAAAAAAATTAACAAATGAAATTAAAATTGAGAATAAAGAAAAAAAGGATGGCTCAGATTGCACCAGATTGCTCCATTTTCCTTGTTTTTATCAACATTTTTCGGAGGAGCAAGCCCCCGGAACCCCCGGAGGAGGTTCGAACGCTTCGCGCCCTCAACTAAACGCTTCGCATCGTCGAATTGTCCCTAAAAGAAATATGGACCCCCCCCCTCCTCCCACCTAAAAATGATGTGATCCGCCCCTGGGTCTTCAGCTTTGTGAAATAAGGCGCAAGGGTAAAGGTCCAAAGCCACATTCATTCAGTGCTGAAACTTCACAGACACAAAAATAAAGCTCACGAGTTAATTTGTCACCAGCAAACTCTTGCAGCAGTTTGCACATCCTGGAACCGAGACGAGAAGGTCTTGCTGTTTCCCCCGAAAGATATCCACTTAATTAAACCGTGCTAGCATTAGTGAATTGCCCCGAGGTGTTTTGTGCCGCACTGTAGACAAGCTGATACAGTGGAACTCCCCCGGCTTCTATATAAGACCTACAAAATCAGGTCTTTAAAAGGAGGGAGTCTTAAAATGGGGGTAAATTTACTAAGGCTATGAACTGAAAGTCTGTGAAAAGATGGTCTTAAAAGGGAGGGGTGGGTGGGGGTGGGAGTCTTAAAAGGGGGTTCCACTGTAATGGGATGCGGGATACGGAGACTGAAAAGGTGGAGGGAGCTAGGCAGATGACAGTAACTCTGTGATCAATGTTGCAAAAGTAGCTGTACGTTTTCCCTTCTTTGTCTCGTTCGATGACTCCAGGACATACGGCAGATTCCCTTTGACTTTGTAAGTGCCACAACAAATCTGAGAAAAACAGGTCCTTAAATAGGAGTTAAGCTTAAAACGGAGGTTATACATGAAGAACATCTGGACAAAACGAGGCCCTTTAGGGGTGTTAAAAGGAGGGATCCCTAGTATAACTGATATTCTGATCTTTGGCATGTCTAACATCATAATGATAACATGTTTTGATTTTTGAAACACAGGTCTTATTCTCTTTTGCCAAATGCCTTGACAATAACGCCGTTCCTGTTTTATTTTGCCAAATGCCTTGACAATAACACGGGGTTTGTTCTCTTTTGTCAAATGCCTTGACAATAACACAAGTCTTATTTTGTTTTCTTTTGCCAAATGCATTGACAATAACAAAGGTCTTGTTTTGTTTTGTGTTGCTGCATGACATATAACACAAACACAGGTCTTGCCAAATGCCATGATAATGACACGAGTCTTTATTTCTTTTGCAAAATGCGTTGACAATAACAAAGGTCTTGTTCTTTGTTTTGTTTTGCCAAATGCCATGATACGGCAAAATGATCGTCCAACCCATTACGCTCTGTCGTATACGTGGTCACAGAAGTACGCCCGAAACTCGGTCGAAGCGTGCACTCAATCCAACTAATAACATCTGGCCTCCAAGAAACTCGGTCGAAGCGTGCACTCCATCCAACTAATAACATCTGGCCTCCAAGAAAATCGGTCGAAGCGTGCACTCCATCCAACTAATAACATCTGGCCTCCAAGAAACTCGGTCGAAGCGTGCACTCCATCCAACTAATAACATCTGGCCTCCAAGAAACTCGGTCGAAGCGTGCACTCCATCCAACTAAAAACATCTGGCCTCCAAGAAACTCGGTCGAAGCGTGCACTCCATCCAACTAATAACATCTGGCCTCCAAGAAACTCGGTCGAAGCATGCACTCCATCCAACTAATAACATCTGGCCTCCAAGAAACTCGGTCGAAGCGTGCACTCCATCCAACTAATAACATCTGGCCTCCAAGAAACTCGGTCGAAGCGTGCACTCCATCCAACTAATAACATCTGGCCTCCAAGAAACTCGGTCGAAGCATGCACTCCATCCAACTAATAACATCTGGCCTCCAAGAAACTCGGTCGAAGCGTGCACTCCATCCAACTAATAACATCTGGCCTCCAAGAAACTCGGTCGAAGCGTGCACTCCATCCAACTAATAACATCTGGCCTCCAAGAAACTCGGTCGAAGCGTGCACTCCATCCAACTAATAACATCTGGCCTCCAAGAACGAGGGCGACGCAAGAATGACGGGCATTCTTAAACACAACGACGTAGACTGACAACTCCTCGACATATTGTATGTTTATTGAGGTTATACCTCTGGCCAAATGTTGCCAACAGAATCGAAGCTGTAGACGTCGCAAGTACAATGAGTCATCATTCCAGAAATGTCAGCGCCGTTGCTATGGTTACAGATAAACGTTAAGTTTACAGAGAGTCTATTTTGACATCACATTGATTGGAACCAACATGTTCATGGGGGGAATAGGCTCTGGCAGACTTTTCCTAAAGAACGGACTCTGGAATTAGGAATAATCACGCCATAAATTCCAGCAACGCCTCTACAACCTAACACAACGGCCTTAAAAATACTGTTAACCGTGCTTCTTTGATATGTTATTTCAAATGGAAGCGTATTCATCCATTTGGTTTTGTTTTTGTTTTCTAAACAGAACACGAAAACAACATGTGAATGCTCTGGACTCCTTCCAAAGAGCAAATACGTCGTAAACAGCCAAACACGAATCCATCATTCAGGCTCTTTAATGAGCTTTAATGTATGGCTAGCCGCCTCCGCTCTGTCCCGATGGGAGAGAAACTTGCGGTCAGAACAACTCGGAAATTGTAAGCACAAGGACCATTTGCATGATCGATGATTCTAGATGAGAATTTAGAAAATGAACTCAGAGAGAGAGACAAAAAGAGAGAAATAAAGAGAGAGAGAGAGAGAGAGAGAGAGAGAGAGAGAGAGAGAGAGAGAGAGAGAGAGAGAGAGACAGAGACAGAGACAGAGACAGAGACAGAGACAGAGAGAGAGAGAGTCTTTACCGGCTTGGTTACCCGGTCCAAGTGTACTCTTTACAACTTAAGAGTTTTCAGTCGCGTTGCTAGACTTCATTGACCCCAGATCAGTTGCCTTACTTGATCGTTTCTGTGGCATGATATACACCTCGTTGCCAATGGTCACGCATCAAGGAGTACGACATCGATATTTTCTCCCATTCAATATAATAAACCACAGTAAACTAGTGGCGTGGTGCCGATGCAGTCTGCTGCAGCCAGTGCAATCAACAGAAGCACTGAGGTTGTTCGCCCTATTGTCTTTTTCAACTACTAATGCAAGGCTTGAATCAAAGTCAGTGTCCCCTCTAGACACAGGAAACGGTGTGGCTGCATGCATTCAGCTCGCAAACAACAGAACAGCGATCCGCTTCTCTGAGGTCGTGTCATAAACCTTTTATCCTACATACGTGAGAGAGACACCCGTGAGATAATAATCGTTCAAATCACACGTGTGTATATCATGTAAATGAGGTCATGTCAAGCAAGTCTGGCAGGGACCTGTTTTTCCACTGCTTATGATGCCAAAGTCACCGAGACAAACGTCATTATAGAAACAAAAATTGCGCTCGCTAATTACCCTCGATGAATCTTTAGAACTAACACGTCACGCCACACGTTTAGAGTGACGTTTCTTTGCTTTGACGTAATAGATTGAACGAGGCTTTAGAAGAGATCGAGGTTCCAAAAACAAGCGTCTTCAATTTAGCTGCCCCGACGGCAAGACATTTTCAGAAAAATACACATAAGTACAGGATGTAGGATAAATAGAATACTACATGGCTTACTGTGTCGTACCAGATTTACACTCGTTGCTTTTTCAAATAGTGAACAGCTCGCTTTCGCTCGCAGTTCAATATTTAAAAAAACAACTCGTGTAAATCTGGTACGACACAGCAAGCCATGTAGTATTCTCTATAACTTGCACCGGCCATTGCAGGAGTCGTAGAATTGTGGTGCGTCTCTGGGGCCCTGTAATTAGCATGGTTCAGCCTGCGCAGCCTTTGACATGGTCACTAACGAGCTCCGCCTACTCATCTCTGAGTGCAAAGTCATTGCTCACAGCATGATCATTTATCTGAAGATGATGGCTCTCCTGATAATGAAGCCACGAGGATGGCCTATTGCCAGATGATTACCCTTAGTGCTACAATGTTAAGAGCTGCCAATTTAACACTATGCGCAAGCGCTTTATTGTACATTACTGTACTTAAGTGCTACCTACGTACGCACTTACTAATAAATGACTGACTTCCAATCGCTCTTGCTGTGTGAACTTTTGCCACGGAGCAGATCAAGGTTTAAAGGAGACAAGCAGAGGCAGGCGTATGTCTGAAAGAATCCTACCTGCAATTTCCTGATTTAACTGATATGTGAATGAATCTCAAAATGTTCCGTTTTCTTTCAGTATGTGTCGTCACTTCCAAGGGGCTCATTCGGGAAATAGCCAGAGTTAGGCCTACTTCTCCGACGCATGCACTATCAAACGGGGGAGAAAAGAATTAGTCGGCCATTGTGTGAAATACAATGTGTCATGCAAGTATAGCAGCGATGGTCTTATCACGGACGCACGTGCACGCGGCGGGTGTGTGTGTGTGTGTGTGTGTGTGTGTGTGTGTGTGTGATCGTGTGTGTGTGTGAGTGAGTGTGGTGTGTGTGTGTGCGTGTGTGTGTGTGCGTGTATGTATGTGTGTGTGTGTGAGTTAGTGTGTGTGCGTCTGTGTGTGTGTGTATGTATGTGTGTGTGTGTGTGTGTGTGTGCGCGTCCGTGTGTGTATGTGTGTATGTATGTATGTATGTATGTGTGTGTGTGTGCGTGTATGTATGTGTGTGTGTGTGTGTGTGTGTGTGTGTAGGTGCACATGTCATGGTAGTGTAACAATAGAATGCGAAAGTCTCGAAATTCCATCCAACATAAAAAAAGAAGAAAACAACCTTTCTCACCACATGTGATAATGTGTAATGAGATAATTATGCGGAACCATTCTCCGAGCACCACAAAGACTATCCAAATAAAGTGTACCACGCGAATAGGACTATATAGAGATATGATGCACTGGCAGCAAAAGGACAATCCATGTCAAAATCACAGGGCAGCAGACAAGTTTGCTCTGTGCAAAATATGAGGATCTGCAAACATCAGAAATCATGAATAAGCGACACGCATGAGCAAGAATCGATGATTTGTGCAAACAGTGGGCTTTTAGGGAAGGAAATTTATGTCCAGCAATATGTGCTGCAAGGAAATTGAATGAATAAAAGCCAAGCTGGTCAAAGGAAAGAAACAGAGACAGTCGGACGGACAGACGGAAGGACGGATGGACAAACATACCGTCGCACACATGTACGCATACTTGCACCAGCGCACACACACACACACACACACACACACACACACACACACACGCACATACACACACACACAAACAAACACACACACACACACACACAGACACACATACACGCACACACACACACACACACACACACACACACACACACGCACACACACACACACACACACACACACAGGCATAAAGACAATGACACAGACAGACAAACAGACAAACAGCTATACAGGCATACTGCTTGCATCCAAACAGCTAGACAGGCATACTGCTTGCACCCAAACAGCTAGACAGGCATATTGCTTACACCCAAACAGCCTTTTCCTCACAAGTTAATTTTAAGAATGTCAAAACCTAACTCCAAAACCTGTTTTTCAACAGGGTGTAACCAGTGCAAATATAGTTGTATTACTAGCAATGCTGTGCTGTTTTTCTTCATGATTATAGTAAATACACGAAATGTCAAAATCAGTAATTGAAATGGATCTTTAAGAAAGTCATATTTTTTTAATATCATTGTCATTTAGCACCAAACAAAACCGCCCAATGACACCGACGGTATAACTACAATCCTTGCCGAAACTGCTGTAATGACATTTTCAGTGTGCCTTTCTCGTCGCAAAATAGAAAAAAAAGAGAGAGAAAAAATAATAGATAAAAAAGCTTAGCTTAATAACTGTATGTACATTTAATTCTATAGAAGGCAAAGTCAGGCGTTTTTCTCGCATGGGAGTTCCAGAAAACGATGTTATGAAATATTTTTATTTCTCAACTTTAAAATCCCTTTGTAGCATCCAATCCTCTTGCTGTCCAACCTCCATCTTTCGAGCGAAGCGTCTTTAAGTTACATTCATGCAAGTGCTTTGTGGCACGGCCACGAAAATATTGTGACACAGTTTCCTGCGAAAAAGCAGAGGTTCAGAAAAATCGAAAATAAAAAGGTGAAAAAAGGAAAAAAGTCTACATTCACGTGGTTGAAACTTCCTGTTATCGTCTTTAGATGAACAGAAATTTTGTTTTCTGAAAACAAGTTCGTAAGTTTGTGAGAAATAATCCCCCCCCTCCCCCTCTATCCCCTTAATTCATGTTATTGTAGATGTTTCTTATTTCTCTACCGCTCACGCACACGATAAAAATAGCTACGTGTGTTCATTGGAAGCAATAAGTCATCATAACAAATGTTTCTCTTTGGCTGCATTTTTGAAAAAAAGATTAAAACAAGTCAGGAAACGGATATACAAAACGTTCTCGAAATAATGAACGGCATATACATCTCCGAAACACATGATTTCAAGTTATAAAACTAAACTCAAACGAAATGTTAGGGCTTTCGTTGCCAGGAAATGCCAAATAATTGAGGTGATGAAAATGTGTCAAAATGAAGACAAAAAAAGACAGATGCGCAGACTCAGCAACAACAGAAGAAGAAGAAGAAGAAGAAGAAGAAGAAGAAGAAGAAGAAGAAGAAGAAGAAGAAGAAGAAGAAGAAGAAGAAGAAGAAGAAGAAGAAGAAGAAGAAGAAGAAGAAGAAGAAGAAGAAGAAGAAGGAGAAGAAGAAGAACAACAAAGAGAACAAAGAAAAAAACATCCAGAATTTTGTCAGGCAGTAGTGTGATACAATTCATAAAATAAAACGAGCCCTCGGTACAGCGCTGAGTGTTGACACGTTTCAAACCACTTCTTCTTCTTCAGCATTCCAGAATTTTCTGATTACGTGCCCATTTGGGATCCCCAAACTATACTCTGAGAGCATAGTCAGCTTCACTGCGCTTTCGTTGAGTAGGCATGCTGGGTATTTTTATAACCCACCGAACTCCGACATGGATTATAAGATCTTTTCCGTGCGCACTTGGTCTTGTGCTTGCGTGTACACACGAAGGGGGTTAAGTCACCAGCAGGTCTGCACATAAGTTGGCCTGGGAGATCGGAAAAATCTTTACTCGTAACCCACCAGGCGGCAGCGACCGGGATTCGCACTTACGACCTCCCGATTAGGAGGCCGACGTCTTACCACCACGCCACTGCGCCCGTCGTTTCAAACCACTAAAATAGGAAAGGACGAAACTTTACAAATAAAAGGGATGACGCTGTCAACGTATTGAGCACAAACATTAAGCTTTTTATAAAAAGAAAAAGTCCAATCCCGGAACGAACGAATCGGCATCTCCGCGGGGTCTACTATTACTCGGGACAAAAAAGTCGATATGAATGATTAATCCATATCGTGATGGAATGGGTATTTAACGTCATGTTAGACTGAGGGACAGGTTAACAATTTACAGTAAGACAACCGATGGAAAATCTATGACGAGGGGATGAGAAAATGATTTCTGTGCGCTGGTTGAACTCCGGTTTAAAGGGATTGGATTTGACACTCACAAACACAAGCGCGCGAACGCACGCACGCACACACACACACACACACACACACACACACACACACACACACACACACACACACACACACACCACGAGAGAGAGAGAGAGAGAGAGGGGGAGAGAGAGAGAGAGAGAGACAGAGAGAAAGAGAGAGAGAGAGAGAGAGAAAGAGAGAGAGAGAGAGAGAGAGAGAGAGAGAGAGAGAGAGAGAGAGAGAGAGAGAGAGAGAGAGAGAGAGAGAGCGAGAGCGAGAGACAGACAGACAGTCAGACAACCCACACAGACACAGAAACAGAGAGATAAGAGACAGAGAGAACAGCTCGAGCACGCACAAGCAGTTTTACGTCTAATTTTGTCTTCATTGCACAATAGATGTTCCAGCAAATATTTGAACGGCTTCTTAATTTAGGTTATTTTCCGAAGTTCCCCAATAGTCGACAGATTTATTGAACATATCAACACAACATTCAGCCTACATAACGGCATTTAATAACAGAGGAGGCGCTAGGCAAATAGTTTGATGAACCACAACAGCGCAGTAAATTAAGTTCGAGAGGTTTAAATTCGTGACTCAGTCGGTCACCAGGACAGCGGGGTTCCGGCCGGTTAGCGTAATCTTGGGTTTGAAAAATCATACATCAAACCTCGAATACATCCAACCCCAACGATCACGACACGCTTCTGAGTAGCACGACCGAAAGACAGACAGACAGACAGACAGACAGACAGACAGACAGGCAGATTGGAATTAACAGGAAGGCAGACAGTTAGCAAGACAGACATATATGTCGGCATGATGACATAAACGCCTTTGGGTGAGATGCTGTTCCTTTTTACATTTTTTGACTAAATGTTTTAACATAGAGGGGGGAATCGAGACGAGGGTCGTGGTGTGTGTGTGTGTGTGTGTGTGTGTGTGTGTGTGTGTGTGTGTGTGTGTGTGTGTGTGTGTGTGTGTGCGTGTGTGTGTGTGTGTGTGTAGAGCGATTCAGAGTGAACTTCTGGACCGATCGTTATGACAATTTTCATGAGAGTTCCTGGGTATGATATCCCCAGACGTTTTTTCATTTTTTCGATAAATGTCTTTGATGACGTCATATCCGGCATTTTGTAAAAGTTGAGGCGGCACTGTCACACCCTCATTTTTCAATCAAATTGATTGAAATTTTGGCCAAGCAATCTTTGACGAAGGCCGGACTTTGGTATTGCATTTCAGCTTGGAGGCTTAAAAATTAGTTAATGACTTTGGTCATTAAAAATCTGAAAATTGTAATTAAAATAATTTTTTTATAAAACCATCCAAAATTACGTTTATCGTATTCTTTATCATTTTCTGATTCCAAAAACATATAAATATATTATATTCGGATTAAAAACAAGCTCTGAAAATAAAAAAAATTAAATTATGATTAAAATTAAATATCCGAAATCGATTTAAAAACAATTTCATCTTATTCCTTGTCCGTTCCTGATTCCAAAAACATATAGATGTGATATTTTTGGATTAAAAACACGTCCAGAGAGTTAAACAGAATAGAGATATAGAAAAGCGTGCTATCCTCCTCAGCGCAACCGCTACCGTGCTTTTCTGGATTGTTAATTTCACTGCCTTTGCCACGAGCGGTGGACAGACGATAATATTTATGGTCTTGCGGAAAAAATGCAATGCGTTCAGTTTCATTCTGTGAGTTCGACTGAGCTTGACAAAATGTTGTTATTTCGCCTTACGCGACTTGTTATAAATTTGTTATTGTTTTTACATTTAGTCAAGTTTTGACTAAATGTTTTAACATAGAGGGGGGAATCGAGACGAGGGTCGTGGTGTATGTGTGTGTGTGTGTGTGTGTGTGTGTGTGTGTGTGTGTGTGTGTGTGTGTGTGTGTGTGTGTGTGTGTGTGTGTGTGTGTGTGTGTGTGTGAGGGTGTGTGTGTGTAGAGCGATTCAGAGTAAACTACTGGATCGATCTTTATGAAATTTGTTATGAGAGTTCCTGGGTATGATATCCCCAGAAGTTTTGTTTCATTTTTTCGATAGATGTCTTTGATGACGTCATATCCGGCATTTTGTAAAAGTTGAGGCGGCACTGTCACACCCTCATTTTTCAATCAAATTGATTGAAATTTTGGCCAAGCAATCTTCGACGAAGGCCGGACTTTGGTATTGCATTTCAGCTTGGAGGCTGAAAAATTAATTGATGACTTTGGTCATTAAAAATCTGAAAATTGTAATTAAAATAATTTTTGTATAAAACGATCCAAAATTACGTTTATCGTATTTTTTGTTATTTTCTGATTCCAAAAACATACATATGTTATATTCAGATTAAAAACAAGCTCTGAAAATTAAAAATATAAAAATTATGATTAAAATTAAATTTCCGAAATCGATTTAAAAACAATTTCATCTTATTCCTTGTCCGTTCCTGATTCAAAAAAACATATAGATATGATATGTTTGGATTAAAAACACGTTCAGAGAGTTAAAAAGAATAGAGATATAGAAAAGCGTGCTATCCTCCTCAGCGCAACCGCTACCGCGCTTTTCTGGATTGTTAATTTCACTGCCTTTGCCACGAGCGGTGGACAGACGATGCTACAAGTGTACGGTCTTGCGGAAAAAATGCAATGCGTTCAGTTTCATTCTGTGAGTTCGACTGAGCTTGACTAAATGTTGTATTTTTGCCTTACGCGACTTGTTTCTTGTTTAGCTTTCCCCTTCCTCTTCCGTCTCTGTTTCATATAAATCATGCATTCCTTTGTCAAGTGAGGTCAAAATAATTCTAGCTAAGTTGCTAAAGATGTATCTCGAAATATGCATTCGATTGTCTTTAGTTCCACGCTTCGCATTGAAAGATCTCCAGCAACCGCAAGACGACGCATTGTATATCGAACCTTCCAAGAGGAAACAGAGCTCAGTGGCCGCAAAATCGCATCGTAATTTGCATGTGACACAGCTTGACCTGTGACCCCGTTAACCTCTGTATGACGCGCTGTTAGAAATGATTGGACGTTATTTCAGAAACAAATCGGTGGATGAAGGCGAAAGCTCCCGATGCAGGCTGAAAGTGGGAATAAAATCTGCGCAAGAAATAGCTGTGTTTACGTTGTGATGCACAAACATCTGCATGACAGAAAATGCAGGTTTTTTTTTAAGTGGACAAAACTTGGGAGTGGATTTGGAAAAGGGTACGGCTATGGTTGGATGGAAAGGGATCAGCTCGTTACTCCCCCGGCTCGTTACTCCTCCTTAGCATTTGGGTTAGGGTTAGGGTTAGGATTAGGGTTAGGGTTAGTAACAAGCCGGGGGAGTAACGAGCCGGGGGAGTAACGAGCCGGGGGATAACTTCTTCTTCTTCTTCTTCTGCGTTCCCGTTTTTTATGTTGGGTTTGATGCGTGCATGCCTGTTTTTCTCCTGTTATTGGGTGTCGGCACAGGAGGTCTGCCCGCTGTCCTCGGCCAACATGCTCCGTCTTCATGGCAGCTCAAGTTTTTTTTATCGAGGTTCTCTCCTCTAGATCCGCCGTGTTTCGCCTAGGGGCTTGCGCTGCCTAGTTGATAGGGTCACCTCGTAGAGGATGTGGTCATAGACCACGCACGGTCGGTCTTGGGATAGGGAAACGTTATGCTAGTCCGGAGGGATTACGCCACAAAGGCCACCTCGCGAAGACCCAGGGTCCTAGACTAGGGAGGTCCAAGGGGGAGCACCGGGAGGGCTACCCCTCTACCCGCACCTCCAACACAATCCCTTCCCCTGGTAGCTTCATCCCCAAGGAGGAGACAGAGCTACCTGCAACACCCCGGGGGAGTAACGAAATGCTCCCAGATGGAAAGAGGAGGGTTGGAGTGGGCGAGGAGTTCGCATGTGTGGTTGTACTTCAGACCAGCCTGCTTAGTGATTTGTTCCTTTTTCTTATAAGCGAAAAAAAGAAAGAACAACTCACTAACACATCGGGTTATGTTGACATAATCTTGTTTCTTATCCTGTTAGTGAAATTTTCTTTGATGGCTTTCTTGTTCTCTGTCTTTATCATAGCTCATATATGTGGGAGTGAAAATGGCAAGAGTGTAAAATAAGGTAGTGTGCGGGATTGCAGAGACGTCATTTTCACGAACGAATCTGCAGCAAGTCTGTTTCAACAAATAGTGTTATATTATAAACAGGCTGCTCAATTAGGAGCAGTCACACAGGCTTACGGATAGGCCATTATTTCAGCGATCTCAAAATTAGTCCTTTAATGTAAAATTCCCAGTCACAAAAACACACACACACACACCAACACACACATACACACTAGTATAAAAGTCATCTTCACATCACTGGGCCCCACCCCAAACCCACCCTCACCCCACAGTATTGAGGGAGGGTAATGGAAGGAAAGGAAATGACTATCGTATCAGCCCACATGAGTGGCTTCCAGAAGAAATCTTGCAGCAGATATTTAAGGAGTCGACATATATGCTAGATTGGTTTCTATATGTGTGTGTGTGTGTGTGTGTGTGTGTGTGTTTGTGTGTATGTGTATATGTGTGTGTGCATGCGTGCGTGCGTGCGTATGTACACATATATGTATGTGTGTGTGTGTATGTGCGTGCGTGTGAGTGTGCGTGCGTGTGAGTGTGCGTGTGTGTGTGTTTGTGTCCACTCATAAACGTATCAGCTGACCTAGACATAAAACACATTAATAAAACAGATAAACAGAGTAGACAAAAGGAGGAAAGAAGACGAAGAAAACAAAGATGCTAAAAAAATCTGTTGCCTTAAATGGGCAGGAACGGATATTTCTCGCATGAAAGTCACGCTTGCTTAAAACATAAAAGAGGACAAGGTAGATAACATTTTAGCACACACACACAAAAAAAGGAAAACACAAAGCCAAAAAAAAGAAGAAGAAGAAGGATCGAAGGAGGATAGGGAAAAAACAAATCTGCGTTTGAAAGTTTGCCAGGGCGGACGACACTTCTTATCAGCACAGTGGAGCGAGAAAGGGAGGAAAATGATTGTAGGGAAAAATGAAGACATGACATGCCAAAATGCCCAGAATCTTCGTTCGCGCATTACTGGCGTGCCCACCTATATTTATGCATTGTCAAGACGAAGAAAGCGAACATACGTGTGAAGATGAAGTTATCCTTGCGAATTTGTTCCTGAGAAATGTTGTGTATTTTTGTTTGTCTTACCAAATTTGAGAGTCTAAAACTATCTCCCGTCAAGATAGAACAGAAAGAACTTTAGGACAGAATACACGCTGGAGACACGTTACGCCCAATATACGTACACAGACGGTTGTTACCAGATTGTGTACCCAGAAGACGAAAGCGATGTGAAGGTATGCTGGCTAGAATGTTATTCTTGGCACACAGAAGCGTACTTAAAAGAGATTAGTTCAGTTATGGTTGTGAATGTTTTCTGCACTAAGCTGTGTTTTTTGTTTGAAAAGACTTGATTTCAGCGAAAGTGTGACTACGTCGGAGAGAAAAATAATAAAAACACTACAGAAAAGCAGTCTATTGGATTGATATCTACAAAACCTGATTTTTTAGACTCTCTTTAACTTCACGGGAAAAGGGCACAATGGGTAGATGTATCGTGAAGTAGTACGAGAACAAAATAAAAGGCGACCTTCAGGCGACCTTCAGGCGACCTTGACTTCCTGATGCAGTATGTATCCTAATGAAACCCCGACGACATGCAGTACACCATCAAACCTCATGACCACGTCACACACACACAATCAATATAGGCCAATGGGGTGCCTGCATGGTAGCTTAGTCGGTAAAGCACTACACTTGTGATTCTCGGGTCACGGCCGGAAGGGACGCTGGTCAATTTAACGTGCCTATTTATGTCCCACGCCCGCGTTACCACTGTGGCACGCAAACGAGCTATGAAAGTGGCCTATTATACCTACTAAATACAAACACCAGGGTAGCGCGACTCTTTTTGCTGCTAGCTTTCCACTGGGAAGAAGCAACCCAAATTTCCTAGCAATGAGATACAACAAAAGAGTGATGAAAATGGAAAGAAATTGTGACCTTTCTCCTTCCAGCACCCAACACACTAAAAATCAACACTGACATCTAAACCGTCGCAGTAACTAACAAATGAACGACCTCAGTTTACAGGGCTGGACCATGTGTATGGAAGGGAGAGGTACAGTGGTTGACAAGGCCCCCCGATTAAAAAAATACCAAGAATGGTAGGCAATTGGAACGTTGGCAGTTTTTGGATTAAGGCCCCCAGATGCTGTTAACAATTATTGAAAGGGGTATTTTTGGGTCTGTCCTTGAGAAAAATCGGTACATTTCCCGGGTAAGGGACTAACCAGGACACCCCTAACCCCTTAGATCGTTTGACATCAAACGTCAGCAGCGTTAACGAAAACCAAATACCGGCCATGTACTGAACGATAACCTTGACCCAAGAAGCACGCAAGTACCAACCACACTAAACAGAATCCCTGGCATCTAATAAACGATCGTAGCAACGTAACAATAAGGCGACCTTGACATCAGACGTCGCGTCACAAAAACCTGGCACGCGCCAATCGCTGTCTGCGAAAGAGGACGACCGAGGAGGTAGCGAGAGAAAACTAATTTGTCTTCCTTTCCGCCGAGTTGCAGTTGTCGACACGGCTCTTTGGAGCAATAGCATTTTTTCTACCGTGGTGGCAGACTCCATACATTCTGTGATGGACGACAGAGACAATTGGTTGTGCTTTCTATTTTAGGGGTCAATGAAAGGGCACTGGGTACAAATTGTCAGCACATTTAGATGCTTTTTGGGGCGGGGATGTAGCTCAGTCGGTAGCGCGCTGGATTTGTATCCAGTTGGCCGCTGTCAGCGTGAGTTCGTCCCCACGTTCGGCGAGAGATTTATTTCTCAGAGTCAACTTTGTGTGCAGACTCTCCTCGGTGTCCGAACACCCCCGTGTGTACACGCAAGCACAAGACCAAGTGCGCACGAAAAAGATCCTATAATCCATGTCAGAGTTCGGTGGGTTATAGAAACACGAAAATACCCAGCATGCTTCCCCCGAAAACGGCGTATGGCTGCCTAAATGGCGGGGTAAAAAACGGTCATACACGTAAAATTCCACTCGTGCAAAAAACACGAGTGTACGTGGGAGTTTCAGCCCACGAACACAGAAGAAGAAGAAGAAGAAGATGCTTTTTTGTTTGTTTGAATGGTGAGTTATTGTTTGTTTGAATGGTGAGTTATTGTTTGTTTGAATGGTGAGTTATTGTTTGTTTGAATGGTGAGTTATTGTTTGTTTGAATGGTGAGTTATTGTTTGTTTGAATGGTGAGTTATTGTTTGTTTGAATGGTGAGTTATTGGTTGTTTGAATGGTGAGTTATTGTTTGTTTGAATGGTGAGTTATTGTTTGTTTGAATGGTGAGTTATTGTTTGTTTGAATGGTGAGTTATTGTTTGTTTGAATGGTGAGTTATTGTTTGTTTGAATGGTGAGTTATTGTTTGTTTGAATGGTGAGTTATTGGTTGTTTGAATGGTGAGTTATTGTTTGTTTGAATGGTGAGTTATTGTTTGTTTGAATGGTGAGTTATTGTTTGTTTGAATGGTGAGTTATTGGTTGTTTGAATGGTGAGTTATTGTTTGTTTGAATGGTGAGTTATTGTTTGTTTGAATGGTGAGTTATTGGTTGTTTGAATGGTGAGTTATTGTTTGTTTGAATGGTGAGTTATTGGTTGTTTGAATGGTGAGTTATTGTTTGTTTGAATGGTGAGTTATTGTTTGTTTGAATGGTGAGTTATTGTTTGTTTGAATGGTGAGTTATTGTTTGTTGACGTCCCTACAACCGATATGCTTATCCGGGACCGGTGTTTTTGGAATACAATATAGATTCCTGTTTTTTTAGGCGTTCTCGTGCATGGTGTTGGAAACTATCCCAACGGATAGCACACACACACACGCACACACATACACACACCACCCACACACACACACACACACACACACACACACACACACACACACCACACACACACACACACACACACACACACACACACACACACACACACACACACACACGAGTATATATTATCTCTGTATCTATGTGAACCATCCTAACTGTGGAATTACGTTTCATTTCGCTGTCTGATTTAGAAACCTAGAACATAATTCCATTCGGCGCCTCCATGCGAAAGACCCGTATCTAACAGCTCGAGAATCCATCAGGCAGATCAACGGGCCCAGTATCCTGGTGGTTGGGACGTCGGCCTTCCATGTGAAAGATTCGAGGTTCGAATCCCACCGCTGGTCCGATGGAGATTTTTCCGATCTTCAGGGTCAACGTATGTGCAGACCTGATAGTGCCTTATTCCCCTTCATGTGTATACACAAGCACGGTACAGATCCAGTCATCTTTGTCAGAGTCCGTAGGGTTACAGAAACACTAAAATACCCGGGACGCATCCCCGAAAACGGAGTATGATTGTCTAAATGGCGGGGGGGGGGGGGGGGGGGGGGGACAGCCGACGAACGCAGAAGAAGCATAGAAGAAGAAGATCAGCTAGGTCCGCCGAAAATTTCAGAAAATGATAATCCCCCCCCCCCCCCCCCCAAACTATTCCACTATTCCATCCTGTGTAGTAGAACGCTCAAGTCTAATCTGGATTGACAGCGGACAGCTACACATCGAACGAGCAAAGCTAAAATGGAAATCCCTTTTTAAGACCCCCTCCCCCCCATCCGAATTTAAGACTTCCCCCTTTCTAAGACCTTGACTACTGTGTACACTACATTGGGGTGTGCACGTTAAAGATCCCACGATTGACAAAAGGGTCTTTCCTGGCAAAATTGTATAGGCATAGATAAAAAAATGTCCACCAAAATACCCGTGTGACTTGGAATAATAGGCCGTGAAAAGTAGAATATGCGCCGAAATGGCTGCGATCTGCTGGTCGATGTGAATGCGTGATGTATTGTGTAAAAAATTCCATCTCACACGGCATAAATAGATCCCTGCGCCTTGAGTCCGAGTCTGGAGATACGCGCGCGATATAAGACTTCATATACAAAATATTCAGTTTTCTGTTCATAACCTCTGTAAATGTACCTACAAGTTACCACTTCTACCGTTTTAAGACCTGATTTTCTGAAATTTCTTGTTAAGACCCGATTTTCTCAGATTTCTTGAAGCCTTAAAATGAATGTTCCATTGTACCGCAAACCAGCTGAATAAACACTGCCTCTCACTTCCTGACCCACAGACTTTCAAATGAGTCTTGTTAAGGAGAACCCGACGGGAGATGTCTGATTTCTAGCCAGACTCATTCTTGAAGGCTTTATTTCTCAGCAGAAACTACATCAGGGCAATATCTTCCAGGCGAAAGATTGTCTCTCCTCACAAAAATAATTTCAACTAAAAAATACTTTTCTATATTCATTTATCATTTTACAAAAGACTACAACGTTGAACATCGCACTTCTAGCTCTCACTTGCCCCAAGCCAAGAAAGAGGCTTGGGGAGGTGCGAAAATTACGAAGAAGCTACTAGCTCAAACTGACACTGACATCGCTCTCACGACGTACATTATTTCTTGCCATTTTTGTTTCATTTTCGTTCGCATTTAGATGTTACTTTTAGGGAATGAGAGAGGGTTTTCACACCAGGTCGTTGTCGCTTTAACCTTTACCGGATCACGCGTTGGACTACACAGTCCGGATGATGTGGGTCGTGTACGACGCATCCTTTCCAAAGAAGGATTCAACGAACAAAGTATGGGTCGTACACGACCCACGCCATCCGAATAAGGATAAACGTTGTGCCGCTTCTTTGCAGAGTATGGGTCGTACACTACCCACGCCATCCGAATAAGGATAAACAACGTAAAATTCCTTACGTGATTCCATATATCATCCGGACTGTGTAGTTCAAATTACGTCATCGTTTATTTGTTTGTTTACTAAGATAATCTTTCAAAAGTTGGGCAATGGGAAGGTCGTATTGTAATTAGAGATTATTCCCCCCTCTGCTTCTTTACCTCTGTAAACTTGTAGAGCTAGTTATTTGTGGATAAACACCCAGCAACCAAACAAATAACGAGCCAGCAACAGCCTGAATCCTCGATAGCGCAATGGGTTGAGAAGCTGTTCTGTGTCGGTACTACTTTTGCGACTGAAAAGTTCCGAACGCTCTAATGTACGAAGTATACATCTCTGGAGCAAACAATACAAACATACCGCATTTAAATTAACAACTACAGGCTTGAACACATGAATCGCCATATAAAATTCATAAGTTAGGTTGTTTTCTGAATCTAGATCTGCTGTGCACAAACGTTCATCACAAGCAAATGTCCAAGGCAAGTAACTCATACGTTGTCTAGCGACAAGGGTAGTTCCCCTTTCAAATTTCTTTTCACTCAGTTTTTTCGACAACTGACAGCAATCCGACGGTCAGTTTTCAAGAATATTTCATGTTATAAACAGATCACGCGCAACCAAATGCACACATCTTATCAATTTAAACAACATAAAGCGATTTCATACACTATTTTCAACAGAATACTGAACTTCATACAGTTTTTAACGTTGGAACACGGGGGCAAAAGTTCGTCTGCTAGTCCCATTTGACGAAAGAACATTATCCTAAGCGATACCAAAACATGAACAGAACACACAATATCAGCCTTTACCGCCACAGCAGAATAACAGCATATCTGTGTACTTGGTTTTAGTCCAAAATAGGGAAACTGACAAGAAGGAATGATGTGCACGGAACTATACAACCGCGCATTAATCGATCGCCTGCGCAGTTTGACTGGTTGAGTGAATAGGATTCGATCAAACTTTCGCAAAAAACCCTCCTCTTTTCTTTGAATAACTGAAGAAAGGAGGAATAAAGCGGTTACACACCTCGTCTCAGTGATTATCAAAAATAATGGTTTCAGTTCGCGATCATGAAAAAGCTCGCTGAAGCTCGCATTTTTCATGATCCGCTAACTTCGACCATTATTTTTGATAATCACTGAGACTCGGCATGTAACCTCTACTTACATGAAGTCTCAATTACAAACTCCAAATAGTTTCAGAGATAGAGACGATTTTGTGAGGCTCTGGGTCGTCCACGACCCACGAAGCACGGTGAAAACCTTTCATAAGATACCTGATCCTTCAAACAAATATCATTATTACAACAGCGCACGAACTGTGGCGTGACCGACGTCAATAGTTTAGGCTGGGGATCATTCGGGGGAAACACATAAGGTTGAATAATCCAAGCGCTAGCAACGCATGCAATTGTCAGAAACATGTGAAAGGTAACGCCTGCCCCGGAAACATGTAGAAAGCCCAATGGCGCCAGAGTGAAATAGGATACACGTCAGTTGTGGAGAGAACATCAAACTGAAGAATTTATAATGAAAATGTGACAAATTAAAAAAGGCAAGAAGTAATGGAAGAATGAACTAAGACAAAAAGTAATGTACGCAAACAAAGTGATTCAACCATGACTCTCTGTGTCTGATCTTTCAAAATTTTTTTTAATGCGGATTGTGTTACTGCTAAAACGTAAATTTAGGTTCGCACATAACACGCCTTTTTACTGCGTGTTTTTCTGTTTTAGTTGCTGTTGAAAATGTTAGTTGGTTGAAAACAACATAATTCCAGCACAAGTGTAGGCATGTTAGATGGCATTTAGTCAAAAGTGAAAAAGAATAGAAGTTATGGAAGAATTAAAAAAAAAGAAAAAGAAGTAATGTACTCAAACAAAATAGTTCAACCATGACTCTCTGTGTCTCATCTTAGCTGATATAGTCCTGCTAGACTGATGTCAATTTAGGGTCGTGCATAACACAGCTTTTCACTGCGTCTTTCTTTTTCTGTTTTTGTTGCTGTTAAAATTTTAGTCGATTCATAAGGACAGATTTCTAGCACAAGTGTAGAAAATACAGAACCCTTGATAAGATGTTTACACGGGTAGCATCATTTTGCAAATAAGAGCACTCTTTCATTTCTTCTTTTTGAAGAGCAAAGTGTAGCAACTCCTTTCTAAGCCAGACTAAAACGATAATAGTTCTTTCACAAGATTCTCCTTTACGTCAGCGCTGCAGCATTTTTAAACGGTCGCAGGAAATGCAACTCACACCAGGTTAACCAGCTCTTTGTCAGGTGAAAATTTCAACACAGGTGCCTGAATGGGCACATAAATCATGGTTGGTTATCTTTGAAATACACGCCCTAACGGCGACGCATCCACTACGCTGACTATCATTTGTCTTGCACGCATTCGTTAAATTTAAAGGCCCACTACGCCTCGTAAAAGCAGTTTGCCTCACCATCTCAGATCTGGCCAATCTTTTACACGGGATAAGACCATCACTCCACTCGGTCACATACCAACAATTTGAATCCTGAGTTCTTGCTGTGGTGAATTTGAATTTTCTTATGAATTAATTGCCGAAAAGGGCACCTGTGTATTTTACAAAATGAATTCTTTAACCAAAAAAAACAACCCCACTCTAAACACAGAGCACTCAGGCTGTTCATGTGGAGGGATGGTCTTATCCAATGTTAAAGCCTGGTCAGATCTGAGACGGTGAGGAGAACTGTTTTCACGAGGCGGAGTGGGCCTTTAAGACAGCAATTAGAGAGACTTAAATGCAGTTGCGCTAACTGTGTAACAACTGCATAATCGAGAGGTTTAAATATAGCGTTTACGACAAAAACAGGTGGTCCTGGAAATATATTACGTGTTTAAGTTAAGATTTCACTACTGGGAGGTAGAAACTGCCAGCACGGACAGCAGTAACACAACACGATTGTGGACAGGCTGTCTTTTCTCTGATGCCGCAGCATATCTTGGCTGAGATCAGTTAACAGGAAAATCATCATCTGTAATGGTGACGACTATTTACACTGTAAGTTGTAAAAGCATCAGTCTTTCAATCTTTGACACGTGGAACATTTAACACTGATAAAGACGTCTACATTAATTCGATAATCTACCGAAATACAATATTTGGACTTATTCTTATTGCAGAGAAGCTGTTTTAACCTCTCGGAGGAAATCTCCGATTGCTTTTTATACATATTTTCATATCATTTTTTTTCGGTCAGAGGAAATTCCAGTCATCAATTTTAAAAGCAACGATTCTTCAACGTCAGAGAGAAGAACATTAAAGCATATATTGCGTTTTGGAGTACTCAAGAACTTTAGAATGTCATCCTACGTATCGGAGTTACGCCCACAGACAGTCATTCATCCGCCAATCTGGCCAGACAAACCGGCTCCATCACCTCGCCCCCACCCCCCCCTCCCCCCAAAAAAAAAACACCACCCCAAAAAACAACCATTTAGAACCTCAACCTCCCCCCCCACACACATACAAATAAGGAAAGAAAATCCAATCCAAACAACAAACAATCAAAGACTAACAGACAGCTATAATAGACAGAGCGACAGACCGATAGACAGAACGACAGACAGACCGATAGACAGAACGACAGACAGACCGATAAACAGAACGACAGACAGACCGACAGCCAGAGCGACAGACAGACAGGCTACGCCCTTGCATGCTGCACTGTTCACAAATAATGTAGTGCAGCCAACCAAAGATAGTCTTGGCTATCATCTATATCTATATATATATACGACTAGTGTCTGTGTGTCTGTGTATCTGTCTGTGTATCTGTGCGCGATGCACGGCCAAAGTTCTCGATGGATCTGCTTCAAATTTGGTGGGCATATTCAGGTAGACCCGGGACACGACACAACCTGGTCGATATTTCAACACGTGCTCTCAGCGCGCAGCGCGGAACCGATTTTGGTTCCACCTCAGCTATTTTGGTTTCACCTCAGCTTACCCGGGCCCCCATACCGACACACCATAGCCGCTACACCACATCACAACGCCAAAGTTCTCGGTGGATCTTTTTCAAATTTGGACACCGTATTCAGCTACACCCCGGACACAATATCATCGATGAGATATTTCAACACGTGCTCTCAGCGCGCAGCGCTGAACTTATTTTCGTTTTTGTGTTCATTTCACCATTATAAGTAACTCTTCCTTATCTTCTCCAGTGTTTGGCGTTTATCTCCCTTCCTTCGTGTGGCTTTCCCGTTCAGTTGTAAGTTACTACACTGCGCTGTCCACTGCGCTGAGCGTCTTCGGCGTTCTGTTACTGTTACTATTTTTAGAAGGTCAACGCAGTGTACAGAACGTAAATTGGACCCGTAAATTATCCTCACTGTAAAAGTGCAAAGGTCGAATCAATTTATAGCCACGCGAAAAATACACTGTCATCTATCTCTCTATAGATACGGCTTCTCTGTGTTTTTGTGTGTGTGTGTGTGAGTGTGTGTGTCTCTATGTAAGCAACACCTGTGCATTCTTCAGTTCTGTTTGTGATGTGGTCTGGCGGCTTTTGTGTAATTTTATGTACTGGCCTTCCTTTGAGAAGCCATAACTTGCTCAGTCCTGTTTGAGTGGAGTTCGCCTCCAAAGGTGATTAACACGGTTACATTCCTCGACAAGGATGGGACTCGATATGGTCAGGAATGGCATTATGGCCACTGAATCATTTTCGTGCTGTTCCCATTCCACGAATCTGGGAGGGACCTAAGCTTGGCGGGTCCATTGTTCGGACCCGGCGAAGCCGGCGTACGGCTCTAAGTACTTCTTTCCGGCGAAGCCGGCTACCCGGCGAAGCGGGTATTCATTCTAGTAGAATATATATAGCTAGGAGCACACACTCTAAGAAAGGACAAACGATATATTTCAAAGATTAGCACCAAGGGTTTCTATCTCTTGTGCCAAGCGCCTTGGGATACAAGAGACAGAACAGCTAATTTCAGTGTTACAAGAGAATGTTTATCGACAGGTGGGCTGCTAGTTTGTTTAGACACTTTTTGTAGGCAACCATGAGAAATCGTGTCGTTGTGTGTGGCCGTTTGCAGTGTACACTCAGGACCATTGAATTGATGCTTTCGCAATTGGAGGGCACACAGACAACAAGAACACAATTAGACACACACGTATGAAGATACTGCAAACCTTGCTATAATCATTGCATTACAGGCATATATATATGTTACAGTAAATCTGTGAAACCAGGAAATACGTGTATTATCTAGGTAATACATGAATTAACTGACGGAAAAAAACCCAGTTAATTCATGTATTACCTGAAATAGTTTAGTTAATACACGTACTCCCTGGTTTCACAGATTAACTGTAACATATATACGCAGAGACAAAAACCCACAGACATATTCAAACAGACACAGACAGACACTTCAACAGCAATCACACAACCAACAACACCACAAGTTGACCATCACTAAACAACAGAAGAAACTATGATGACAATTAAAATCAACAGAGATGCAAACATATTACATTTTCATTCTTATCTTATTTTTATGTATAGTTCTTCCCTGCAGTCTATCTGTCCATGTTATGTTGAACTTAAACGTTGTAAATTCGGGGAAGTTTTTCTAAAGCAACTTAAGGTTCTGAATTTGCAGAATTTGCTCTTGTAAACAAAACAAATCCTTTTAATTATGGAATGAACTTTACAGATGCGTTTTGTTAACATGTGGTTCTTAAGGAAAACGTCGGCACTGCCATTTTGAGACAGTGAGTGACATACAAAGGAAGACAACTATGGCGGCAGAAAGTATGCGTTTTCTTCGACCAAATATAATACACAAATGACCAAATGACCCTTAATTTTGGAGCTATTTCCGTCAAGAAATTTGATCAAATGTATTCTCTGCATTGATAAAAGCGACTTTTATTAAACATAACTCAATTACCAAAACCCAGATAGACTGCTAAAGTTGCACAACTCTAAGAACAAGAATGATAGGTTATTGGAACGTTGACTCTATGACAAAACAAACGTCACATTAACAGTACGTCGACCCATTGGTCTTTTAATCTTGCAAGCGAGTTTCGTCGACAATTTTGAGATAAGTTCATTTTCTGTAGCATAAGTGTTTTTATCCTACATACGTGAGAGAGACACCCGTGAGATAATAATCGTTCAAATCACACGTGTGTATATCATGTAAATGAGGTCATGTCAAGCAAGTCTGGCAGGGACCTGTTTTTCACCTGCTTATGATGCCAAAGTCACCGAGACAAACGTCATTATAGAAACAAAAATTGCGCTCGCTAATTACCCTCAATGAATCTTTAGAACTAACACGTCACGCCACACTTTCAGAGTGACGTGTCTTTGCTTTGACGTAATAGATTGCACGAGGCTTTAGAAGAGATCGAGGTTCCAAAACAAGCGTCTTCAATTTAGCTGCCTCGTCTGCAAGACATTTTCAGTAAAATACACGTAAGTACAGTATGTAGGATAAACAGAATACTACATGGCTTGCTGTGTCGTACCAGATTTACACTCGTTGCTTTTTCAAATAGTGAACAGCTCGCTTTCGCTCGCAGTTCAATATTTAAAAAAGCAACTCGTGTAAATCTGGTACGACACAGCAAGCCATGTAGTATTCTCTATTTCTGTCTGAGTATCTGTCTACTTAAAAAGACCACTGCGTCGACGTAACGTAAATGTAACGTTTTGTTAAGTCATAAATTGAACGTTCCAATAACTTACCGTTCTTGGTTTTTGAATTTCAAATATAAATCAATAATGGATTTGGATTGTGCGCTTTGAACTTACAACGCTTAAGTTGAATATTACCCCAAAAATCAAAAGCTAGCTTACCTGCAAGGGTGATAGGCTCCGAGAACATCCGCTTGGAACAGTCAAACAAGGCGGTCTTCAGACGCTCGATCTGCTCGTTCTGCGACAGCTCCGACACCTGATGAGGAAACAATGTGGGGTGAGCACTCGTTGTCATGCCGTCCGCCACTGTGTAGGCTCCCTCCATCATGTTCATTGTTCTCTCAACTTCACTTTGCTTTTCTGTGTTTCTTCACTTTGGAGGGTCTTTTCCTCTAAGAGGCGTCCTTTGTACAGTCAGGTGAAGGAGGGAAGTGTCTGAGTTTTATTTCGTTCAGGATTTTTACTTCACTTTGTGTTGGGTTTCCCCCTTCACCTTAGCGGGTCTTTGAGGCGTTTTCCCCAAGGTGGCGTCTCGCGTACATTCAAGTTAAAGAAGGAAAGTGTCACAGATGAGATTCTCTTGTTGAAGATATTCACTGTCCATTCACACAATGCAAGGTCGGGTTAGCACTAGTCGTCATACTGTTGACCTTCCTCCATCAGGCTCATTGTTCTCTCAACTTTACTTTGTTTTCTTTGCCTCACAGGGTCCATAAAACCAGCTAGATGCCATTTAACTTCAAGAATCGTACGTACACCGGGAACTCACTCAAAGAAGAGACTGTTTCCAACTAGGCTCGTTTATTCAGGGTTTTCAATGTTCAAGGGACAGACCACTGTGAACTTATAAATGAAAATAGCATGGTGTGCTTTCTTGTCACAAAAAAGATACCTTCCAGTCAATAGAAGAATGAACAAAATCGGATTTGTTCCACGATTTTCACTGTTCTTTCGTGGGAAAAGTATCTCTTGAGTGGTCAGCAAAAGGACGAAGTCTTTCCTGACGAGTTTCCGCTTTTCGGCAACAGGGCAATAAACAACTGACCAAGTGCAGTCAGTTCAAGACGCCACGCAGTCAACTAAACGGACAGGTCAGATAAAAATGCGTCAACAAGCGTTGAACTCAGCAGTGAATCTTACACACAACTTCGCTCTGTTCACAGCCTCGCAGTGTGAGATGCTGGGATTTTTACCGCAGACGATTAATACAGTTTCTCACTTTGTAAGTATTCTAACACCTTCATCAGCTGCTGACACTGACTAGCAAAATCCACTGCACGTCACACACAACAAGAACGAGATAACAGATGACTACAAGACAAAGGCAACAGTATACACACCCAAAAAACATCCGTCTTGGGTTTAAGGACAAAAGCTATCTCTTTCAAGGACACCGTATAACCGAGCTTGCCTTACGCTTCCCGGATACGTTTGTGTGACAACCAACATCATCTGACGTCGACAGAAACTGTGCAAAACTGCGTGATGACATGGCAGAGGCGAAGACTCATCCCGGCAACACAAACAGGACAACCGAAGTTCAAAGACTTGTACAAATTAACGGGTTCGTTCTGTCGGAAAAGTAGTACTTTCACAAATGAAATGAACCTTAATAGACCGTAAAAAACCCGTTCCCTTCCCCCTTAAAAATAATGAATAAGTAAAACTTGAAGAAGAAGGAGAAGAAGAAGGAGAAGAAGAAGGAGAAGCAGAAGAAGGAAGGAAGGAAGAAAGAAAGAAAGAAAGAAAGAAAGAAAAAAAGAAAAGGAAGGAAGGAAGAAAGAAAGAACGAAAGAAAGAAAGAAAGTAAGAAAGAAATTAAAGAACTAGCAATCGTAACCATAGTATTGTACAGCAGTAAGTAGGAAGAAAAAAATTCGATACTACTATTAAAGCTGCTTGAAAAAAGTACAGTGGCGCATTAATTAAGAGATGCAGGTCTTGTTGCGAGTGGCTTGATTGATCGTGTTGAACCAAGTTCAGTTAACTCAAAAGGACACTCGACCTTATTTTCTCTGAAACTATTCTGAGGTCAATGCACGGCCAAGAAGCCAACAATCTCACAAAAGCAACTCTTGATGTTTTCCTCATAAACAACAACAACAACTCAAAATCGACTTTGAATGTTCTTCTTCCAATAAGAGATTCTGTCAAAAACGGACTACACGCATCAATGCATTTACGCGACAAGCATGCAACACGAATATGAACTCTTGATAAAGCGGGATCCACTTGTTACATCTAGTCAAGTTATGACTAAATGTTTTAACATCGAGGGGGGAATCGAGACGAGGGTCGTGGTGTATGTGCGTGTGTCTGTGTTTGTGTGTGTGTGTGTGTGTGTGTGTGTGTAGAGCGATTCAGACTAAACTACTGGACCGACCTTTATGAAATTTGACATGAGAGTTCCTGGGTATGAAATCCCCGAACGTTTTTTTCATTTTTTTTTTATAAATGTCTTTGATGACGTCATATCCGGCTTTTCGTGAAAGTTGAGGCGGCACTGTCACGCCCTCATTTTTCAACCAAATTGGTTGAAATTTTGGTCAAGTAATCTTCGACGAATCCCGGACTTCGGTATTGCATTTCAGCTTGGTGGCTTAAAAATTAATTAATGACTTTGGTCATTAAAAATCTGAAAATTGTAAAAAAAAATAAAAATTTATAAAACGATCCAAATTTACGTTCATCTTATTCTCCATCATATTCTGATTCCAAAAACATATAAATATGTTATATTTGGATTAAAAACAAGCTCTGAAAATTAAATATATAAAAATTATTATCAAAATTAAATTGTCGAAATCAATTTAAAAACACTTTCATCTTATTCCTTGTCGGTTCCTGATTCCAAAAACATATAGATGTGATATGTTTGGATTAAAAACACGCTCAGAAAGTTAAAACAAAGAGAGGTACAGAAAACCGTGCTATCCTTCTTAGCGCAACTACTACCCCGCTCTTCTTGTCAATTTCACTACCTTTGCCATGAGCGGTGGACTGACGATGCTACGAGTATACGGTCTTGCTGAAAAATGGCATTGCGTTCAGTTTCATTCTGTGAGTTCGACAGCTACTTGACTAAATGTTGTATTTTCGCCTTACGCGACTTGTTTTTCTTCCAAGAAGTCATTCTGTCAAAAACGGACAACACGCATCAATGCAGTCACTCGTCAAGCAACACGAATACGAACTCTTGCCAAAGCGGAATCCATTTGTTTTTTTTCCAAGAGGTCATTCTGTCAAAGACGGACAACACATCATCAATAAATCCGCGGGGATGTATCTGACGAAGAAGGCAGAATGGATCGTCAATTCGCGTCACATCCGCACAGGTTCAAGGTAACTAGTGGCGTAAAAGGACGACAGGGAAGCAAAACAGCCAACACGAAAAAGTCATTCCAGAATGAATTTGGAAGCTTTTTGCACCTGTCTCTTCTGCGTGATAAATTACTCATGCAGGCTTTGAATTTTGGACCAGGGTAGTAGCCAGGAAAACGCGCGAAGGGAAAACATTACATGTTGGCTATACACGCACGGTCGTACTCAGTACTCTTACAGTCACAGAGCATCTCTCTCTCTCTCTCTCTCTCTCTCTCTCTCTCTCTCTCGCTCTCTCTCTCTCTCTTTCGCTCTCTCTTTCTCTCTCTCACTCGCTCTCTCTCTCCCTCTGTCTCTCTTTCGCTCTCTCTCTCTCTCTCTCTCTCTCTCTCTCCCTCGCTCGGGGGGGTCAAGGTCGACCACGAATGGCGCAGGAGGGAAAATTTTTCACAGTGCAGACAAGATGGATATTTTTCAAGTTCAAAGTGGCTATATCAAAGTTTGAGTCTCCAGAACTATACAAGTGAAAGTCTAAAGTGATTGTGTGCAGAAATCTACTGAAAATGATCGAGGTAGGACTTTGGAGGGCCAGTATTGGTCGTTTTCATCTGGCTTGTGTGGCAAAACATTTCTTGAACCGGCTTTGTGCTCAGCCCGTGTATGGTGACAGTTCTGAAATCAGTGTCAGCGACGTGTGCATTACTTGGGGATGCCTTGTTTTTCTTGCGAACATCGTGTGCTGCTTCAAAGATGTTGCGGAAAGTGCTTTTAGTGCGCCATTCCCACCCCTGGGAACTGTGACTTATAATTCGTCAACAGTGACTGGCCATTTGTCAGTGCCAAGTGATGACCTTGTACACCTGTCACCGATGGCGGTGACCTTTCCGCACGCACAGCACGCGCCATCTTTGTGCCTGGCAGTGATTGCCTTCGCGATACGACGCTTGAGATTGAGCAATGACGTAGAGGAAAACCCTGGGCCTGCTGTCAGTGGCAGTAGCGAAAGTAGTGGTGGTGGTGCGGAGTCAACTGCAGTGGCAGATAGCATCAAACACTTAGAGCAGTCGTTGCAACAGAAGCTGGATGTCGTTCTGGCAACCATGCAAACACAGGCGGACTTTCTCAAACGACAAGAAGACATGCTTAGAAAACAAGAGACATTGATGAAGAAATTTGGGGATGAGCAAGAGACAATGAAAAAGTCCCTCAAGAAGAACGAACAGTCGATCTCCAACCTCTCCTCACAACAAGACGATCTGTATCGTGTGGTGACTAGCCTCGAGGCAGAGGTTGACAGGCTGGAGGGGTTTTCCCGTCGCAACAACGTCAAGTTTTTCGGAATACCAGAAGAAGTTGGCGACACCGATGCTGACTGTGTTGTTGCAGTGAAAAACGTTCTTGACACATACATTCCTCAGAAGCAGTGGGAGCCTGACGTCATCGAGCGAGCGCATCGCCTCGGCAAACCCAACCCCAAGAATCCCAACCCCCGCCCTATCATTGCCAAGTTCCAACGTTGGGGCGATGCGATGCGTCTCATGAAAGACCGTGAGGCACGAAACGACATGGAGCACGACAACCTGAGAGCGGCCCAAGATCTCACCAGACGGCAGACCCAGAAGCTGAAACAGCTGAGGGAGGAGGGGAAGACGGCCTACTACACAAACGGCAAGCTACGCTTCCATGACAACCCCAGAAACAACGATGATCGCCGTGCTGACAACCGCCGGCCGGGTGGCCCCGGCTTGTTGACAAACACCGACTCGGAGACGCCCCCTGATCACGAGCAGCGTCAACCAATCAGCGAAGTAGAAATAGAGCGTGACGTCAGTGACACTCAGGGTCACAGCCGTGACACTGAAGAAAATTCCGGTCGGAATTCCGGGCAGAGTGACGCCAGAGATAAGCGTGTGACCCGCTCAGCCAATCGGCAGGGCCACAAAGACATGACATTGGGTGGCGATAGTGGAGGTGGTGGGTACTCGGCCTACATTCGCAACGTGCGTGGAACTCCCACCCGTGCAGGAAACAGCGAATAGGGGCGTGGCCAAGGCTATGACAATGCAAACAAACAAGACACACAAGCACATGACAAAAACACACCTGATGTAAATAATGTTGCAACAGCAAATAAGGACAAATTGAATACTTCTTTTTCATTTCTTTGTTGGAATATAAATGGGTTGATTGCCAAGCTAACTGACCCTGATTTTGTTGATTACATAACTTCTTTTGATGTTTGCTTTTTGTCTGAAACCTTTACTTTGCCAAGCTTTGACTTCAGTACCTATTTTAGTGATTTCATTGTTCTTCATTCACCAGGTGTGAAACTGACCAAGATGGGCCATGTTTCTGGTGGAACTGTTATGTTGATTCGTAAATGTCTGTCGGATTTTGTTGAGACTATTGATACCAAGAGTGAAAATGTTTTGTGCGTAAAACTTTCAAAAGAATTGTTTGGTTGTAAGAAAGACATGATGTTTATTGGTCTGTATAATCATCCAGTGGGCAGTGTGTACTATGATAAAAAAGATTATGATTGTACTCTAGAAATGCTAGAACAGTTTATTTTGTCTTTAATGGAAGCTGGCAGGGATGTGTACTATTTACTTGGAGGTGATTTGAACGCCCGAATAGGGGATTGGTGTCTTGAATGTGTTGATGAAGAAGATGATGATGAGGATGGTAATGTTTTTGAAAGAAAATCACAAGATGTTTTGACAAATAACTTTGGTAAAATACTGATTCAGTTTTGCTGCATGTTTCACCTTGTACCTCTGCATGGATTAGTACAACCAGGTTTCGATGATAAATTCACTTTTGTGTCTGAAAGAGGAAATAGTACTATTGATCACTTTTTGTCTTCAGTTGATTTTGTTGAATATGTAAATATGTTTTCTGTTGTCAACCGCATTGAGTCTCATCATATGCCTGTTCGGCTAGATGTGTGTGCTGCCCTAAAAATTGACGCTGATGTAGACAGTGAGAATAAGACTAGTTCAGAGAAACTGACTTGGGATTCCTCCAAAGCTAGTGTATTTTTAGATTTTCTTTCTTCACGTGAAGGTCAAACTGCCATCGATGACGCTGCTGCATGTATTGATGATAACTCTGACGCTGCCTTGACAATGTTTGTAAACACGCTTTTAGAAGCGGGTCGGTGCATGCGATGCACGGTGTTTTTTGGAGGCCGTCAGCGTCGTACGAGCCGATGGTTTGACACAGAGTGTAGGGAGGGAAAACGTGAAGTTAATAGATTACTTAGTCGGTACTCTCGCACTAGAAAGGTTGAGGATAAACTACAGTATTTGCAAAAAAGATCTGAATATCAAAATATGATAAAAGAGAAAAAGAAAGCACATAGAAAATCAGTACAAGATTCTTTACTAGAAAACAGAAAAAATCCTTCCATGTTCTGGTCAACGGTAAAGCGGTCTCGCCCAAGGGAGAGAAACCGTGCTACTATAAATATCGATGTCTGGAAAGATCACTTTGAAAACATTTTGGGACAGCACACAGCTTCAACGCCTGAACAAAACGAAAATGTAATAAATGAAGAAAGTGAGGAAGATGTACATATTTATGAATTGGATGAACAAATTTCGTTAGCTGAGGTAAAACAAGCCATTCGAAAATTAAAAGCAGGGAAAGCTTCTGGTATTGATGAAATACCAGCAGAATTTCTAAAAGCAGCTGAGGATATTGTTGCCCCTTTTCTCACTAAGTTCTTTAATCGTGTTTATGACACTGGTGTGTTTCCTAAACAATGGAGTCAGTCCGTGATAGTTCCTTTACTGAAAAAGGGTGATGTAAATAATCCTGGAAATTATAGGGGCATTTCCCTCCTGAGTACTATTAGTAAAGTTTTTACTTCCATCCTAAATAGGCGTCTGTATAAATGGGCAGAGAGTGAACACAAGATATGTGAAGAACAAGCTGGTTTTCGAAAAAAACTATTCAACTATTGATCATCTTTTTACACTTGTGACTATGATTAAGAAATGTCTGTACGGACAAAGGAGAAGTAAACTGTACGTTGCTTTTATTGATTATTTGAAAGCTTTCGATTCTGTAGACAGGGATAGTTTGTGGGTCGTTCTTCAAAAAATAAAAACTTCGACGAAAATGCTCCGTATGCTACAAGGGATTTATGATTCTGTCCAGTCATGTGTAAGATGGGGCCCTGAAGTGTCTGACTTTTTTGATTGCCCTGCCGGGGTGAAACAAGGCTGCATGTTGTCTCCCCTGATTTTTTCCCTGTTAATTACTGAAGTAGCCGATAAAGTAACCTCAAATGGAAGGCATGGTGTTCAGTTTTTGCCTGGATTACAAGAAATTTTTTTGCTTCTTTTTGCTGACGATATTTGTTTGATTTCTACAACACCTGTTGGACTACAAAACCAATTGAACAATCTTGAACAAGCCTCCTCTGCCCTTGGCCTCAGTGTAAATTTAAAGAAAACAAAAGTAATGGTTTTTCGGAAAGGCGGTCATCTATCTAAGACAGAAAAATGGTTTTATCAAGGTAAACCTATGGATGTTGTAAACAGTTATAAATATTTGGGTGTCACATTGACAACAAAATTATCATTTGACATTGCTTTAGAAGAATTTGCAGGCAGAGCCAAGGGAAAAGTGGTAGAAATCATGAAAACAATGTGGAGCTTAGGTAGCATGGATGTTAGTGTATTTTTTAAATTGTTTGATGCGCTAGTAAAACCTATGCTTTTGTACGCCTCTGAAATATGGGGTATCACACGCTTTCGTTCTGTTGAATCTCCGCATTTGTTTGCTTGTAAAAGATTTTTGAATGTTTTACCAAGAACTCCAAACGCGATGGCATATGGAGAACTCGGTCGTTTCCCTTTATTCATTGACAGTACTGTCAGTGTTATCAGGTACTGGCTAAAGCTGCAGAACATGTTTTTGGTTAGATTACCTAGACAAGCGTACGAGATGGATAAAAAAAGATTTTCAAGGTTACCCGGAAATGAGGTTGATTTGCAAAATTGGGCTTGCTCGGTAAAGCGTTGTTTGGATATGTGTGGGTTTTCCTTTGTATGGCTGAATGGTGGTGTTGTTCATGAAAAAGCTTTTCTGCGTGCGTTTAGACAGCGTTTGATTGACTGCTATAAGCAGGAATGGTTTGGTAAGATAATGGAAAGTGATAGATTTTCAACGTATAGTTCGTTCAAGTCTTTATTGCAGCCGGAAAAATACCTAACAGATATCACACTTACTAAATTTAGAAACATTTTTGTCAAACTACGCCTAGGTATTATTGACCTGAATGGAAACAAACGCTATAGTGCTGTACCAAACACGTGCCCGTTTTGTCCTGCTGTGGAAAACGAAATACATTTTCTGCTACATTGCCCAAAATACCAGGATCTACGTGTAAAATATATTTTGAAATATTTCACTGACAATGTACATGTACCACCCTTGATTTTTCTGCTACAAAATGAGAGTATATACATTAATAGAGCTGTAGCCATGTATTGTTATTATGCCATGAAAACACGTGATGAAGAAATTTCAAACAGGCAATTGTTGCTATGACTGATACTTTGAGACAAAATTTGTAAATTTTCGTGCCACGATATATATTTTTCTTGTTCCTGTACAACCATGAAATTTTGTTGTGGATTTTTATTCCTATTTTTTCCTGTGTCTTTTGTAAACCCCCATGCGTATATGCCGGTGGCCTCGCATTAAATTTCCTGAGTTCCTGAGTTCTCTCCCTCGCTCGCTCGCTCTCTCTTTCTCTCTTTCACTCTCTCTTTCTCTATAGTTTCATTCATTCTCTCTCTGTCTCTCTGCCTCTCTTCTTTCTCTCTTAACTTGTTTATCATTTATTATAATTTTGTATTAGATTCAAGGACATGTTGTAAGAAAAGGCGTAGCCTTCAACCTCTATCCTTGAAAAATAAAGGTCCATCATAAAAGTTACATCTCTCTCTCTCTCTCTCTCTCTCTCTCTCTCTCTCTCTCTCTCTCTCTCTCTCTCTCTCTCTCTTTGATGCTTGGACGACACCCACACCTAACTAAACATTTTTTGTAAAACAAAATAAAAAAACACACACACACACACACAGATAAACCAAGAGCAACAAAAATAACAACTACAACAGGAAACATAATAACAAACAAACAAACAAACAAACAAACACCTCATGACACACATTTGCAAATATTCTTAAAAGACGCAAACTTGGCCCACTCAACACGCGCATACACATCCTCTTCCCTTACCCCACCAAAACACGAATACAGACACACAGAAGCAAAAACACACGTGGAGAGACAGACAGACAGACAAACAGACAAACAGACAGACGGACGGACGGACGGACGGCCAGCCAGCCAGCCAGCCAGCCAGACAAAGACACCCCTACTCCATCACACCCCTCCCCTCCCCGCCGACGACCTCAATCTTCATTCCATCAAATCCATTATAAAGGCGGTGTGTCGTAACATTTCAATCTCGTTCTGTTCATCCTGATCGACGTCTCCTTAGACTAGCACGCCATGCAAGAGTCTACACGACTCAGAACAATGAGCTATTCGCACTGTTTGCACATCTTGGGCATCCAATCGTTCTATTTGCTTGAGAAAAGTGGATTGACAGAGCAGGGGCCACTTTTAGTGTGGACAGACTCCTTCCTTTTTTCTTTGCAAAATGGACTTAGAGAACGAGCGTGGGCATTACAGCCATGTTTGCTGAAAGGAATCTCGCCATAGAGGTCGACGAACTATCCCTCTTGCATCTGACGAACTATCCCTCTTGTATCTGACGGACTATCCCTCTTGCATCTGACGAACTATCCCGCTTGTATCTGACGAACTATCCCTCTTGTATCTGACGAACTATCTCTCTTGCATCTGACGAACTATCCCTCTTGTATCTGACGAACGATCCCTCTTGTATCTGACGAACTATCCCTCTTGTATCTGACGAACTATCCCTCTTGTATCTGACGAACTATCCCTCTTGTATCTGACGGACTGTCCCTCTTGCATCTGATGGACTTTCTCTCTTGTATCTGACGAACTATCCCTCTTGTATCTGATGAACTATCTCTCTTGTATCTGACGGACTATCCCTCTTGTATCTGACGGACTATCCCTCTTGCATCTGACGAACTATCCCTCTTGCATCTGACGGACTATCCCTCTTGCATCTGACGGACTATCCTTCTTGCATCTGATGAACTATCCTTCTTGCATCTGACGGACTATCCCTCTTGCATCTGACGGACTATTCTTCTTGCATCTGATGTAGGGCTATTTTTCGTCAACGGAAAAAAATCAGCTATTCTGAAAATCGTACTTCTTAAAGCAAGAAGGAAGAAGATCCCAAAAATCATGTTTTTATAATTCAACTTCAAACATACACCTTTTACGACGGACCTTTTTCTACATTACAATAAAAAAAATTGTCTGGAAAGTGTACCCAGAATTACCAGTTTAAGAAGAAGAAGAAAAAGAAGAAGAAAAAAACCCGACAATTTTCAATGACGATAACAACAACAACAACAACAACAACAACAACAACAACAACAACAACAACAACAACAACAACAACAACAACAACAACACTATCTGACTGAAACAAAACCAAGCAAAATGCGTCCACAAAACCAAAGGAGCATACAGAAAGAGGACCCTTTAGAATTAAAAAAAAAACTGCGGAAAATCACAACTCTGAACTGGGAGACCGCACGTACTACGTACTAGGCCAAGAAAGTAGGACGCCGTGGTGAACTAATAAAGTATAATGAATGTACTCTTAGTGCGTCACGATACGCCCTTCGAAGAGTCGATGGGTTCAAACCAACTCATAATCCTATCTGGGTTACTTGGTACCAGCGAGAACAAAGCTTTTTTTTCTAGATGAACAGCGACTTAAGACTATTCTAAGGCAGGCGAGTTTAAAGGCACAGTCCTTCCAGAGAAAACAATTTTGCTTGCTGTCTCACGGCATCTGCCACGAAAAGGACTGTGCTTTTAAAATAAGCTGTTATTCTAGTTGGATTATAGTTAAACAAGTACTGAACAGAATCAGAGTACTGAACTGACATTTAAAATAAGCTGTTATTCTAGCTGGATTGTAATTAAACAAGTACTGTGAGAATCAGGGTACTGAACTGACATTTAAACCACGCTTTTATTCTAGCTGGATTGTGGTTAAACCGTACAGAGAGAATCAAAGAACTGAACTGTCACGGGCTAGGTGATTAGTATATATATTCACGCCTGCTGTTGCTAAAACTACTGCAGTTAATGTCTTGCCGCCTACTGTGATTGGGATGCCATCAACACTTGGTCCACCCATTGTTTTAATGTTTTTATGTTAACTACTTTAGTGTCCCATTGCTGAGAAATTCGGGTCGCTTCTTCCCAGTGGAAAGCTAGCAGCAACATATTCGCGCTTCCCCGGTGTGTGCGTCTTTAGGTGTCATCAGCCACTTTCACTTATGGCAGAATGACCTATATAGGTCTGTTACCTGCTACAGTGGTGACACTGGGGTGGAACATGAATACCGTCCCGGCCCGGATCGAACCCATTACCCTCGAATCATAAGTCCAGTGCTCTACCAACTGAGCTACTGGGCCCATAAATCCGCACAGGGACTCATAGTTTTCAAATCAAGGAATACATTATTTGAATAGTACTCAATGATACATTCAAATATGTTGCAGTAGAGCACTTGAATAATTTACGATGAGACAATCAAACTCAATTGTTGATAGTGCTGCTTTAGTTTCATGTATCTTGCTGACTCGGCGTGGAGTACTGAAAAACCCTGGCCAGTTTAGAAATCCGCATGAATTGGCCCCTGGACATCAAAAGCGTTTCAAATTAAAGGCGTTCGATCACTATTTAATCTAACAGCGATGAGAGAGCGCAAATATGTATACAAGTTGTTTGGATTTGTCATTGTTTTTTTCATTTCTCAAAATGAAGTTATAGTCGAAGTTCAGCGTGAATTTGTATCTAAGGCTCCAGATACCAGACTCGTGTAAGATAATAATCTGGGCAATTAAGGTGTCTGGCTTTGATCCAGCCCCCCACCCACACACCTTATGTTTTTGGTGACTTTTCACTTGAAATTAGCTTGAACAATCGCTTAACAATCACAACTTGCTTGCTCAGTTATACGAGACAATCTAATTCGCTGAAAAGATATTGAGACGTTTTTAATTGTCCTTCTATATACATATATAATAGAATTAAAACCAATGCTTTTAAATCAATGTGAAGAATTCATGTGCTATACTTATAGAAGGACGAAGTCGGGTCGGCAAAGTGGAACCAAAATAGTTCAAAACGTATGAAAGGCATGCAAAAAGTGTTCAGAAGTATCCTATTGTTATGATTTTTCGGTCACGGCAGTAGAATGAAATTAAGGAAAACAAAAAGGTACCCAGAAGGCAACATAAATTTATGAAATTTGAATTTTATTCAGATAAACAATGAAATAAACGAACATTTACTAAAAACAATACAAAAAACAACATAATTATTCACCAAAAAATAAAACAAAACAACTTAAATATTACTTTAAACCATTGATGAGGAAATTAAACTTAACTGAAAAAACCCGAACGGAATTGCAATAAAAGACATTGGAAAGAACAACAACATTGATCTTACCATCTCCTCAGTACAAATGCCAATCATCCGAGCACCGACAAGAATCTGAATCTGCGCATCCGCTTCTGCTTCTCCCACAACGAGAATTATAGAAGTTGCGGGAAACACGACCAGATATTCTGTACGGAACCGAGATAAGGATGACGTCATTTTTCTCGTCTCAGTCTGCCTCTACAACAACCCGCTGACTGATTACAGTTCGTTCTCCAGGGGACCGTTTCGCGGGAGGTCGAGGTGGAGAGAATATAATGAGGTGGAGGGTGGAGAAGAACGGGCGTTACACAGCCAGTCAGGTAATCTTTGCCTTGGTTCCCTACTGAGTAGTCGGTCGTTTTCCTCACAATCTCTTAAATATTGTCGTCGTCCTGGAATTTTGGCATAACTCGATTCTTGGTGGTTTTGATGTTTTTGTGCTTTGGACGAAGTAAATCATTCTCAATGAGAAACATTCTCTGAAATACGAAGGACAATACACGATTTTACATTCTTTTATCTTTTTTTCCATACCAGGTACAAATAGAAATGTCGTGCCGAATTCACGGAATTGCCGAATTCGCGGAATCGGCAAATTTGTTGCCCATTTCGCGTAATCGGCTAAACGCTGCCTATTACGCAAAATGGGCAGCGTATTGCCGAAAATGCGTGAAGGCTTTCAAATTTGCCCATTTCGCAAATGCGGCAGCCAATCTGTTAATTTTTGTGTCACCAGAACATTGCATTAACATTGCTGTTCCTCCCTATTATGGTTTTTATGGTCTGTGTTGGTCTGTGTCGAGCTTAAATCCGGAAATGCACGAAAGCTACCCCTTTTGCCATAACTTATCGATTATCGCGATATGTATCCATTGGAGTATCTAGCTGTGCAAGTGTGATGATATCCCAGCCATTTGAGAACTTCAAAACCAAAATGTATCTGCCGATGTCGCAAAATTGGCAAATTTTAGAAGACTTTATTTGTTTTCGGCAAAACGCTGCTGATTTCGCGTAATGGGCAGCGTTCTGGGCAAAAATGTTGCCGATTCCGCGAATTCGGCAATACCGTGAATTCGGCACGACATAAACACTATTTCATAATACAAAATAATCAATTGTGACCTTCTGCTGAAAAGCTGTCTAAAATGAATTACGCCAAAACTCCATGATGACGTCGATATGTTGCCTTGGTGATAAAAACTTTCTGGTAACGTACGTGACACTTTGTACTGACTGTTCGTTCGTTCTACACGCAACTTCTATAACAATGTCGCGTAGATGACGAAAACCTCTGGTAACGTACGTGACACTGCTTTCACTTTCAGCCAATTCAACCGCACCGCACACAAACAGAAATAGTATACTGAGATATGGAGCACGCGCTTCATCGAACATGTCCTATGCTTTTAATTCCACCCGATGCCCCCAGGCTGGGTTCGATTATTGCAATCAATTAATGAACAGCTTCGGAAGCCCCAAAAGAGACATGGCCGTAAGATGAAAGAACGCATCAAAAGAATGTTGAAAAGGGGAGAACGGAAACCATAGGAAGCATTGGGGTCATTATGAAAAAAGGAAAGAAAAGAAAGAAAGAAAGATAAAAAAGAAAAAAAAAGAAGAAAAAAACCCGAACAGAAATGAAAAGATATAAAGAAAGAAAAGAAAGAAATTAAAGGAAACGAAAAGAAAAAGACGGAAAGAAAGAAATCAGGCGAAGTTCAATTTCTGATTGGACGATTTCTTGACAAAGGCTTCTGTAACAAACATGCAGATGTCAAAAGAAGGTCGCGCGGAGAGAAGCTAGAACTAAGAGACTTTTTCCAACAATAAGAAAGAAAACAAACATTCACATTAAAATGATGTGGCCATGTTTAGAATGCAGATGCATTGAAACTTATTTAAGGTAAGAATACACGCATGCAAACAAGAATATACAGAATTAAAAGTAACAAAAAACCCGTTTTGGTTTCCAATTGAAAACCTATTGAAATAAAACGTTCCTTTGGGTTCAACCCTTTCAGTTTTTGAAATTAAAAGCATTAGTTATTGATGTTGACAAAACAGTTTATGTGCGCATCTCTTCTCAAAAAGTGTTGCCAGAATATCAAAGAAGTTCCGATTGAAAACACAGACATAAAATACACACACACACACACACACACACATACACACACACACACACATACACACACACACACACACACACACACACACAGGCCAGCGATAACAAAAGCAATATGAAAATCTATGGAGAGAGAGAATTGAACTGAATTGAAAATCATTTTTCGAGGGTGACAGAATAAGCAATACAAACAGTCAGAGAACCCCACGGAATTTCACTCAGACCATTTTCAAACTCAAAGTCTTGGAGAACTTTTCTTTTACGTTGTTCCCGTGTCCTCTTGACAGTTATCTGATGCCACCTCGGGGACATAACCTTGATCCGCCCAAAACATCCCCCAAGTAATCAGAAACAGAACAATTACAAGCTGACGAGTCTTCAGAGAACACAGACCTGATCCTGACTTTCAATGTTGTCTGTTAACTCCCACATGGAAGGCATTCACAGTGACAGAAAAACTCAACAACATTAAAAAAAAAAAAAGGAAAAAGAAGCAGAAACGAAGAAGACAACTTGTCTTTTCCGACGTGAAGCCAACAAGTTTTTATTTTGTCATGGGACAGAAGGGAGAAACGAAAGAATATCTCTGAGCAGGAATGTCGGCAGACGGCAAAAAATCAAAACTTATGTCAAATCGCCAACAATGTTGCCTTCAATACAGCAACATTGCTAAAACATTTTTTACGTCGCCATGCTACACTGTCAAAGTTGTTGAAATGGCAAAGTCTGCATCTGGCCTGAGGGACTCCCGGCCCCCACAGTTTCCCCTTCAGGTCCACCATCTCCGGCCAGAATATTTGTTAAAAAAATCTCATTTGTGTCAATTATTTTTTACTTTTTTTCTGTTCCCTTTTCATCTTTCTTACCTTCTCTGTTCTCCTCCCTTTATACCATTCATCCCCTGCTTCCTTCCGCCCCTGCTTCCTTTCAGGGCAGGAGCTACCATGAAAATACACCGTTTTTCATTTGACCATAACATTCTTGAAACAAAATTGGTCAAATGACTTGGAAGAGAAAAAAAAAGTGTATTTGAAGGTACCACCAAGTCTGTATTTGTAAAACGTCTTCTTATCGTTTCCAAGTGAACGAACAGAAACACGCTGAACAGCGATGGCAGATAGCGGACGGTGGGAATCAATACGTACAGAAATGGAGAGGAAAAACAAGTATAGCTCATGCCTGAGAACTTTGTTCGAATTTCCAGCGATTTCACACAGTAATGGAATAACATTTCTCTTCTGAACGCACAACGCGATTGAATATATTTACAAGAAATGAAGCATAATACGAGTGTTACACGGCACTTGAGATTGCCACAAGTTCTCAAACGTCGTATAGTTGTGTTCTTTTATTCTACGTCGCCCCTCTTCGCAGCAACAGAAAACAACTCGTCAAAATGAGTTCGAGGATTTATTCAGCATTCAATACATACAACTGCACAACGTAGCAGAACTCAAATAGAAGCTTTTTTAACATTCAAATCGCGCTGGCATATATAGTAAATACTCAATCTCGAGAATATTCCAGACCGAACATGATACAACTACATTATACGAGCCGTCTATGGACTAGAACAGTGACGCTCTCTGTGACGCACATCAAAAGCGCCGACGCACTTAATCCGAACGAACGCCACGAACTCACACTACAAACAGCGTGATAAACAACTTGTTTTGACAGGACTAGAAAGTTCACCTGCATTCTCGTCCAAGCATAAATATTGTGTTTACAAAATATAATATCGGTACTTTCCCACAAAGTACAAATAAGTCAACTACATTCAACACACAAAACTGAACCAAAGCTCAGCAACGGTAGCGTTTCCTAACATTACCCCCAACACCAGAAGAAATTTACCTAATTTCTTTCAATCATTGAAACGCTACCTGTACACATATTATGTATACATAACAGATTGAAAACCAGGTATGTACATTAGTCTGTTGGAGAGTGAACACAGTTTTAATCACATACTCGGCTGAGAAAATCTGCTCCAACATTGTCTGAACCCTTAATCGATTCCACTCGCATATCAAAGTTCTGCAAGTACATCACCCACCTCATGATACGATTATTCACAAACTTCGCAGAGTTCAGGTAGGTGAGGGGTTTGTGATCAGTCTGAAGCACGAATTTCACCCCTTGGAGGTAGAGTTCAAATTTCTTGATTCCCCACACGATGGCTAAACACTCTTTCTCCATGGTCGAGTAGTTCTTCTCGGCTCCTGACAGCTTCTTGCTGGCATAGCTGACCGGAAACGGTTTACCTCCATGCTCTTGCATCAGCATGGCGCCGATCCCTTCGTCCGATGCGTCTGTACGCAAGATGAACTCTTTGGCAGTATCAGGAAGGCGTAGCACCGGGTCTCGTGACATCAGGTCGCGCACGGTCTGGTATGCCTTCTCCTGAGCTGGTCCCCAGAGTATTCGGTTGGGGCATCCTTTTCGGGTCATGTCCGACAAAGGCGCCGTTATGGCAGCGAAGTTTGGAATGAACTCTCTGTAGTACCCAGCCAATCCAAGGAAGGATCGCACCTGCTTCTTGGTTTCAGGACGTGGCGCATTGAGGATCTTGGTGACGTTTTCCAACAAAAGCCCCTTTTGACCTTCCTTCAGTGAATGACCTATGAAGTCAACGTTGTCGGTCCCCAAAATGCACTTGCTGGGTCTCACGGTCAGATTAGCTTTGGTCAGGCGGGAAAACAATTCCCTCAAAGTCTCCAGATGCTCCTCAAAGGTCTCCGTGTGGACTAGCAGATCATCCCAGTAGTACACAACATTCTTCATTCCTTTGAGCATTTTTCGCATTCCCCTCTTCAGGGTAGCACCACTGTTCACCATGCCAAAAGGCATCCGCAGGCACTCATACGTTCCGTCTGGAGTTGCAAAGGCGGTCTTTGGTATGTCCTCTTCGCGCACAGGAATCTGCCAATATCCCTTGCTGAGATCGATCTTTGAGAAGATCTTACTGCCGGTTAACTGTCGGAATAGATCAGTTGCCGTCGGCATTGGTTCAGGGTCAAACACGGTGATCTTATTCACTTTCCTGAAGTCAATGCATACCCTGTTTGTACCGTCTTTCTTCTTGACAACAACAACGGGAGATGAGTAAGGGGATGATGACTCACGGATGACCCCCATCTTCAACATGTTGTCGATGTCCTTCTTCAAGGATTCCCGAGCCTGAAACGGGATAGGGTATGGTTTTGAGCGAACAGGAACGTCAGATGTGAGGTGGACTTCATGTTCGACCAAGGACGTAGAGCCTGGAACATCAGAGAACCTATGGGTGAAGTCGCCCATAAAATCATGCAGCTCCTTCTGCTGATCTTCTGTCAGGTCAGGTCCTAGCTTGACGTCATCCACTCCCTCTTTCTTGTGGAGGTCTCCCAACTCCAGTAGTTCCTCGCCGTCGAACTCGTCTAGTTCGGCTGGTTCTTCCGCACTTGCTGCGACCTGTACTGCTTCCGGAGGTCTCTCCACATACAGTTTCAGGAGGTTAGCGTGGTAGATCTTGGACTTCTTGCCGACATTCACCTTATAGTCGTTGATCCCTACCACAGCCTCAACCTCGTATGGGCCTTTCCACTGCATCAGTAGTTTGTTGTGATCCGTGGGAAGCAGTATCAGCACTTTGTTACCTGGTGTAAACTTCCTGTTTACGGCTTTGCGGTCGTAGTAGTACTTTCCGCTATCCTGAGACTTTCTCAAGTTTTCTCTCGCAATCTCGAGAGTCTCCTCCAGTTTCTCTCGCAACTCGAACACGTACTGGTAACTGTTCTTCACTTCAGGTGTGTCCACATCTTTCGTCCACAATTCCTTTAGTATCTGCATCGGGCCTCTCACGGTCCGCCCGTACATCAGCTCGAACGGGGAGAATCCAGTGGACTCTTGTGGCACCTCCCTGTATGCAAATAGCAAGACATTGATGTAGCGATGCCATTGCCTTGGCTGCTCACTGCATAGTTTCTTCAGCGTGGACTTCAGCGTCGCATTGAATTTTTCTACCAGCCCATTGCACATCGGGTGATAGGGTGTCGTAGTCAAGTGACGAATGCTCAGCAGCCTGTTGACCTCTTCCATGCATTCAGAGACAAACTGTGTCCCCAGGTCTGTGAGGATCTCTTCAGGAACCCCAATTCTGCTGAAAATGTCCACAAGTGCCTCGGCAACAGTCTCGGTGTCAATTTTCTTCAGAGGCACGGCTTCTGGGTACCTGGTTGCATAGTCTACCAGGGTCAGTACCCAACGATGACCCGCTTCACTTGGCGGTTTGATCTCGCCGATGAGGTCAATGGCCACCCTCTTGAAAGGTCGGTCGATCAAAGGCATCTTCTGCAATGGCACCTTCGGGACCCTTCCTCGAGGTATGGTTTTCTGGCAAATATCGCACGATCGGCAGAATCGAGTCACATCTGCATGCAGTCCTGGCCAGTAAAACACAGCCTGGATTCTGTCTGATGTCTTCTTGACACCCAGGTGACCTCCCATAATAGAGTCGTGGGCCACCTCCATCACCTGGCGCCTAAGTGGTTGAGGCACCAGAACTTGACGTAATGGCTTCCCACCGTTGACTCTCGCGTGCTGGAACACTCTGTACAGAATCTTGGCCTTCACTTCAAATTGCACAGTGCCTTCGCCCTTAGTCATCTCCTTGACAGGACGACTCCTGTACTTTGTTAAGGTCGAATCAGCTTCCTGTAGCTGAATCAGCCGATCCCTGTCCACGACAGCAGTTGCAGAACTGTTGGTGACCCTGAGTGGCGTAGTTGTTTTGTCCTTCTTCGCCTGGGCTCTGGTCGTCACAGCGCTTACAACCTGCGGCTGGTCGCGGCGATGCACAGTTGCTCTGTCATCTCGTAACAGTTCGCTGATATCTTCATTCGCGAATGGCAGTGGGTCTTCCTCCTCAGCAGCAGGCTGAGCTGAGCCCATTCTCCATTCGAAATCAGGGTCTTCAGGACGTCTCGCACCCCCAATGTTCCCAATTAGTAGATCGTACAAGGGCTTCTTCAGGCAGACGGCCTCAACTTCTCCGGTGAAGTATGGAGTATCGATCTGGATTTTTACCACTGGTGCCTTCACGCATTTGCTGTCAGCCATGAGCGTCCACTTGAAGTCACCAGTGAACTTCTCTGTTGGCACCAGATCCTCTTTGACGATGACCCCATTGCAGCCCGAATCTCTGAGAACAGTCACTTCCTGCTTCTCAACAAATCCCTTCGACACGGGCATGTTCGACACTGACACAGCTGCGCTGGCGACGACAGAGATTGACCTGCCATTGGCGAGTAGAAGCTGGCCATCAGATATACATTCTTCCACGTCCGATGGTGTATCCACTTGCTCGGCAGCCCTTGGGAGTATGACGCTGCTCGCACATACTTGTTGGTTCGAGCCACTCGTTTGCCTCTTGTTGTCGTAATATCTCCGTCGATGTTCTTGCGCTTTGTCATTGACATGTCCGTTATTTTTCTTTTGGGGACAGTTGGCGACTCGGTGACCCTTGGCATTGCAATGGAAACACGTTATGTTCTGCCCTTCATTGGATGATGGTGCGGACTCAGTTTGTCCCTTGGCAGGTTGGTTTCCCTGGTTCCCGCTCTTCTGGAAAGGTTTCGATGACTTTGACGTCCCCAGGGTCCTTCCATGAGCAATGAGATAACGCTCAGCAGCATCAGTAATGTCCTTCAAACCCCGCAGTTTTTGCTCTTCCAAGCGGGTCGCCAGGTCCTTCGGGCAGGCATTAAGGAACTGCTCCTTCACGATCAAGTCCCGCAGACTCTCGTATGACTGCTCTTCACCTGATAACTCCACCCACTTCTGCAGGTATGACGACAGGCGCTCCACAAACTGGCTCGGTGTCTCTCCAGACAATGGCTGGCATTCGCGGAAGCGTTGACGGTAGCCCCTTTCAGTGAAGTTGTAGCAACGCAACAGAGCTTCCTTCAGTACATCATAGTCTCTGGCGTCATCGTTTGAGAGTCTAGTGTAGACCTCAAGTGCTGCCCCAGTCAAATGTGCGCTGAGTTGAATCGCCCAGTCGTCGCGCTGCCATCTAGCACTCTCAGCGAACCTCTCGAATCTTGCAAGGTAGCAGTCGATCTGGTCCTTCCCGTCAGCGAATGCTGGAAGTTTCGGTGCCCTGTGTAACATTTGCTGCTGGTTATCTCTTTGGCGTGGTGCCTCGTGCTCGTTTTGAACACGCACCATTTCTGTTTGAAGCTCTAAGCGTTTCGTCTCCATTTCTATCTGGAGCTCTAAGCGTTTCAGCTCAATTTGCCTTTCTTCACGCTGTGCTTCTCTTTCTCTTTCTTTTTCTTCACGCTGCGCTTGTCTTTCTTCACGCTGCGCTTGTCTTTCTTCACGCTGCGCCAGCAGTCGTGTCTGGGACTCGACGAACTCCGTCAACTGCTTGCCTTTTAGTCCCAGTTCAACTCCTTTTTCCCAGAACTCAGCCATTCTGGTCTTTTCCGGTGCGTTCGTCTGTATTCTTTTACAGCCCCGAACGTAGACGAATGTAGTCTTCTAAAAGAACACAGTCTCTACTGCACCTCCGATGCTTCTCTCGTCGCTGTTCACCTTCGTAGACGCAGGCTGCCACCCTCCTCGTCTAACGTGACGGCGCACTCTGCTCACGATACGTACACGACGTACCTCAGTCGTATTTCGTAGTAGTAATGCACTAGCTCCGCGACGAAGTCCGTCTCGTCCAAACGGCAGCTAACCTCTGTAATCCCGATACACTCCGGCGTCGCTCACCGTACCGAGCTGCGGCGATTACCAAACTCTTCACCAGTCACACCGAATCCACGGTTCCGTAGTCTCAATACTGATCCCTCAGGATACACCCGATTGATGGCTACCTCCTGTGACTGTCTTGACGCTAGTCCTTGTTGCTGGAAAACCCTTGGCGTTAAACGTAGATCCTTGGCTTGGCCCCCAATTGTTACACGTCACTTGAGATTGCCACAAGTTCTCAAACGTCGTATAGTTGTGTTCTTTTATTCTACGTCGCCCCTCTTCGCAGCAGCAGAAAACAACTCGTCAAAATGAGTTCGAGGATTTATTCAGCATTCAATACATACAACTGCACAACGTAGCAGAACTCAAATAGAAGCTTTTTTAACATTCAAATCGCGCTGGCATATATAGTAAATACTCAATCTCGAGAATATTCCAGACCGAACATGATACAACTACATTATACGAGCCGTCTATGGACTAGAACAGTGACGCTCTCTGTGACGCACATCAAAAGCGCCGACGCACTTAATCCGAACGAACGCCACGAACTCACACTACAAACAGCGTGATAAACAACTTGTTTTGACAGGACTAGAAAGTTCACCTGCATTCTCGTCCAAGCATAAATATTGTGTTTACAAAATATAATATCGGTACTTTCCCACAAAGTACAAATAAGTCAACTACATTCAACACACAAAACTGAACCAAAGCTCAGCAACGGTAGCGTTTCCTAACAACGAGATATAGAAAGCCTTTCAACACGATTTTTATAATGTGTTCATGTAACGGGGAAGCCATTCTGTTGCACAAAAGCAGAAATATTTTACAATTTTTAAATTTTTTTTATCAATGGGAAATATCTAGACAGTCATCGTATACACAGCCATGACATTTTTTTTTCGATTGCATCAAGACTGTTGATAATGTTTTCAATATCAAACTCGAATCAGTACAATCACAAACGACGGTTGAACGTAGGGAAACTAAACTGTGAAAAGTTGGGTTTTGGGGGTTGAATGCCAATAATCTGCTAAATGGAAATTACAGCAAACCTTTCCCACTCTGCACAGACAGCAGCCATGCATTTGATTGTTGGTATGTGTCCAAGTAACAGGATGCTCTTATTTCATGTGAAAGCCTTCACAGTCTGTGACGGTAAGCATGATCGTGGACGCAGGAAGGACGCTTTCATCAAAGGCACACTCTTCTTATGTAAACAGTTCAGTTAACTGTCTCGGATCTGGCCAGGGTTTTGCATGGGATAATATCATCCCTCTGCTTGTCTATTTGTTTCTTCGATGAGTTCATTTCGTAAAATACACTATTGGCTTTTTAAGAAATGAATGCATGAAAAAATGCCAACTAAGCACAGCAAGCAGTCACGATGTTGATTGTATGTATGTGACCCAGTAGCTTTCTTTCTTTCTTTATTTGGTGTTTAACGTCGTTTTCAACCACGAAGGTTATATCGCGACGGGGGAAGGGGGGAGATGGGATAGAGCCACTTGTCAATTGTTTCTTGTTCACAAAAGTACTAATCAAAAATTTGCTCCAGGGGCTTGCAACGTAGTACAATATATGACCTTACTAGGAGAATGCAAGTTTCCAGTACAAAGGACTTGACATTTCTTACATACAGTACTGCTTGACTAAAATCTTTACAAAAATTGACTGTATTCTATACAAGAAACACTTAACAAGGGTAAAAGGAGAAACAGAATCCGTTAGTCGCCTCTTACGACATGCTGGGGAGCATCGGGTAAATTCTTTCTCGTCCCAACCAATATGGGACTCCCCCTAACCCGCGGGGGGTACCTAGGACATCAACTCGTCGCTAGACTGCCAATCAGTACTCTGAGCTGACTAAAAGACAAATGGGGGCGCTTGGAGGAACGACCTCACAGAGCAATAGGTAAATCCAACAAACGGATGAGCTGGAACGAAGCAGCGGAGCATTGCCAATCTCCGCAAGCAAACAATCACGCCATTCCATGCTAGGGACAAATGCTTCAGCAAGTCAAGTGGTAGGTAGTGCATATAATTATAGGGTAGATGACTCGTAGTGTAGATAGAGTAGGAGACTCAACACCATCAATTGTGCAAGACAGTGATAGAAGCTCAGCAAACAAACAGACATAACGAAAACAATCGTAGTCGGACGGACAAACAGACATAACGAAAACAATCGTAGTCGGACGGACAAACAGACATAACGAAAACAATCGTAGTCGGACGGACAAACAGACATAACGAAAACAATCGTAGTCGGACGGACAAAGGGAGACAATGAAAACAGCCCCCACACGCACATACAGACAGACAAACTGATGGACCGACGCACGCACACACACCCACACACACGCGCCCACACACACACACACACACACACACACGTACACACACACACACACACACACGGGCGCGCACACACACACACACACACACACACACAAACACACACACACACACATACACACACACACCGACACACACACCGACACACACACACACACACACACACACACACACACACACACACGCGCGCGCGCACATACACACATACACACACTCACACACACACACACACACACACACACCGATACACACACCGACACCGACATACACACACACACACACACACACAGACAGACAGACACACACACACACAGACAGACAGACAGACAGACACACACACACACGTACATGCACACACAAGTGTTCTAGATATACTGATACGACATATTTTGCAACAAGAGAAAAAGTGAGATTTGTGCGGAACGTATTTCCTGGCACCTTAGAGAATAAAACAAACTTTGATATGAAGAAGCGAATTTTATCCTCATAAACACATATCATGCCCAGGTGGTATTTTCATCATCCCGACATAAAATTTGACAGAATTGTACATCAAATAGTTTCAAATGTATCTACGTATATGACCAAAAATGTCTATGAGCAGATGGGTTCTTTCACACCTAGACATGAATGTAGAAATGTTCGTCCAGAAACGAGCGTAGCAAATTAAACAGGATGCCGTCTGCAAAGGCGTTCCTTTCATCTGTCTTTCGGATGAGACGAAAAACCGAGGTCCCTTCGTGTACACTACATTGGGGTGTGCACGTTAAAGATCCCACGATTGACAAAAGGGTCTTTCCTGGCAAAATTGTATAGGCATAGATAAAAATGTCCACCAAAATACCCGTGTGACTTGGAATAATAGGCCGTGAAAAGTAGGATATGCGCCGAAATGGCTGCAATCTGCTGGCCGATGTGAATGCGTGATGTATTGTGTAAAAAAATTCCATCTCACACGGCATAAATAAATCCCTGCGCCTTGAATATGTGCGCGATATAAATTGCATAAAAAAATAAAAAAATAAATAAAAATCCCTGCGCTTAGAACTGTACCCACGGAATACGCGCGATATAAGCCTCATATTGATTGATTGATTGATTGATCTGTGAAGACACATTCCTGCCCATGGAGTTGATTGATCTTTATCGTCTTGACTGATAGCTTCATAATACACCCAGTGCGCTGAGAAATGGATGATAGATCGCCCTTACATCAGTCAATCTGTATGTGGATCTTTCTAGCCATGAATCTGTCTGTGGAACTCTCTCTGTCTGTGCGTCTCATCTCAGCCCCATTCTCTCTCTCTCTCTCTCTCTCTCTCTCTCTCTCCCTCTCACACTCTCTCCCTCTCTCTCTCTTTCTGTCACTCACTCTCTCTCTCTCTGTCACTCTCTCTCTGTCTCTCTGTCTTTGTCTCTGTCTCTCTCTGTCTCTCTCTCTGTCTCTCTCTCTCTCTCTCTCTCTCTCTCTCTCTCTCTTTCAGGCTGAAAATAAATCACATTTCTTTCGTCGGCAACGGGAATTCTATGTCCCTAGTCACGTGCGTGTCCGTTTCTGTGGAAAGGATAATCAAAGAGATAGACGTCAAAGCTCATCTGTGGCAAAATAAACGACAAAACTATTTCAGCAGGCGGTAGCTATCTCTTTCTGCGCGTTTCCAGATTTTTCTCTCAGTTTCAGCACCAGGACTAGTATGTTTGGAAACACGGAACAAACTGCGTCTGTACTTGGTTTTCAAAGGAGAAAAACATTCAAAGCAAAACACAAATACCCGCTTTATCCCAAAATGACAGGCCTGTTTGCAAACACGAAACACTCATGATGAGTGTCTGTAATGGATACTCAATATTCCACGCTAATTTAAACCAAAAACGCTGTGACAAAGAACTCCCTATTTAAAGATAAGAATCAGATGTTATATAATCCTGTGAGTTTGCCCTCATGGAAATTGGGGTTGCTGTCTCTCTGGGGAAAGCGAGCTGCCATACAGTACGGCGCTATACCCATTTTTGTTTTTGAGAAAGAAAAAGAGATCTAGAAAACAACAACAACAATAACTACAACAAAACAGAAGAAGAAAAGAAACACGAGTCTGTATACTATATACACGCCTTGACAGCAATGCCCTTCTGATCATGCGGTGATAAATTGTACTACAGCATGCAGCTAGTGCATCATAAACCTTACGCACTGTTGATACTGCATAATGTTCGAGTCCACATCAGCAGATCATTGCTAGAAATAAGCAAGATATTCAGTCTTCGCAAAGATCTCGTGGATCAGCGGCCACAAAACCTAAGTCGGAGAATACATTTATCATTAAAAGAAATCTCTTCAAAATCATCTTTTCCTTTTCTCAATTGTGATCTCCTTTATAGTCAAAATATATGAATCTTTATATAAAGGTATACTTTTAGTCAAAATAAATAAATAAAGCACAATCCTGCAACCAATTAAAGACTTTCAATGGATAGACAATAAGAATGTATATAATACGCACGGACAAACTCTTCCCGAAACAATGCCTGGTAATAACTCAAAAGAAGAAGAAATATCAAAACGCTCAATGCTTGCGAGTAGTACTACGAACTACCTCTGGTAAAAGTATTTTTCATCTTCTAATGAAAGTGTTACTTAAAAAAGTATTCATTTTCCTTTAGCATTAACACAAATTGATTCAAACTCAGCTGAAAACATCACACAAGTACCCAAGGGTTTGATTTGGAAAACAAATGTAATCAAGCACGTTCACGAATGTATAAATAGCCGCAACGTTGCCTTGGTAATAATAGCTACAGGTCTGATCATGATTATGTTCTCGCCGAAATCACCTCAGATTTGAGAATTAAACCAACATCGCACACAAGACTGATCGAGCCGAGCTTTCTCCAAGAGGGCTCAAGTCGACAAATGCGGCTGTGAACTAATTTTCACCAACACACTGACTTGGCCAAGTGCGAAATTGGTTTCAACAACGACCAAATAGCAACAAAGTAAACGCTTTGAACCAAAGAACCTTCAGATTGTTTTTCACTTACAAATAGACATGACTGCTCGACTGAACCCAGTCGAAGAGAGTTTATCAGATTCGACCTATTACTTTCACAAGCAATTTTCACTGACACACGTGGCCAAATGAGAAACGGTTTCCACAACGACTATATTAAAGCACTAACAAAGTAACGTTCACACACAAAACTGCTCAATTCTCAGTCCATAGGACTCACCGATTTCAACACTTAATTGGAGATACCACGTACGTTTACACACAAAACTGCTCAATTCATAGTCCAAAAGGACTCAACAATTTCAACACTTAATTCGAGATACCACGTTCACACACAAAACTGCTCAATTCATAGTCCAATTTCAACACTGACTTTTCACTGACACAGGTGAGACACGCTCCACAATGACTGACGTACTATAGCAACAATGCCGTGCAGCAACCGAGAACCATGGAACCCCCACCAGTGATGGGAACAACAGGTTGTGTGGCTCCGCTGGTGGCGATGGCGTGCACACAATGGTATTAAGCCAACTCAAGTGCCGCCGCTGTGGTTGGCTAGTAGTTTATACGAATGTATGTACGTTGCTTGTGCCTTCTCTGTCCTAGTGTTTTCGTCTGCCTGTCTGTCTGTGTATGCGTCTGTCTGTATGTTTATTCGTCTCTGTGTTATAATCGTACGGATGGAATGACAACTGCCTCTGCACGTGCTTCTCCTTTGTCTCGTTTTCTTTGTTTCCTTTGTTTTCTAGTAATGACTGTCTGTCGGTTTGCCTGTCTCTGTCTGTTCGACTGTATGTCAGTGTATCTCTTTCTTTCTGCTAATCCCCATTTGTACCTTTTCTTTGTTTTGTCTGCCACTTTGTATGTCACTGTCTGTCTGTCTGTCTGTTCTTTTGCTCTCTGTTTATCTCTCTTTGTATGTCACTGTCTGTCTGTTCTTTTGCTCTCTGTTTATCCCTCTTTGTATGTCACTGTCTGTCTGTTCTTTTGCTCTCTGTTTATCCCTCTTTGTATGTCACTGTCTGTCTGTTCTTTTGCTCTCTGTTTATCCCTCTTTGTATGTCACTGTCTGTCTGTTCTTTTGCTCTCTGTTTATCCCTCTTTGTATGTCACTGTCTGTCTGTTCTTTTGCTCTCTGTTTATCCCTCTTTGTATGTCACTGTCTGTCTGTCTGTTCTTTTGCTCTCTGTTTATCCCTCTTTGTATGTCACTGTCTGTTTGTCTGTCTGTCTGTTCTTTTGCTCTCTGTTTATCTTTGAAACTTTTCCTTGTTTTGTCTCTCTGTCGCTTTTTGATGTAACTGTCTGTTCGTCCTTCTGTATGTTCATGAATCTATTTCTCTCTGCTTTAACATTCATTTGTTTCCTTCTCTCTATCTCGGAATGCCGACCTACCTCTTCTCTCTCCTCTCGCCCTTTTCTGTCTCTCGTTTCCTCCTCAATCCCCCGTCCAAACTGCAGTCTTTCTCTTCTCTTTACACCCCTCCCACATTCTATGTCTCCTTTCTCTCGTTTTCTCGGCTTCTATCTTCCTCTCTTCCTCTGTCTGTCTGTCTGTCTGTCTGTCTGTCTATCTTTCTGTCTGTCTGTCTGTCTGTCTGTCTGTCTGTCTGTCTGTCTGTCTGTCTCTCTCTCTGACCCCCCATCTATCTCTCCCTCTCTCTGTTTCAAAATACTGAATATCTCTTTGTTTGTAGTCTGTCTGTCTGTCTGTCTGTCTATCTGTCTCTCTGTCTGTCTGTTTGTCTCAAGACACGAACGATCACATCTTCCCTCGCCTTTTCTCCTCTCTATGCGTCTCGAGGGTCTCCTGGTGTTACTTAGCTATGCCGTCTACACCCACCCCCACCACCCCCGCTCCCTTCCCCATTCTCGCTCTTGTGTTGCGATCTTTTCACTTCTGTCCACTTGCTGACCAGTTCTCCATTTCACGATTCCCCCCTCTTGCACCTTCTGACTCTCACCACGAGCCTCTTCTAGGTATACCTGCTTGTCTTGCCAGCAGTGAATATCTTTGAATGGTTGAAAACGACGTTAAACACCAAATAAAGAAAGAAAGAAAGTGAATATCTGGGGCAGTGCACAGATATGCACCCACATACATAGAACGATGCAAGTGGTATGCATTGCGCTGGCACAGAGGCAGTCATATATATACAGAACGTGTGATACAAACTGAAGGGAAATTGCTATCATCAGCAAATGCCACACTACTCCGGATTAGGTTATTTCTTTTCCTCAAAGATAAAGTTTTGAAAATGCCATGTCGGCTCACTACCTCAGACGCAGTAAGGCGATCATGTGATACAAATTAAAACAAGGCAGTGCTAAGTAATGAGATCACACTGCTTCGGATGATATCTCTTTCTTTTCAACGAAGATGATGATTTAATACTTGATCACACCAAACGACGAAGACAACAAAACCACCCAGTGGCCTAGTAATATTGATACTATTAGAATGCTGCCCCTGATCCCTTCTAACTATCTATCCACCCAACAAGTTCAGGTACATCTCGTGTAGCTATATTAAAATAATCTAGCGTGTGAACTTTATTTAAGGAAAAAAGGATGAATAAGAACATTCCACAGACAAACACGCACGCACGTACACACACACACACACACACACATACACACACACACACACACACACACACACACACACACATACATACTCACGCACACACACACACACACACACACACACACACACACACAGACGCACACACATACTCACGCACACAGACACACACAGACACAGACACAGACACAGACACAGACAGACAGACAGACAGACAGACAGACAGACAGACAGACAGACATACAACACACAAACACACGGCAGCTACCATACGTCCTGACATCTTAGATTTAAAACAGCCACAGCCTGCAATAATATGAACGGATAAAAAACAAAAGTAAATCTTCTGCGAATACGCATATTGTTTATCCAAGAAAGAATATGTTCTTGTTTGTGTGTAAACAAACCTTTTAACTATTTTTGAAGAAAAAAAACCCATCCCCAATTCTCAAACGGTAATACTTTTTGCAGAGCTTGGTACTGCTTCGTTACACAAAAGATTAAAGACTAAACGAAAAGTGAAAGCACCTTTAACAAGAACACAATCTTTTATTGGATGTGTGTTAGAGAACTTTCACTGAAATTCAGCACCGTCAACGGCTCCTTCGATCTCCATCTTCGCTTGATTTTGCATCTGGCACTTCTTCGTTAAACAAAGGCAAAAAAACATATACCAACAGGGCAATGGTATCATCTTTGTTTTTGTGCTACACTGTAGCCTACATGCTTACTAAAACTCCTTGAACCAACTTTGAGGAACATTTACACAACCACTCTTTTCTTCGACGATCTACAACGCCAATTGTTAATTTTGGACTGAGAAGTGCTTCCTTATAAGGCCCTTGCCAATGCAGCACTGCCAAGTCCAAAATAAACAAATAGCGTTCTAGATCGACGTGAAAATAATGATAGTGGAAATGTTAATTTTGGACTCAGCAGTGCTTATCGTAAGGCCCTAGACTCAGCGGATCATGTCCGCATCTTTGTCTTTCTCGAGGCTGAAAAATCGCGTCTGCCGAAGAGAGTGCATGAACATTGTATCGTAGACTGACAAATGACCTCCTTCTGTCGTCGCAGGTGTTTGCGTGCATTCAAATTTAAGCTAACAATGTCTCGTTATCTATGCTCAGCCAAAGTGTGTGCACTGTGAATATCGTGTGTGTTATAGGTGGATGGGTGAGCGAGTGTGCGTATGTATGTGTGTGTGTGTGTGTGTGTGTGCGTGTGTGTGTGTGTGTGTGTGTGCGTGTGTGTGTGTGTGTGTGTGTGTGTGTGTGTGTGTGTGTGTGCGTGAGACTCTTTCAGACAGACAGACACAGACAGACAGACAGACAGACAGACAGACAGACAGACAGACAGACTGACAGACAGACAGACAGACTGACAGACAGACAGACAGACAGACAGACAGACAGACAGACAGACATATAGAGTCGAAGAGACAGACACACAGGTTTTTTTCTGCTGAAAGCGAGGTAGCACACGACTCATTTCCGAAGTTTGCTTTTGCTTGCCACTGGAGGCGAAGGACACAAAACAAAAGTAAGAATCAGAACAGGAATAGAAGACTATCAGCATCAGAATGTGTCAGAAAGGTAACGAAGATTACAGTTGCAGACGAGCATAGCAAGCAACAGCCTTCAAGGATGCATTCTGCACTAACGTAGGTGAGTTTACCTGAAACCAACAGGTCTTGTCTGGTGGACAAAAGACACTTAGGTATGATGCGATTGCTTTAGCAGTTATTGTCTGCGGTATTTTGAAAATACCAAAGATTTTCTTAGGTAGAACAGAAAATGATAGTTTATCTGCTGATAAGAAAATTAAGTATACTGCACGATGCTTTATGACAGAACAGAAGAAACTTGGTATACAAACATAAAGGCAATTATGCATTCTGAAGTACCGTTTTTGCGTGTTTTCTTGAAACCAAAGGTCTTCTGTTACATTCCAGAAGAATGTTGGTATGTACTTTACACTATAGCGGAAGAATGTATTCTCCAGTATCTTTAGTGTATTTTTACCTGAACCAAAAACTCTTTTCTGGAAGAAAGTTTGTGCACACGCTGTTGTAGCAAAGTCAAGGACGCGGTGCTTTGTACCATCCTTTTCGCATTTTGCTAGGAACCTAAAAAACTTCTTTGGCAGAACAGAATACTGTTAGCAAAGGGGATAGCCTCTTTGCCGTTAGTATCCGCACTATCGGCAAAGTCAAGGATGCAATCTGCACTCCTCTCCTTTTTTCTCTCTCGCTCCTTTTTCATTAAAGACTCTGCCGGTTTAAGTTTTAATTTTAGAACGTTTGTGGTCCATCTGTGTTGGATGTGGCCTCCTGCTATTCTAGAGTTCTTGCTAGAGCCAAAGGGTCTACCAGAGGGACTTTTTAGAATGCGCACTGACGGTTCTGGCAATATACCTGCGCCTTTGATGGGTGGTGTTTGTGATGTGGCTGGCAAATTAGGTTTGCATCCGTAGGAGTAGAAAGAAAAAGATCATTTAATTAAAAATGAAAGCAAAAAGGGTTAAACTTTTCTTCAGGTATGCATCTCCCAAGACTCGAGAATAGAAAACAATTATACTGTAAAAATGCTTTATGAGAATAACACTCTCTTTTTTATATTTAGTCAAGTTTTGACTAAATATTTTAACATCGAGGGGGAATCGAAACGAGGGTCGTGGTGTATGTGCATGTGTCTGTGTGTCTGTGTGTCTGTGTGTCTGTGTGTCTGTGTGTCTGTGTGTGTGTGTGTGTGTGTGTAGAGCGATTCAGACTAAACTACTGGACCGATCTTTATGAAATTTGACATGAGAGTTCCTGGGTATGAAATCCCCGAACTTTTTTTTCATTTTTTTGATAAATGTCTTTGATGACGTCATATCCGGCTTTTCGTGAAAGTTGAGGCGGCACTGTCACGCCCTCATTTTTCAACCAAATTGGTTGAAATTTTGGTCAAGTAATCTTCGACGAAGCCCGGACTTCGGTATTGCATTTCAGCTTGGTGGCTTAAAAATTAATTAATGACTTTGGTCATTAAAAATCTGAAAATTGTAAAAAAAAAAAAATTATAAAACGATCCAAATTTACGTTTATCTTATTCTCCATCATTTGCTGATTCCAAAAACATATAAATATGTTATATTCGGATTAAAAACAAGCTCTGAAAATTAAATATATAAAAATTATTATCAAATTTTTTTTTTCGAAATCAATTTAAAAACACTTTCATCTTATTCCTTGTTGGTTCCTGATTCCAAAAACATATAGATATGATATGTTTGGATTAAAAACACGCTCAGAAAGTTAAAACGAAGAGAGGTACAGAAAAGCGTGCTATCCTTCTCAGCGCAACGAATACCCCGCTTTTCTTGTCAATTCCACGGGCACTGCCTTTGCCACGGGCGGTGGAGTGACGATGCTACGAGTATACGGTCTTGCTGCGTTGCGTTGCGTTCAGTTTCATTCTGTGAGTTCGACAGCTACTTGACTAAATATTGTATTTTCGCCTTACGCGACTTGTTTGAATTTGCTTTTGTTCAGGTGCTTTTGTTCAAACGGTTTCTTTTCTTTGTGTTCTCTTCGTAAACTTTTTTCTCTCATTTACTGGCTGATTGTTGTAATGTATCAGTGCTTTTGCAGTTCCGCTACTCCGTTAGTGTTGGCAGCAAAGACCTATGGCCCATTTTAACTCCATCGGTTTTTACTTTGTGACCCAGTTTCTGAACTCGAGTGCTTCAACGCTGGTATATGAATGTGTGCAGGTGAACTTGATTGTGTGTGTATATGTCTTTGCTTTGATTTGCGTGTGTGTGTGTGTGTGTGTGTGTGTGTGTGTGTGTGTGTGTGTGTGTGTGTGTGGGTGTGTGTGTGTGTGTATGTGTGTGTGTATGTGTGTGTGTGTGTGTGTGTGTGTGTGTGTGTGTGTGTGTGTGTGTGTGTGTGTGGTGTTTGGGGTGGGAAGGGGGCATGGGCAATACTTTGCGGTTAAAAAAAATACAGCACAGCTGTATCCGCACGCGGCGGGATGTGTTCTTTCATTTTCTGTTACCTTCATTTCTTATTTTAATGTTTTAATTTTTTACATTGACTAAAATTGTGTGAATATATTGTTTCAATTGCGTATATCTAGTATAGTGGTTGTATTGCAGGCCATTTTGACACGTTGGTTCTTTTGATGAAATGCTTCATAGCGAGACCAGAGGACCTGTCTGAACGCAATTTCGTGTCCAGGTGTGGTAACCCCCAAGCGTATATGTCATGTGCACAGTTTTCAATAGACCCAATCAGTATTCCAAACTCTCGCAATCTCTCGCAAATGTCGATGCAAAGCATGCAAAGCATGTGGCACCACTATCTTGCGAGAGCTTCGAAAGCCGATGATCGTAGTTCTCGCGACTTTCCAAGTATAACAAAGAGCATGTCTGCGGATATCTCGCGAGAGCTGCTTAGATGCCGAAAAGGTAAACTACAGTACAATTCTTCTGGTGAAGCTGGACACATATGTTTATTTTGAATAATATCAACATAAGTTTTATCTACGTAAGTCTTACCATCCCCACATCACATCCACCCATCCCTATCCCTGCATCCAAGCTACTCCAGTTCAAGGTACAAACATGTTGATTGGCAAAGATGAGAAAACAAACAGCAAAGTTTTCTTCACAAGTACGCAGAGAGAAGTTTCTCCACACCCAATAACAATAATTCTGTCAACAAGCCGATCATTTCTCTAAGAAAGCACCAAAGATCGGAGAGCTAACGGTTTTTGATACTACCTCCGTACAACCACCACCCCCACCCTCCAACAACATCCCTGTCTTTTCTCCCAAGAAACTGACCGACACAAAATATCTCTTCTTTTTGTTTTATTACATAGCCTCTATGTTAGTCGACCAGTCAGGCGGTCACCCCATTTCCACAAAACACGATGAAGATGGAAGATGTAACTGTTACTTTCCTCCCACAAGACACCGGTCAAAACGGCGCCTTGTGGCAAAGAGGGAGGGGGGATGTTAAGGGAAGCGGGATTGTGGGGGGTGGGGGTAACCTGGGCCATCGTCCAACACTGTTCAGAATGGCCCATAAACACTTGACCGGCGCCTGTGATTAACTGATCATATCACGCTTCAGTCCAATACTGTATTGAACCAGGCTAGATGAACGGCTGCAAAACAAAGACAGCTATCTCTGCTCCCTTGCCTCCCGGCACTCCCCCTCCCTCCTCCAGACCACCACACTCCCCCGACCGCCCCACATCCTCCTTAACCTCCATCTAACACACACCACCCTCCCCCGAATCAGTTCTCTGCAAAGACGCACAGGAGGCTGTGTTGAAGTGAATGGGATCCATAAGGTATTTCCACAGACTGCTTTTGACAAAAAATACACCTCTGGACAATGTCAGGTGGTGGTCTCATCTTTTATAATACGCAATTGCCGTTTGCCTCAGACATCCATAAATTATTCGAAAGTCTTTTATGCTGCAATTCAGTATTTAAGCTTTCCTTTGGAGGGAAATATGGATCACTGGACTTTGTCAGATCCTTTTTGTCTATCATTTGCATGTGTTTTGTTGTTTGACTGTATGACAAACGTTACAACGGTAAAGCGTAGCTAAAGCTGATAATGACACTGCAATGCCATCGACGTTAATTGAAACAAGAGCACAAACGTAAAGAAGGACACTTTCTTGGTCAATACACTTCTGTGTACAGGTTTATTTGTTTTGCGTTTTTGCATCAACCTGGCATTTATGGAAATGGACGAGTTTGGCAGTGTTTTCCTTGACAGCAATTCCAGGGCCTGGACTTTTTCAAAGAAATACGTACATGTCGCGGCTCTGTACCACTCTCCCCCGTATGCCCCCCCCTCTCCCCCCTCCATGTTCCCAACCATGTTTTCTTCTTCCTCAAAACTTTTCTTTCTTCGACCTAGCCCTTGCTTGCTGCTGCCAGACTGTGTCTTGTCGGCCACTCCAGTCAAGTCAATTGCAATCAAACTCAGTCTGCAAGCGGAGAAAGTCGATGGAAAAAAATCCCCTCAAACCGAGAAGCTCCAGACGAATTGTGTACTGGTCTTGGTACGGTTGACAGTTTTCTTCTTGAATCCCGTGCCCGAGAACATTTTAAATCCTAAAATAGGCATTTAAAGAAATTGATTTTAAGTCCTTAAATATACAATTTCTTCAGTGAGCTTCGCATTTTTGAACGACATTATCAAACTTCACGCTCGAAATCCGTAACTCGAACCGAAATAGCAGCAATAACGAAAAGCAACGACCTACACGCAGACTTGTAACTTTAGGTGATAGCCAGAGTCCATGCATGAATGACTAGATGGTAATCCTGCATTAGCTACTGTCTCCAGCTTGTCCCATTGATAAGAGCACTTACAGTCTTTTTTGATTAGTTAGATTTTACACACAGATAAAACACAAGCTCGAGCGCTTGATTTCAATGAAAAGGTTTGATCTTGGACGAGTCTGGTTACAAAAATTGAACAGAGCGCGAACATAACTGGAAAATAGAGCGTAGGATCGACGGACGCAGTGGCGTGGTGGTAAGACGTCGGCCTCCTAATCGGGAGGTCGTGAGTTCGAATGGGTAAAAGAGATTTTTCCAATCTCCCAGGTCAACTTATGTGCAGACCTGCTAGTGACTTAACCCCCTTCGTGTGTACACGCAAGCACAAGACCAAGTGCTCACGGAAAAGATCCTGTAATCCATGTCTGAGTTCGGTGGGTTATGGAAACACAAACATACCCAGCATGCCTACTCAACGAAAGCGGAGTGAAGCTGATATGCTCTCAGATGGGCAAACGAGCTCACACGTAACCAGAAAATTCTGGAACGCTGAAGAAGAAGAAGAAGAAGAAGAAGAGCGTAGGATCGAAGGCGTAAGACGTGTCAGGCCTTTTTACGGGACTAATTCATCTTTATGAGACGGCATCAATTCTACAAACCATTGCTGTATTTCTTTACAGGCGATGGGAATGGTGGTAAACCTACTTCCTACACACTGTAGGCGAATGGCACCAGGGATGGCGTAAAAGTGTAATGTCGCTTGGGGCACACCCAGACAGATTGAAAGAGAGGAAGGTCGGCATTACTGGTGAGAGAGAGAGAGAGAGAGAGAGAGAGAGAGAGAGAGAGAGAGAGAGAGAGAGAGAGAGAGAGAGAGAGAGAGAGAGAGAAGATAAGATAAATCTTTGGTTATGAGGGTTGTAAGAGAGAGAGAGAGAGAGAGAGAGAGAGAGAGAGAGAGAGAGAGAGAGAGAGAGAGAGAGAGAGAGAGAGAGAGAGAGAGAGAGAGAGAGATAGAGAAGATAAGATAAATCTTTGGTTATGAGGGTTGTAAGAGAGAGAGAGAGAGAGAGAGAGAGAGAGAGAGAGAGAGAGAGAGAGAGAGACAGAGACAGAGACAGAGATAGATAAATATTTATATATAGATAGAGGGATCGAGAGACAGTGACACACATAGACAGCGACAGAGAGACCGGCATAGTAAACGACAGAGATATAGGGACACAAAAACAATGAAAGAGACAGACAGACAGACAGACAGACAGACAGACAGACAGACAGACAGACAGACAGCTTCGGCTCTCTATCAACATCTTACCCCAACTATATTGCCGTAATACGTTGAGAAAATCAGCTAAAATGCAGCACAACTAGGGGAAGGGCTCCTAATATGGACCGCTTTTTGTTTCATGCTGATAACTAGCTTGTTTTCTTGCGAAGAAGTTTCATTTTGTGTTTGGTAGTCCTTCTCTCTTATGTTAACCGTTAGGCCTAATTAGAGTAAAATAGCTTTGATAGACATTCAGCAAAAATTAAATACAGAAAAAATCACAAATGGTCCATATTAGGAGCCTGGGCGCCTAATATGGACCAGTGGAGAGGCCTTCACGAATCACTGTAAAAAGCCCCCTATACTTCAAAATAATATGATACAACTTAGTGTGCAGGTCAGACTAATTAAAATATGCTTTAGATTTATCTGTTTTGGGTTGATGAGAGCATTATTTGAAGCACACCAGGAAACTAAAGAAGCTTATCAAAAACAGAGTGAAAATAAGTGAAATTATCAACTTCCACGAAAAGAAGGCTATTTGTTATATTTTTTTGAAATCTCGAGGGCTAGTTATAGGTAATTTTTAGCAAGCTTCTTAATGCATTAATTAAAATAGCCTTTATCTTTTATTTTCTTCGATTTGTTGAAGGTGGTCCATATTAGGAGACTCACACATACTTTGATATTTTGCTATTATTTTTTGTTTGCAGTAGAAACTCGGGGTCAACACTGCTAATATGTAACAAATACGGTCTTAGCTGTCATATATAGCAAGTTTTGTGTGATAAAAGCTTTGGCTGTGGACAGAAACGAGTCCGTTTTAGGCGGCAAATTTAGAGTGAACGCTGCCAAAAGTGAAAAAAAATAGAAAAAGCCTAACGGGTTTGAGGTTTGTGTTTCTGCAACTGTTTTGACATGTGCAAGTTATCCAGAGAGGATGAATACAGCGAATGAAATTATTTTGAGCGCTCTAGCGCCGTTAGTTTGTCAGAACTGGAGGTGGTCCATATTAGGAGCCGGTCCATATTAGGAGCCCTTCCCCTATCTAATCTGCCAACGGCCCCGAAGTTAGTCATTCAGTATGTTGGTACTGCTTACTGCGGATGTAACTCAGTGGTACACTACTCGTACGTATTAGTTAAAACGAGTCGGATCATGCAAACCTCCAGAAATCTCTGCTTGTTGCTGCGGTAATTACAGACACCGGTCTGTCGATACTTATCGCCGCACCAGGCTGTGTGGGTCCATCCGTATCGGCTTATATCAGGTGCCAGAGTATTCTGACGTTGTTGTTCGGTAATGGCAGATATAGGAATACACATGCGCTGCTGAAATGTTTTCTTTGGAAACTGTATGCTGTATATGTGATAGTAGTACAGTAGACTCCGCTTAATAAGGTTACCTTGGTGCAGGACAAAAGTGGCTATATTAAGTGGGTGGATTTAATAAAAGCATAAGCATAAAACATAAGGTAAAATCCGTGCAGTCAGAAATTGGCCTCAAAAAGCGGGTGGCTTTATTAAACATGGCCTTATTCAGCGGATTCTACTGTAGTTTAAAAATAAATAGCCACATTTTCAGCTGAAGTAAACAACACCTGATGTCCCCTGTTGTGCGAACGAAGAGATGTTTCGAAATTAGACTTTCAATAAATCTGCAATATTCACTTCTGAAATACGATATAAGAAAAATGTAGTAGGAGATAAAAAGCAAACACACATTTGGATTACGCACGATGTTGCCAATTTGTGGGTGGTTATGCATGTGCGTCACTCCATAGGCGCGAGCGTCCATGCGGAATTGAAATGCTCAAAAACTCTTGCACACACACACACACACGGACAGGCAGACAGACAAATAGACAACGATACAGAATGGCACACAGACAGTCAGGCAGACAGCTTGCACAAGGTCTACCTAAGGGGCTCCGCTCACCTATGTAGCTTCAGCAGGACCGACGACGTACTGCAGTTTATCCCAGCCCGCTACACGTTGCATGAAAGGAAAACAGGCCAAGTACTCGTCATAATCCCTATCGCGGCATAAATAATAGGCCGTGCGTCGTCTGTGCCGTTGAAACTGCGCAGGTATATATTCTGCCCATTACCGACTTATTACGTGTACCGCATCAAACAATAACGAAGCAAATCCAGCACCGACGCGGTTCACGTTTCACACTTCCTTAAAGCCTACAACTGACCTACAAAAGCAAAATACTTTGTTTGGGAATTCCCCTCTTCATGCAGGGATGCTAGCGAGGATAGCCACCCGGCCCAACAGTTTCGTAACGACACAAACATACAATATTGATGCAAATGCCAGCACCAGCCCACATGCAGGATATCAGCATTTGGGTCACTGGAAAAGTGAATTGAAGTTGGTACCTTCTAATAAAGTAAATTGAAAAGGTCCGATCCGGTTTGATAGAGTTGCGGTCTCTTGGGAGGTTTAAGCCACAGAAAAGAAACCAGATCATTCACACACAGACACGCACGCTTAGACAAACACACGTGCATGGGGACTTTTGAACGCACAGTGGGACACTCAGGCGGACGGATAGACAGACAGAGACACGTATGGGCAGACATCAACACACCCACAGACAGACAAAAAGGCACAGACACACAGAAAAATGCATGAGACAGTCAGAAATGCAGACAAACTCGTATTGATGTATATGTTCTGCGCGAACTTAGAATCCGGTTTCATTCTAGAATGGACCGGGTCCAGGTTGGAGTTCTAACCCTGCGCAAGTACAGGGGTGCCATTCTAGAATGAAACCCTTGAATAAAGGGGGCCGTAATGTTTGTAGGTAAGACAGAGTTGTCTTCCCTTGAATTATCTCCACCTGCACCTTCCCTTTGATAAAATGGGGCTGATTTGTCTACCCCTGAAAAAATCCTTTGGCGATCTTGCGATGTCATGTCATGTCAAGAAAGTTGACACTCCTGAGTACGCAATAAACAAAGGCAGACCATAGCAAGGGGGACTACCAGGGCGGTATTGTTTGCAGGGCAGTTGTTTTTGTGATGAGAGCCGGTTGCGGCCGCTTGCAATGTCAGCGCTGTCTCCCTCTCGGAAATGTCCGGTTTTTGGACAATTTTTTTGACAGACAGACAGACAGACGGTCAGACCGACTAACCGACAGACAGACCAACAGAAGGACAGAGTGAGTTATAGAGCTGTTGTCACAGGTTTAAAAAAAAGTTGACATTATATCTTCACAATTCAGAAGACCAACTTCATGTATATGAATAAGATTAAAAGTTACAAGCGAGATCGGCAAAACACTGTCAGTCCGGAAATTTCCGTTCGAAGCGATCAGTGCTGAGTGTCTCTCAAAATCGTAATCACTTTCAGAACATCACAATCCCAATTCACGATGTCTTTGAGTAAAGTGTAAAAAACCCGAGAAAAAAAACCCAACCAAACACACAAAAAACAAAAACAAACAGAAAATCCACATTTGTGGCTTTGGCTGTGTGATAGTCCAACTAATTCCAACCTTGCGCACGGCCGATTCTAGAATGGACCAGCAACAAGGGTTTCATTCTAGAATGGCACCCCTGTACTTGCGCAGGGATAGAATTCCAACCTGAACCCGGTCCATTCTAGAATGAAACCGGATTCTAAGTTCGCGCAGAACATATACACACAGAATAACACACGGACACAACTACACACACACACACACTGACACACACACACACACACACACACACACACACACACACACACAGGTCTACACACACACACACACACACATACACACACACACACACACACTGACACACAAACACATACACACACACACACACACACACACAGCGCCTCCCCGGCGCCCATCCCCGCATCCCAATAGCACCAACACCCACCCACTATTGTCCACTGCTGTCGCGTTGAGTTTCGGCCTTCGCGTTTTCTCTCGATCGCCCTGCTTCAAAGAGAATTGTAAATGACGATACAAGGGATGAAGTTTACTCATGAGACAAAGGTACTGTCTGGGTCGCCTACGTATGCTAAAACACACCAGTATACCAATCCCAAAGAGGTTTAGTTACCTAAGCGTAGACTATTCACGCTGCGAGTACGTAATTGAATCCATTTAAATATATTTTGGAGAGATGTAGAGGTTACATGCCGAGTCTCAGTGATTATTGAAAATAATGGTCGAAGTTTGCGGATCATGAAAAATGCGAGCTTCACCTCTTTATTCCTCCTTTATTCCCCCCTCTGCTTCTTTCTCTCTGTAAACTTGTAGGGCTAGTTATTTTTCGGTAACTTACCCAACAACCAAAATCACTTACCCAACAACGGGCCTGAATCCTCGATAGCTCATGGGTAGAGACTGTACACATTGTGGATCTACTTTTTGTGACTCAAAAGTTCAGAACACTCTAATGTACAAAATATACATTTCTGGAGCAAACAATACAACCATACCGCATTTAAACCAGCAACTACAGGCTTGAACACATGAATCTGAATATAAAATCCATGAGTTTGGTTGTTTTGTGAATTCAGATCTGCGGCCGTGCACAATCGTTTATCACTAGCAAGATTCCAAGGAAAAGTAACTCTCATACTTTGTCACAGTCTAGCGACACGAGTAGTTCCCCTTCCAGATTTCGGCTGCATCGACAAGACTGCAATCCGACGGTCAGTTTTCAACAATATTTCATTTTATAAACAGATCATACACAATCAATTGCAAACATGTAATCAACGTAAAGAACATGCAGCGGTTTCATACACTATTTTGCCCCAGAAAACTAAACTTCATACAGTTTTTAACGTTGGAACACGGGTGTAAAACTTCGTCTGCTAGTCACATTCGAGGAAAGAACATTTCCTGAGCGATACCAAAACATGAACAGAACACACAATATCAGCCTTTACCGCCATAGCAGAATGACAACATAACTGTGTACTTGATTTTTGTTCAAAACATGGAAACTGACAAGAAGTGTTAACAGAATTGAATCATTTGCACGGAACTACGACCGCGCATTAATCGATCGCCTGCGCAGGTAGACTGGTTGGGTGAATATGATTCGATCAAACTTTCGCACAAAAACTCCTCTTTTCTTTGAATAACTGAAGAAAGGAGGAATAAAGAGGTTACATACCTCGTCTCAGTGATTATCAACAATAATGGTCTCAGTTCGCGGTCATGAAAAAGCTCGCTGAAGCTCGCATTTTTCATGATCCGCAAACTTCGACCATTATTTTTGATAATCACTGAGACTCGGCATGTAACCTCTACTTCTTCAGTTATTCAAAGAAAAGAGTTTTTGTGCGAAAGTTTGATCGAATCCTATTCACTCAACCAGTCTACCTGCGCAGGCGATTGAATAATGCGCGGTTGTATAGTTCAGGGAAAATCATTCAATTCTGTGAACACTTCTTGTCAGTTTCCCTGTTTTGGACTAAATTCAAGTACACAGTTATGTTGTTATTCTGCTGTGGCGGTAAAGGCAGATAGTGTGTGTTCTGTTCATGTTTTTGTATCGCTTAGGAAATGATCTTTCTTCGAATGGGACTAGCAGATGAACTTTTGCACCCGTGTTCCAACGTTAAAAACTGTATGAAGTTCAGTTTTCTGGGGCAAAATAGTGTATGAAACCGCTGTATGTTCTTTGAATTGATGAAATGTGTGCATTTGGTTGCGTGTTATCTGTTTATAAAATGAAATATTGTCGAAAACTAACCGTCGGATTGCAGTCTTTTGTCCAAGCGGCAGTTCAGAAAATGTGAAAGGGGAACTACTCTTGTCGCCAGACAGAGTACGAGAGTTATTTGCCTTGGGAGTTTGCTTGCACTCATAAGAGATCTAAAGCGAGTTTCTCTGCACTGATCGTTAGATTTGGATTTAGAAAAACAACCAAACTCATGGATTTTATATGGAGATTAATGTGTTCAAGCCTGTAGTTGCTAGTTTAAATGCAGTGTGTTTGTATTGTTTGGTCTGGAGATGTACATTTCGTACATTGGAGCGTTCGGAACTTTTCAATCGCTAAAGTAGTTCCCTCAAAGTCTAGCTCATCAACCTGTGAGCTATCGAGGATTCAGGCCCGTTATTTTGGTTGTTGGGTAAGTTACCGAAAAATAACTAGCCCTACACGTTTACAGAGAGAAAGAAGCAGAGGGGGGAATAAATGCTGTTCATTATTCCTCCACGCGCAGAAGTTCCAGTAGAAGAAATACATAAGGGGCCAGTGGAGAGGGCCCCAAAGGGGGGGTATCATCACGATCACGGGAAGGGAAATTTTAGCTTTCACGATCACAGTTACCTTCATTTTTTTTTTCACGATCACGAACACCAGTGGCAAATCACGGTCACGGTAAAAGTTGCAGGTACAGAAAGCACGTGTCAAAGTAAACACAACCACACAGTTATTCGCTCCTCTGGATCTATTGTTTATTCAACACAAAGTGACAACTGTTGCACTTTTTAATTATTTTTTTTAATTCTCTTTCATTCACACATAGAAATACATATCATGATTTGTAATCAGTTACAAGAATGTTGTTTTCATTGTTTTTTTTCTCGCTCTCTCTCTCTCTCTCTCATACAGACACTCACAGGAATATACACTCCAGGGCAGTTAAGCCAGAGGCAGGGGGGGGGGGGGGGGGACTACAACCTGGGGTCCAGGGGTAGATCTTGTGGGGTACATGGGCAAGGCCCCCCAGAAGCTAAAGAGTTTTAGCTATTTTATTAACAATTTATGGCTTATCCTTGATTTTAAACATGAACAACTGGTGTTAGCATTATTTTTTTTGACAGCCGGGGGGGGGGGGGGGGGGGTTCCGGAACCCCTGTAACCCCCAATCCTGACTAAAGGTCAGTCTAGGAATCATGAAGGTGGGTGAAGGAATATACACTCATACACATTCAACTCCCACACCCTCACTCACACACATGAATATATATACTTGCACAATTTCACATTTTCAGAGCTAAATCTTTTAAACCCATTTTCTGAAAAACTATTGGGTGGATTGAAATTAAAGTACATGTATGTGTGATGGTAGAGTCTATAATAACAAAATTCCCAACGAACATGACTTTGATCGACTTTGACATGAGGATCCAGTGACCCAAACTGGCACGTCTCCCCGCCATAGTTCCTGAATTTAACCCATTGTTGATAAGTTTACAGGCGCTAAAATAAATCCAAGCTTAATGCAAAGAAGCGACAATTAGAATCTATGCCAAGCGTGTCTACGTTGCTGGGATGAAAAACACATTTCTAGTTTCGGTTTTGGCTACACGCAGACTCGATCAGACTCGAGCCAGTCGAGGTCACACTGAGCGAGTGACAGCCGGACGTGACAATGTCAATGATCTCAATCAAACTCAAAGATCTTGAACAAATTTCAAGATCTTTAATTGCCTACATTCAGAACAGTTATAGAGCAACATAGACAGGGCCGGACTAGGGGGGGGGGGGGGGTTACAGGGGTTGCGCAACCCCCCCCTCCTCCCTGGCTTAAACATGTACCTCCCAAACGCTTTTTTTTTGGGGGGGAGGGAGGGGGTGGGGAGGGGGGGTTGCATCTGGATCATCATGAAATCCGAGGAGAAATCGCACCTCTCACCCCCTTTCGAAAGACATTTTTCTTCAACGATTTTTGTGATGAAAAGTATGAGTCCTTACATTACAATCTCAATTCTTCTTCATTGCCTATACAGCTTGCTGTCGAATTTACCTTTTTCGTTCAAGGAGAGGCTTCCTTTCCCTCCAGAAACATCCAAAAACGTTCAGCTTGAAGGGGGCTTCCGCCCCCTTGCAACCCTCACCAAGGGGCTTTGCCCCCTGGACCCCCATCTGTAACTCCCCCCCCCCCCCCCCTAGTACAAACCTAGTCCGGCCCTGAATAGATCAACATACCTTGACATTTCGTCTTCGGATCGGAAAGACGGACCCGTAGCCTGACCTTTCCATCAAGGAAGGCATTCTCGCCGCCTGCTTTGGTCTGGTTTGAATCCACAAAATATAACAGAAGTTCGATGACAGTACCGCTGCACGCCATTTTTGATCTTCGAATTCGAATTTGACTGAATGCACTCAAAAGGCTTTAGCACGAAGCCCTTCCATTGGATGAAGTTTGGCAGACTTTTGCAATTCGCCTTCTGATTGGATCTCCTTTTTTGTGTGATTGGTTCTCTTAAAGAGAAGCAATTGCTGTCAAAATCATATTTCTGAATGTGTTGTTGCTTCCCTTCAATCAGGATTGGCTCCTTGACGAATAGAGGATCATAGAGTGATACAGCTGTGAAAAATATACGTTGAAAATAAAATGCTTTGCAATAATGCCCATCACGATCACGAAAACAAATGACGATCACGATCACGAGACTTGATTTTTTTGTCATCACGGATCACGGCCAAAGTCCCATCACGATCACAGAAATTGAAATTTCGGCAATCACGGTCACAGAAAGGTCAAAAAACGCCAATCACGATCACGATTTTAAACCCTTTGGGGCCCTCAGTGGAATATGTTTTCTAGAAATTCTTACTCTCTCTCTTTGTATACTGTTCAAAAAAAGAAACGCATAGTTGCTACTTGCCAAATTTGTTTTATTTTTCGAAAAAAGGAACAGAAAATCCAATATTTAGATCATTTGTTTGAAATTTGGTATGGACACAGTTGAATGCACACACAGTTCATTTGCATCTTCAAATCAATCAGTCAATCAATACGATTGGGTGCCGAGGCTGTCAAGTCAGTAGGGGGTGTGACTGCCTTGAGCAGCAACAACTGCCCGGCACCTTCTGGGCATGGACTGGATCAGATGCCGGATATCTTGCTGTGGGATGGTGTCCCACTCCTCCTGAAGTGCCTGCAATAGATCGCGGTGATTTGCCGGCGCTTCTTCTCGCCTGCGCACACGTCTGTCCAATTCATCCCAGAGGTGTTCTATCGGGTTCATGTCTGGCGACATGGATGGCCAGGGAAGCACCTGGACATGGTGGTCGGTGAGGAACTGGGTGGTGAGTCGTGCTGTGTGCGGGCGAGCGTTGTCCTGCTGGAATATGGCATCCTGGTCAGCCAGAAGAGGAAGGGCGTGTGGGCGCAGAATTTCCTCCACGTATCACTGGGCAGTTATGCGCCCTTGGACGTGCACCAGGGTGCTCCTTCCAGCGGTATTGATCGCCCCCCACACCATGACGCCTCCACCACCATGAACGGGTGCCTCATCCACACAGTTGGGCGCGTAACGTTCGTTTACTCTCCGGTAGACCCTCCTCCGACCATCATGTCGCTGGAGCAGGAAGTAGGACTCGTCGCTGAACCACACGTGTCTCCAGTGATTCCGGACGGTCCAGCGAAGGTGCTGGTTGCCCCACTGCACTCGGTTCTGGCGATGGCGGCGGGTGAGGACAGCTCCTCTGTGAGGTCTGCGAGCTCTCAAACCAGCTTCATGCAGGCGGTTCCGCACGGTCTGGTCCGATAATCGGTGTGGCCCGGGGAGAGCCTGGACAGAAGATGAGGCCGACAGGAAACGATTCCGGAGGTGGCGGAGCCGTATGAAGCGGTCGTGAGCAGCAGTTGTCGCCCTTGGTCTTCCCGCTCGTGGCAAGTCAGCAACGGAGCCAGTGGCTTGAAACCTGACCCACAGTCTACTGATGGTGCTCTGGGACACGTGGAAGTGCCTGGCGATTGCTCTTTGACTTTGGCCTGCTTGTAAACGACCCAACGCAATTTGGCGGTCTTCTCTGCTCAATCGGGCCATCTTTCGTCGCTGAATTGTCGTCTGATTTCTTTGTGGCGAACAATCCGCTTTTATGGGTTTTGGAAGACATGGTGAGAGCTCAATATTCCCCGAGTTTCACGAGATTACACTGAAGCATGACGAGTGGTCATGCCAAATGAGCAATTTTGACATTGTAGCCACTGATAACGCATGCGTCACGTGCAGAGCTCACTTGTGGCAATGGACGAAAGGTCGACGACCAGATAAACATTTTCTGCAGTTTGGTGGATATCCTTGTAGCCATATAACTAAATTAACCAAATATTACACGCTATGCGTGTCTTTTTTTGAACAGTATATTTTCAGTTATCACAAGCCGTGGTTTTCCATTCTTTTATGTATAAATCCTTTGAATCCTGTTAGACATTGGGGGCCACGGTTGATGCCCCTGCAGATGTAATTGGGCCTTTCGGTAAAATGCTAGCGTGCTGCTTGTTAGTGAGTTCACTTCATCGCTCGATGGAAGGGAAGAGCGGAGGTCTACCAGACTTCAAATAATGATGTCATCTCAACGGCCAAAACGTCCTTTCTGTACATGCGAAAAGACAGACAATTTGATCATATTCCATCTCGACTGTGTGTGTGTGTGTGTGTGTGTGTGTGTGTGTGTGTGTGTAGTGTATATGTGTGTGTGTGTGTGTGTGTGTGTGTGTGTGTGTGTGTGTGTGTGTGTGTGTGTGTGTGTGTGTGTCTGTCCGTCTGTCAGTTGGATTATCTATCTGTCAGTATGCCCAAAGTTGTGTCTGTGACTCCGTTCCTAGTTCTGTGTTTATGTGCATGATGCAAACATCTGATGGCCAAAATAATCTGCTGGAGTCATCTAACACAAACAACATAAACACGAAACCTCCACAATAGGCTCAAGACTGCAAACAGTCAGCATCGCCATGACCGGATTGTGCTACAACAACAGGCAGGAAAGCAATCGCGGTAGATGTTCAGCCTTCAACCGTCTTTCCTTTGATACATGTCTATCCTTCACGCATGCAGTCTTCAGGAATTCTGGTAATCGGTCAACAGAAGTCTTAGACAATAAAAGCAACAACAAAACGGACTAGCACCCACACGTTCAGACACTGCCATTTTGATTATTACACCCCCGGTCTAGGGGTGTGTATAGGATTCGGTCGATGTGTTTGTTTGTTTGTTTGTGTGTTTGTGTTCGCATATAGATCTCAAGAATGAACGGACCGATCGTCACCAAACTTGGTGAACAGGTTCTACACATTCCTGAGACGGTCCTTACAAAAATTGGGACCAGTCAAACACACGGTTAGGGAGTTATTGGTGGATTAAGATTCTACAAGGACTTATAGAGGGACATATTAATGGTCAAAGGGAAATAACCTTCTCATTTGGTGGCAGTGAGAATGGTAAGGACGGGGGTGTTTTTCCTACCTCGGAGGAATTTCTTGTTGTGTAAATTTTTGTGTTGCTTTCTTGCCACAAAAAAACACTAAAAAGTCGGTAAATGATTTACGGAGGTCATTTTCTTTTCATCCCAATCTACTCCACGACTACATCAATCTCTTTTTGAGTTGAGCAACTAACAAAATAAAAATAAAAATATGTCAGGCCTTGCATTCTTCTGCTTTTATGGCCATGGATTTAAGATTCCTTCAGACAAGAAAACAAAACTGCAATGCAAAGCTTACAATTTACACATCAAGACAACGAAGCTAACATCAGAATGCCCAATAGGCTCCAAGCCAGCTAGGCCTACCGTGCACCCCCCTCAGGATTCAGCTTCATTAGGCTAGAGATATTCATTGGGGTCTACTGAACACGTTTTAACAAGTTCGCCACGAAAAAACTCATTCCCACTACTAATTATGCCCCTTTGTTTAAGGGTACCCCGTCGAACGCTAAATTTATCTGTGCAATCACAACAGTGCACAGCTGCAATGAATGAACAGAGAACCACATTTTTGAAATCAAAACAGTTAAGTTGATCATTAATCTTGTAAAAAATACCCATTACAGTGTTCAATGTTTGATAGGTTGGCTGTAGTGATGCTTGATAGGCGCGAACCGTCATTTTCACAGTGCGCAAAGCTTGTCAACTTTGATAAGAAAAAGGTTTCAACAAATTTGGGTTTTCTGCTTCATTTTTTAGAAACTACAATGCCTTTGGATCATTTCAAGCCCCATTTGGAATTCCTGAGAGGATTTGTTGCGACACCAGATGAGATATTTCTCCCCTACCCCCTAAACGTGAAATTTTAGGAAAATGTCAAAAACATTTTTCATAAAATATCCATTATCCAATTAAATACCAAAAGTAATCACATTGACGACCAAAATAGTTCCTTTGTCCATCTTTTAACAGAACTACAACATTATTATTCTCTTCTCAAGACTAAAATAAAACAAAGTGTTCAGATATAGACATCTAATCTAACTGTCCCTTACATATAATTGCTCTTGCTTCATTGTTTCCATATATATACAAGGTAGATTAACATAAGAAAGACAATCTAAGAACTAATGTTTCTTCATGTAAGTGCAGAATGTTTGTTCATAAATGCAAATGTCTTATGAATCAATTTCAGCTTTATAGAAATAACATGAAAAAGTAATTTCAAAGAACTTTTTCTTTCAAACACACACACACACACACACACACACACACACACACACACACACACACACACACACACACACACACACATGCACACACACACAATCTCAGGCTGTTTTTGGAGCAAGAAAGTCAAGTTCACAGTCCTGACAAGTTAGTCCGATTCACAGTCAGATTCAGATTCAAGTGAATCGTCCAGTCCATTAAGGAACAGTGTTGCCTTCTCCCCCTTCTCTCCTTCCTCGTTGGCCTCATTGAGCAGGCTATCAATAACTGTCAGTGAGAGAACCAACTCTTTATTTTCTTCAGTCCACAGAGGCTCAAGGATTCTATTCTAACTGTCCCCTACATATAATGCTCTTGCTTCATAGTTTCCATATTAAAGATAAATTAACATAAGAAAGACAATCTAAGAACTACTGTTTCTTCATGTTAGTGCAGAATGTTTGCTCATAAATGCAAATGTCTTATCAATCAATTTCAGCTTCATAGAAATAACATTAACAAGTCATTGCACCGAATTTCAAAGAACAGTGGTGCCTCTTCCTCCTTCTCTCCTTCCTCGTGAATCTTATTGAGCAGGCTATCAATAATTGTCTGTGAGAGAACCAACTCTTCATTTTCTTCAGTCCAAAGAGGCTCACGGATTCCATTGTTCAGCATCCTTCCATGAGTGACCATCAGCGGGGTTGGGAATCTCTAGAAGTGGCAGGTGAGCGCGCTTCCATGTGGCTGTCTGGTAGTTGGCCCTTCTTGCATGTTGTTTGAGGCTTTGTGGCAGGGCAGAAATGTGAGCAATGTGATTACTCCTATCCGGCCAGCATAATGCAAGAGAATGAAGAACACGTCGCTCTCTGGGCCTCTTTATTTGATGGTCTTTTGATCAGCTATTTTATGAACAATTTATGGCTTGTCCTTGATTTTAAACATGATCAACTAGTGTCAGCAGCCACTCATTATTTCTTTTAAAGTTCCGGAACCCCTGTAACCCCCCCCCCCCCCTAATCCGCCTCTGTATATATGACATTAGAGTTCCTTAATTTCCCTTATCAGAAGAATGAATGAACGAAAACAACTGCACTCCGGCGAAACTACCGGAATGTTCCAGAACCCAAGGGAGGTATAACTCTTGCTTTGTATCCATGTAAAGAAGGTGACTCTTGTCTTCTTATGAGAGCATAATTTAATTTATCTTTCTTATTGGGTGTTGAAGAGTTGAAGTTCTGGTTCTGCGGCTCCATAGAATTTGTCCGAAAATAACTTTGTTAGGGGTTTAAGCGGTGTGGCATAGTAAGAGCCCCTTTTAGTGACCAAAGCTTTTTTCTCTAGCAATTCGCTCGCTATTGACCGGCCCGCATTACGACGATCAACTTTGATGTGTATCAGAGACTTGTACTTTACAGTCTCTGTGTCTATGTTATGCAGTGTGCTCTCACTATGATACCCTTATCTTTCGCAAATATGCACATCAGAGCAACGAATCTCCGCCGATTCCTTGCCGATCACTGGCATCTGATCATCAAATAAAACACCTTTCTCATCGAATGTATATAAATCATCATAATATGATTGTACTTCCTTTATTATTTGCGGCCCTATGCTCTACAGGGAGTCTACAGGAATAAGTCAAGTCAAGTAAGTCAAGTCCTTTATTATTACATGTCTAATTTGTTTTAAATTACAAAAATATTCACCGTCCGAAATCCATTTTGTACGGGTTCTTATAATCATTCCGTCAATTTTCTTTTGTCGAATTGCAAAATAAACAAAATATTTTCACTAAAAGTTGTCTCTAAATGTTTAATTTCGTCCACCAATTTACTTTCCCGCTGTACGCTTTCTTTCTTTTTAAAGGATGCTTATGTCATTTTGTTGACAACATGTGTAAATACATCGATCCGTGCAAATGGAAACAAATATGAAACGTTTGTTCAGTCACACACCACTACATTTTAAGTTGTTGTTAATTGGTCTGTGATTATATAGCCTGCTGTTTCCCAAAAGCTAATTATCAACCATTGCCCAACAACCTCCATTCTTCTCTCGTTTGCCATTGTCCCCAGATACATCAGCAAGCAAAGTGCAAAAGCACGCAAAACACTTAGATGGTTTTGTCTCTCGCTGCGTGCACATTGTTGTCAGTTACGAGCTGCCAGCTATATCATTCGACTAACAGCGTGGCGTCCATCAGGAACATTTTCCATTTTTATGTAATATTTTAATGGACAAAAAAGTGCTGTTATTGTTATTATTATGTCACAGGTGCAGAGAGAGAGAGAGAGAAAGAGAGAGAGAGAGAGAGAGAGAGAGAGAGAGAGAGAGAGAGAGAGAGAAAGAGAGAGAGAATTGAATTGAATTGAATTGAATTGAATAGAACTTTATTTCAAGGATTAAGATTTAAGGCTACGCCTTTTCTTACAATCTGTCCTTGGGACGCACAGACACACAATGATAAAATTGCAAAAATTAAAAAGTTAAAAAGTTTACCATCAAAAGGAGGTCAGAAAACTTCAGCCAAACAGTCTAAGAGTGAGTGTGTGTGTGTGTGTGTGTGTGTGTGTGTGTGTGTGTGTGTGTGTGTGTGTGAGTGTGTGTGTTTGTATGTATGCGTGTGTGTGTGTGTGGGTGTGGGTGTCTGTTTATGAGTGTGTGTATGTGTGTGTGTGTGTGTGTGTGTGTGTGTGTGTGTGTGTGTGTGTGTGTGTGTGTGTGTGTGTGTGTGTGTGTGTGTGTGTGTTTGAAAGAAAAAGTTTTTTGCAATGACTTTTTCATGTTATTTCTATAAAGCTGAAATTGATTCATAAGACATTTGCATTTATGAAAAAACATTCTGCACTTACATGAAGAAACATTAGTTCTTAGATTGTCTTTCTTATGTTAATCTACCTTTAATATGGAAACAATGAAGCAAGAGCAATTATATGTAAGGGACAGTTAGATTAGATGTCTATATCTGAACACTTTGTTTTATTTTAGTCTTGAGAAGAGAATAATAATGTTGTAGTTCTGTTAAAAGATGGTCAAAGGAACTATTTTGGTCGTCAATGTGATTACTTTTGGTATTTAATTGGAAAACAGTGAGAAGTTATCATGAATATTTGATGAAAAATGTTTTTGACATTTTCCTAAAATTTCACGTTTAGGGGGTAGGGGAGAAATATCTCATCTGGTGTCGCAACAAATCCTCTCAGGAATTCCAAATGGGGCTTGAAATGATCCAAAGGCATTGTAGTTTCTAAAAAATGAAGCAGAAAACCCAAATTTGCTGAAACCTTTTTCTTATCAAAGTTGACAAGCTTTGCGCACTGTGAAAATGACGGTTCGCGCCTATCAAGCATCACTACAGCCAACCTATCAAACATTGAACACTGTAATGGGTATTTTTTACAAGATTAATGATCAACTTAACTGTTTTGATTTAAAAAATGTGGTTCTCTGTTCATTCATTGCAGCTGTGCATTGTTGTGATTGCACAGATACATTTAGCGTTCGAGGGGGTACCCTTAAACAAAGGGGCATAATTAGTAGTGGGAATGAGTTTTTTCGTGGCGAACTTGTTAAAACGTGTTCAGTAGACCCCAATGAATATCTCTAGCCTAATGAAGCTGAATCCTGAGGGGGGTGCACGGTAGGCCTAGCTGGCTTGGAGCCTACAATGCTCGTTAACAGACGCAAAAACTGAAAACAAAATGAGATGAGACGAGAGAGAGAGAGAGAGAGAGAGAGAGAGAGAGAGAGAGAGAGAGAGAGAGAGAGAGAGAGAGAGAGAGAGAGACCGAGGCAGAGAGAGTGAGTGAGAGAGAGAGAGAGACAGAGAGAGAGAGAGAGAGAGAGAGAGAGAGACAGACAGAGAGACAGAGAGACAGACAGACAGACATACAGAGGCAAAGAGTGAGAGAGAGAGAGAGACAGAGACAGAGAGAGAGAGAGACAGAGAGAGAGAGAGAGGCAGAGTCAGATGCAGAGAGAGAGAGAGAGAGAGAGAGAGAGAGAGAGAGAGAGAGAGAGAGAGAGAGAGAGAGAGAGAGAGAGAGAGAGAGAGAGAGAGAGAGAGAGAGAGAGAGACAGCACCGAGGCAGAGACAGAGACTGAGTAAAAAAAAGGGTGAGATGTTTTCTGCGAAGTAAGTTATTTTATGTAGTAATACACAAGGGTGCCGTTTACTTGAGCGGCCCCTAATCCACACATCGCTTTGGGGGAGAGACCCAATAATCTTGAGGCTGTGACAAGTTGTATCTCCTACTTCATCACCTCCAGACCGTGATCAATAAGGGGACAAACAATAACTGCGATTGCTCGTTGCTTTCTTATCTGGGCAGCGGACTTACAGTTTGATCATCCTTTTCCTATTAGATTGGAAGAGTATAAGGTGTTACTGGGGCGATACCCATAGATAAAGCGGATGTAAAAGGGAGGACGATGCAGTAAGAGAGAGAGAGAGAGAAAGAGAGAGAGAGAGAGAGAGAGAGAGAGAGAGAGAGAGAGAAAGAGAGAGAGAGAGAGAGAGAGAGAGAGAGAGAGAGAGAGAGAGAGAGAGAGAGAGAGATGCGTTGTAGAGGAATAAAATGGATGAGAGGAAGGGGTATAGACGAGGAAGGGAAAGGAGAAAGGCGTGGGGGAGGTGCGATCGAAAAAAGAAAACAAAAACATGGATGAACAACGGCAAATACATCGGTCAATAATTTCGTATTACAATCATCGCCTTTCTAATACGGAAATGTGGATTGAAGAAATTCACCGAAAGAAGAAAAACAAATGTGACAAATGAAACCTAAACACCCCCATTTAAAGGGCGGGGTTTGTACAAGACGAGTACACAAGTTCTTTTTGTTTGCAAAAAGAAAACGGAGAGATGTGGTGGGGATGGTGGCTCGGGGGGGGGGGGGGGGGGGGGGCTAGATTAACAAGGGAATCTGGAAAGGAAACCAAACGAAAATGAAAGGCACAACAACGAATTAGAAATCAAAACTTGACTAAATGTAAAAAAAGAAAGATTTTCCTTCTTTGCGTTTTTGATTTGTGGTCGTTTGATGTTTGATTTTGAAGAAAACTGCGCGGAACGAGCAAACACGTACGGTTGACGTCATTTTGAAACTGGGTCTTTGAACTTTTCTCTCGACCGGTGTAACACGAAATTTTGACTCCACGAAAAATTGACTCCGGAGTAAAAGTTTCGTACTCCGAGTACACCTGTCGTACGAGAAAAGAACTCCCCAAGGAACGAAAAAGTTACTCCCTCCACGAAATTTGTACTCCCTAAAGTTTTACTCTCAGTAAAAAATTCGTGGAGTACTTTCCTTTTGTTCGACGTACGAAAAAAATACTCCCTGTACGAAAGTTTTACTCCACGATTATTTTACTGTTCGAATAAGTTACTCCTCATGTTATTGTTGGTGACTTTAATTATCACTTTGACACTCCATCACACTTTTACACATCCAAAGTGCTTGACGTTCTCAATATGTTTGATCTGTGTCAGTCTGTTTCAGAGCCCACCCATGTACGTGGTCACATTGTTGATTGGGTTGTTTTCAGGGAAGAAGATGGTCTGGTTAAGTCGACGTCTGTTGAACCGTCTCTTTCGTCCGATCACTATTGTGTCACGTGCACTCTTGACTTCGCAAAACCCCCCTCCCCTAGAGTGTACAGGGAAGTTCGTAGACTGGCGTCAATGGACGTCGAGGCCTTTAAGGCCGACTTTCTTGCCGACTTGCCCTCACTGCCGTCCGCCGAACAGCTCTTTCGTGTTTTGCGTGCCATTCTGGACACACACGCCCCTTCTACCCGTCGTTTGGTCTCTAATCGTCCCCCCTCCCCGTGGTATAGCGGTGTGGGACCTGGGCTCGTATTCTTGAAACAGCTGCAACTCATATACCGGCCTGTAAAACCACTTCCGCTCGATAAGTCCGCTAAGTGTTATTCATGAAACTCCGGGAAAGACTTACCTGGGTGTCTCCGAGCTGTAAATTTGGAGGACCCATCCCCCTCCTCTAAAACCGTCAATTTTGAATAAATCTTGTTAAAATATTGTTTGTAGATCTATGTCCCTCATGGACACACATTGGTGTCATTTAAGCACCAATGCATTGCGGACAAATACGAGATACCGCTCGCGAAAGATTTCAACCGATGCTCGATCATACCGGCTTGTGGTGAAAGCGTGCTAGCGTCTTCTTTAATGCATTACAGTGTCCGATTATTTTCAACTGTTTCTGTGGTCGAACGGTTCTCTCGTTCGCCTGATGCGTGTTTGAGTCGAGTTCAAATCTCCATCTGCCCGTAATTTTCTTTTTTATTCTTTGGCATTTGTTTATTTTTGTTTATTTTCTTCATGTGCATAAGAGTACGTTATAACAGCAAAATTGATTTAAAAAAAAAAGTTTTAGGCTGCAATGGTTTTTTTTATTTTAATCTTTGGTTAACATGATATTAGTTTATTGATAAAGTTTGTTAACTTAAACATGTAAACATTTGATTAAAAAAATAAAATAAATAACCATGAAGAAGGATGCTTCCCGCTTAAAAAAACAAAGGTGAGAGAGAGAAAAACACACCTAAAATGCGGTAGCAGCCACCTGCATGCAACTGAGATTAAAAACAAAAAAATAAAAAATAAATAAAAAGGGTCTCCCTGTGTTTTTATTTCATTCAGTTTGTTTGGGTAGTTGCTATTGACTTTGAAACTGACACGCTGGCTAAAAAGCTGCAACATTGTGTCCTTCAAAGTCAAACTGTCGTTTAACTACCGCCCAGTATTTATTTTTACTGCCCAGTAATTATTTATTTTTCCCCGGTATTCATGTGTGTCTAGCGGAAGGTCGGCAGCTACCAGTTGGTTATTTTTAGAATTGAAGATTCCCGATGCTTGCTCTTCTCTGCGCACGCGTTACCGGCGTTTTCGCCGGCGTGTCAGTTTCAAAGTAAATAGCAAAAACCCAAACAAACTGAATGAAATAAAAACACGGGGAGATTTTATTTTTATTTTTTTTATAAACCTCAGTTGCATGCAGGTGTACATGGTATAGTACCTAGTAAACGACCAGTGGACTAGTAGACAAGGAAAATAAATAAAGATTATTCAGTCTGCTGTTATTGTTGTTTTTCAATTGTTTCCTTTCCTTAGACATGCTTCGGGGATTGGACAGAAAAAGGTTTCTGGAGTGGCTAGAGAATCGCAATACATTTTTGACTGGGAGGAAAAAGAAGAAACGAAAGCTTCATCTTTGGTTTAAACATAAGTTTATTTCAACAAATGTTACAATCATGACATGTATACAAAAGACACAGGTAACAGCAACAAGCTAGAAGCTTATAGTGGTGTTCCTGCATGGATATTATAACGTAAGGCGGTAACGGCTGAACAATTTGTCTAGATAAACCAAATTGGAAATCCAAAGCATCATCATTATAATCATCCTCATCTCATTAATCATCCAAAATTATCATAACATAATAAACGTTGCATAATCATTATAAAGAAAGACAGTAAGAGGAAGGAAGGAGGGGAAGAAAAGGAATAAAAAGAAGAGGGATGGGTAGGAGTTGTGCAGAAATTAAAGTTGTTGTCCGGCTTGTGGAGCATTGATTCTGGTTTGCCCAAAGCGGCCTGAACGTTCAATGAACGAGTGTACTCTTGAAAAAATGTTCCTGTTCAAATCTAGAGAATACATTCTGTCTCCATTTAGAAGGTGGGGGAGGTGAATACTGTGGTTAGGGAGGGTATGTATGGTTTCTTGACGTGCTTCGCGATAATTTGGACAATCTAATAGGAAGTGTTTACGGTTTCGGACGGAAATGCGCAGTCACAAGATGCATCTGTAGCAACGTGTCGTCTCACTAGATCGTTATTAAGATCACTTATATATAGCCTGAGCTTACAGTGAATTGTTTGTGATATGCGATCTCCAGAATACCAATAACACGGCAGACTTAAATCGTTTTTTGACAAAAAGTGCTTGAGGGACTTACTAAGTTTTATGTAGTCTGGTAAAGAATTCCAGAGTTGTGTTGTAGATTGGAGAAATGAGTTTTTGTATAATTCAGTGTTAAACGATGGAACATTCTTATCTAAAGGTCTGCGCTGGTGATATGGATTATTAGTTGATATTAATGGTGGCAATATCGCAAGTAAGTAGTTTGGCACCTTACGGTGTACAATCTTGTGAAATAATATCAATTTTTGACGTTTACGCCTCTCTTAAAGTGAAATAAAGCCTGACTCGTCGTACAGTTGTTGATGCCTTGTACCGCGGACTGCTCCAACAATGGTCTTCATCTTCAAAGCCTCATCTTTGGCAGGAAGTGATGTCTGAAGAGGTTGATTTTGTGTGTTAGTGTTAGTGTTAGTGTGTGTGTATGTGTGGGGGGGGGGGGGGAGTTTTGTGCAGAAACGCATCCTTTGAACACTTCTATGACAAATGACCAAAATATCGTTTTTCTAGCTAAGGACCCGCTCCTGCCAAGGGTATAGTACCTAGTAAACGCCCACCCCCCACTTTTGGGCAAAACTGGTACATAGGGTGGGTGGGCGTATACAAGGTAGTTAACAGTAATATCATGTTAACCATCAATTTAAAAAAAAACTCATTCTCGCCTAAAATTAATTTTTTAAATCAATTTTGATATTACAACGTACTCTTTTGCACACGAAGAAAATAAACAAGTCGCGTAAGGCGAAAATACAACATTTAGTCAAGTAGCTGTCGAACTCACAGAATGAAACTGAACGCAATGCAACGCAGCAAGACCGTATACTCGTAGCATCGTCAGTCCACCGCGCACGGCAAAGGCAGTGAAATTGACAAGAAGAGCGGGGTAGTACTTGCGCTGAGAAGGATAGCACGCTTTTCTGTACCACTCTTCGTTTTAACTTTCTGAGCGTGTTTTTAATCCAAACATATCATATCTATATGTTTTTGGAATCAGGAACCGACAAGGAATAAGATGAAAGTGTTTTTAAATTGATTTGGACAATTTAATTTTGATAATAATTTTTATATTCTTAATTTTCAGAGCTTGTTTTTAATCCAAATATAACATATGTATATGTTTTTGGAATCAGAAAATGATGGGAAATAAGATGAACGTAAATTTGGATCGTTTTATAAAAAAAATATTTTTTTTACAATTTTCAGATTTTTAATGACCAAAGTCATTAATTAATTTTTAAGCCACCAAGCTGAAATGCAATACCGAAGTCCGGGCTTCGTCGAAGATTACTTGACCAAAATTTCAACCAATTTGGTTGAAAAATGAGAGCGTGACAGTGCCGCCTCAACTTTCACGAAAAGCCGGATCTGACGTCATAAAAGACATTTATCGAAAAAATGAAAAAAACGTCTGGGGATTTCATACCCAGGAACTCTCATGTCAAATTTCATAAAGATCGGTCCAGTAGTTTAGTCTGAATCGCTCTACACACACACACAGACACACAGACACACATACACCACGACCCTCGTCTCGATTCCCCCCTCTACGTTAAAACATTTAGTCAAAACTTGACTAAATGTAAAAACAAACAAAATTAATGACAAAAAAAAGTAAGGCCTGATGGCAATTCAAACTCGACTCAATCGCGCATCAGGCCAATTCGATAACCGTTCGGCTACGGAATCACACACCAAATTCTCGCCACTGTAATGCATTAAACAAGACGCAAGCACGCTTTTGCAACACGCCGTTATGATCGAGCATCGGTTGAAATCTTTCGCGAGCAGAAGCTCGTATTTGACCGCAATGCATCGGTGCTTAAATGACACCAATTAGCATATAGGTTTTTTATGGTCTTAACAGTTAAACATGTATTACGTTATCATTAAGATTCATGCTTTGTTAGCACTAAGCAGTTGTTTTAATCAGTCTGGTTTTCTCTTGTTTTCATCTTATGAACATTCTAAATGTTAGACTAACTTATTGTCTTGTACAGAATAACAACTGTGTGAATGGTGCTATACTGAATGAGTGTGACATGAAGTTCTTGTACATCATTGTAAAGAGTGTGAATGACGTTTTAGTTTAGATGTCAAGCGCTTAGAGCAAGCCTTTTTAACGAAAGTTTTTGATTTAGCGCTATATAAATGTTCTTATTATTATTATTATTATTATTATTATTATTATTATTATTATTATTATAAATCTACGAACAATATTTGAACAAGATTTATTCGAACTTGACGGTGTTAATGGACAGTGTTGGTGAAGTTACTGACAGGTAGCGACTTTACAGGAGGGGGAGGGGTCCTCTAACTTTACAGCTCGGAGACAACCCGGTAAGGACTTACCGGTGTTTCATAAATAACACTTAGCAGTTGGCGGACTTATTGAGTTTTACAGGCCAGTATATGAGTTGCAGCTTTTTCAAGAATAAATCTTGTTCAAATATTGTTTGTAGAGAGGAGCAAGCATGAGGAATCTCCAATTCTAAAAATAACCAATTCTGGTAGCTGCCGACTTCCGCCAGACACACATTAATACCGGGGGAAAATAAATAATTACTGGGCAGTAAAAATAAATACCGGGCGGTAGTTAAACGACAGTTTGACTTTAAAGGACACAATTTTGCAGCTTTTTCAAGAATACGAGCCCAGAACTACAAGACGCCAAGCGGGAGAGGAGGAGGGCGGAGCGTCAGTGGCGCGCCACAGGTCTAACCGTGCACCGGCAAGTATTTCAGGCGGCCAGAAACGGGGTCATCGCCATCGTCGACTATGCTAAGTCTGCATTCTTCTCATCCAAAATACTCGCATGCACCTCAGTCAAACAGCTGTTTAGTGTCACCAATGACATCTTAGGCAAGGTGACTTGTTCCCCTCTTCCCACTATGTTCTCTGTACATGAGCTTCCCCAGAAGTTCGCTGACTTTTTCACTGCGAAGATCGCGCTTATTCGCGAGAAGCTTGATTCTGCTGTTGTCCCGCCTTCACCGGTTGCCGATAGGATGTATTGTGGTCCAGCCCTGCAGCGTTTTGAGCCTGTCACCAGCGAGTTTGTAAAAAAGGTGTGTTTAGGCGCTAGTCCGAAAACCTGCGAGCTTGACCCCATTCCGTCCTCTCTGCTGTGTGATTGTATTGATGACCTTCTTCCATACCTCACTCACGTCATCAACGACTCTCTGACTTCCGGCTCATTCCCAGATGAATTCAAACCTGCAATAGTTAGGCCCCTCATCAAAAAACCTTCACTTGACAAGAATTCCTTGAAAAACTTTAGGCCCGTTTCGAACTTGTCATTCCTTTCAAAAATCACTGAAAAAATTGTCCTTTCACAACTTCTCACTCACCTAGAGCAAAACCACCTTCTCAACACCCATCAGTCTGCATACAGGAAAAACCATAGTACTGAGACAGCACTTCTGAAGATTGTAAACGACATCCTTCTTAGCTTTGACGAAAATCAGGTCTCCATTCTAACACTACTGGACTTGTCTAGCGCATTCGATACGATAGACCACGAAATTCTGCTCCACAGGCTTCAGCACTCCTTTGGTGTTCATGATCTGGCCCTTTCCTGGGTTCGTTCGTACCTTACTAACCGGACGCAGACCGTTTGTGTCAACGGCATCAAATCTCAACCTTCAGCTCTCCAATACGGTGTCCCGCAAGGGTCCGTGCTTGGCCCCATACTTTTCGTTCTATATGCCTCCCCTGTGTCCGATGTTATCAGTCGCCATGCGTTGTCGCACGAGAGTTTCGCTGATGATACACAGCTTCACCAGTCTGCCCCCCTTGCTGAAGTTGACGATCTGGTATCTCGGACACAGGATTGCATTGCGGACCTCAGTGATTGGATGTCTTTAAACAAACTCCAGTTAAATAGTGACAAAACCGAAGTTATGCTGGCCTGTCCCAAGAAATTTCTCAATCACCCTTCTCTTCCTGCCTCTCTCACTGTCAACGAGCTACCTATCTCTTTCTCTCCGTCTGTCCGCAGCCTTGGCGTCACTCTCGATCCAACTCTCTCTTTCCAAAAACACATCTCTAACATCTGCAAGTCCGCCTATCTAGAGCTGCGCAAGATTAGTTCAGTCCGTCACTACCTCACCGCTGATGCAACCAAAACGTTAGTGTGTTCTCTAGTCCTCTCAAAGATAGATTATTGCAATTCTCTTCTGGCCGGTCTCCTTAAGTACCTTTTAGATAGACTTCAAAGGATCCAAAATAACGCTGCCCGCCTGGTCTTCAAATCTTCCAAGTATGAACACGCCACACCCCTTCTTCACTCTCTACACTGGCTGCCAATCACTAAAAGGATCGAATACAAACTCTCCTCTCTTTCTTTTGCCGTCGTTTCTGGTTCTGCCCCAGAATACTTGTCAGAACTCCTCAATCTCTACACCCCCTCTCGTCAGCTTCGCTCCGCCGCCGACACTCGACTCTTCCGACTCCCCACAGTGCAAACAAAGACATGTGGCGAGAGGTCCTTCGCCTATCAAGCCCCTGTGACCTGGAATAGATTACCACTGCCTCTCAGACACACAGATTCTCTCACTACATTCAAGACAAATCTCAAAACACACCTCTTTCAGCGCAAGTGATTTCCCCTCCAGCATCTCCCCACCCACCCCATCCCGCCCCACCTCACCCCCTACCTAGCGCCTAAAATAACGTGTATATATATTTTCTGCGCTTTGTGTCAGCACTGTTTGTGTGTGTGTAAATAGTACCGTTGACACGTTTTTATATAGAAGCCTACTGTGGTTCTTGTGCTTAGGCTGTGTATTGGACTGCATTATTAGTTGTCAGTAATTATTACATGTGCTGATTGTTCTCTTTGCCTGCGCGCGTATAGTATGTTGGTTATGTTTGGTCATAGTATGTTTGTTTATGTTTGGTCGTTATCTTGCCTGTGCGTGTATTGTATGTTTGGTCGCTTTCTTTGCCTGTGCATGTATAGTTTGTTGGTTATGTTTGGTCGGTTTCTTTGCCTGTGCGTGTATAGTATGCTTGGTCGATGTATGTATTGTAAAGCGCTAAGAGTAGACATTTTTCTAGAATAGCGCTATAAAAGTTTGCATTATTATTATTATTCTTTGAATAAATTAACAATTGTTAGTTTTTGGGGGTGTTTGTTTATTTGCTTGACCTTTTCTTTCTTAGCATGTTGTTAGATCTGTTGTTTGTTTGTTTGTTTGTTTGTTTTGCATGTTTATTTGTTTAAAAAATGAGTTCGTGACAGTGCTGTCTGAAAAATGTGTATGTAAAGTTTCATGAAGGTCTGCCAAGTAGTTTTCCGGGAGTTGCTCCAAACACACACACACACACACACACACACACACACACACACACACACACACACACACACACACATACACACATACACACACACACACACACGTGCTTCCTCTCCCACGTACGTCACAGCCCCCGTTAGTCTGAATTTCCAAGTCTAGTTGAAAGTAATTATTACTGTTGGCGCTAGTATGACGTAAAAGTATGTTGCCAGATGAGTGGAAAAAATTCTTCGTAACAAGGGGAATAATATTTTGTAAGGGGGATAATAATGTCTTGCAAAATGTGTTAGGGGAGTAACATTTTCGTACGAAATTTTTACTAGGGAGTTCACCTGTCGTGGGGAGTAATTTCCTTGTGCTACGGGGGAGTAAGATTTTCGTGAAGGGGAGTAACAATTTCGTACGAAATTTTTACTCGGGAGTACACCTGTCGTGGGGAGTAATTTCCTCGTGCTACGGGGGAGTTATTTTTTCATTAAGGGGAGTAAACATTTCGTACGACATTTTTACTCGGGAGTAAACCTGTCGTTGGGAGTAATTTTCTCGTGTTAGGGGGGAGTAATATTTTCGTAAGGGGAGAAGCATTTTCGTACGAAATCTTTACTCGGGAGTAAACATTTCGTGGGAGTAATTTTCTCGTGTTACACCGGCGCGTTTGAACAACCGAAAAGCAAAAACTAGGTCAAAAGCACATTTCTTCGTCAGCAGCCCAACACGTGAACCACAAGGAGAATGGGCGAGCGAATCGAGGTCACTGGCGTTTTAATCAAGATCATTCTGACAGCACTGTACCAGTATCAATCTATCAAGCTCGTTTCAGGGACCACTCATGTCTCCATTGGCAAGTTCAGGTAAGATGTAAATTGTCTTGTGCTGTCTCATCTAGGCAGCCAGCAATATATGTACGACGCCTAGAATGCAGATGAGTGGGAAAAGTGAGGCCCAGTTTGAAGACGATGGATTGGTTGCGCTGTCGGACGTTTAGGGGTGCAATCCGTTTGTCATCTTCTGACATTTGGTTGAGAGAGACTTGAGGAGGAAGGAAGGAAGGAAGAGAGAGAGAGAGAGAGAGAGAGAGAGAGAGAGAGAGAGAGAGAGACAGACAGAGACAGAGACAGACAGACAGACAGAAGCAGAGACAGAGAGACAGAGAGACAGACACACAGACACACACACACACACACACACACACACACACACACACACACACACACAGAGTACCTACGCGCGAGCTCCTATCGGGTATCGCTATACTAAAGGTTGAAGATCTCTTGTCCAAGATACCAGATATTCAGTCACATGGCATGATTTTGTTTTCTAACGTAGCAGAGTAAAATCCTGATTAAGAATTAGAAAAGAAAGTCGACATTTTGTACAACGTTGACTCAGTCAAACATAACCCAGATTTTCAACGAAAAAGGGCCTGTATGACCACTGACAGTAAGAGCAAGATGTATGGTCAAAAGGAGAGAAAACAGAAATGAATACGGCCAACATTTGACCTGTTTTTAGCCACCCTTCCGATCGACATCCTGATTCATAATATCGATATGATCAGAAGTGGCAGCCTCAGAATAATGGAAATCTGTATCTCTGGCTTCTTTCATTACACGGTAGTCATCAGATGGGCCAGCAGCGATGATTAATATCCTTGGTCCACTACAGACGACACCAATGTCGAACACATTTAGCCTTGCCACTGGGGAACCACGCTACCCAAGAAGGGTCTGTATGTTTGTGTCTTTGTTTGTGTGTTTTATGTTGCCATTCAAGCAGCCATACGCCACTTCCGTTGGAAGTATGTTGGGTGGACCATGCTGGGTATGTTCGTGTTTCTATAACCCATCGAACTCTGACATGGATTACAGGATCTTTTCCGTGCGCACTTTGTCTTGTGCTTGCGTATACACACGAAGGGGGATAAGGCACTAGCAGGTCTGCACATAAGTTGACCTGGGAGATAGGAAAAATCTCCACCCTTAATTAACCCGCCAGGCGCGTCCGGGATTCGAACCCACGACCTTCCGCGCAGGAGGCCGATGTCTTATCCACTCGGCCAATGTCCCCATCATACATTTATCTTTATTGTTTTGTTGTTGTTGTTGATGTTGTTGTTGTTGTTGTTTCATCTTTATGTTCTTCCCCCCCGCGGGTTAGGGGGAAGAATTTACCCGATGCTCCCCAGCATGTCCTTTTACCCTTGTTAAGTGTTTCTTGTATAGAATATAGTCAATTTTTGTAAAGATTTTAGTCAAGCAGTATGTAAGAAATGTTAAGTCCTTTGTACTGGAAACTTGCATTCTCCCAGTAAGGTAATACATTGTACTACGTTGCAAGCCCCTGGAGCAAATTTTTGATTAGTGCTTTTGTGAACAAGAAACAATTGACAAGTGGCTGTATCCCATCTCCCCCCTTTCCCCGTCGCGATATAACCTTCGTGGTTGAAAACGACGTTAAACACCAAATAAAGAAAGAAATCTTTATGTTCTTCTTCTTCTTCTTCTTCTTCTTCTTCTTCTTCTTCTTCTTCTTCTTCTTCTTCTTCTTCTTCTTCTTCTTCTTCTTCTTCTTCTTCTTCTTCTTCTTCTTTTAATCTAGACTAAGAGTTAGAAAAGAAAGCCGCCCTCAGTAGGGGACAAACGCGCTATCATGACATTTGCTGAGTGATAAATAGGTGACAATGTTGTGCGCAGGGGTATTTTGAAAATCAGTTCTGAGCAGATCTTAAAATATGTTCAGCTTTTTTTCAATTGATTTTTGTTTTATTACTTCAGAACTGTTTTCGTCTCTCTTGACAAATTGCTCCCCAGTTAGAACGTCGTTTAAGTCAGGCTTCCGCCAGACACTGAAATACTTCCTATGATAAATCACTTCACCAAGGAGGGAGGGATGTCAGACACGATAAGCTGAAGAATTACTTCACACACACAAAACGCGATAACAGAAATACAGACTTTGCCAAAGCATCCCTTCTTCCAGACGCAAAAAAAAAGTGATAACAGAAATACAGACTTGGCCAAAGCACCACTTCTCGCAGACACACACAAAAAGAAAAGAAACAAGTCGCGTAAGGCGAAAATACAACATTTAGTCAAGCTCAGTCGAACTCACAGAATGAAACTGAACGCATTGCATTTTTTCCGCAAGACCTGTACATGTCCACCGCTCGTGGCAAAGGCAGTGACATTAACAATCCAGAAAAGCGCGGTAGCGGTTGCGCCGAGGAGGATAGCACGCTTTTCTATATCTCTATTCTTTTTAACTTTCTGAACGTGTTTTTAATCCAAACATATCATATCTATATGTTTTTGGAATCAGGAACGGACAAGGATTAAGATGAAATTGTTTTTAAATCGATTTCGGAAATTAAATTCTAATCATAATTTTTATATTTTTAATTTTCAGAGCTTGTTTTTAATCCAAATATAACATACTTATATGTTTTTGGAATCAGAAAATGATGAAGAATACGATAAATGTAATTTTGGATCGTTTTATAAAAAAAAATTTAATTACAATTTTCAGATTTTTAATGACCAAAGTCATTAACTAATTTTTAAGCCTCCAAGCTGAAATGCAATACCAAAGTCCGGCCTTCGTCGAAGATTGCTTGGCCAAAATTTCAATCAATTTGATTGAAAAATGAGGGTGTGACAATACCGCCTCAACTTTTACAAAATGCCGGATATGACGTCATCAAAGACGTTTATCCAAAAAAATGAAAAAAACGTCCGGGGATATCATACCCAGGAACTCTCTTGTAAAATTTCATAAAGATCGGTCCAGTAGTTTACTCTGAATCACTCTACACACACGCACGCACAGACACACACACACAGACACACTAACACCACGACCCTCGTCTCGATTCCCCCCTCTATGTTAAAACATTTAGTCAAAACTTGACTAAATGTAAAAAGATGATAGGCACGCAGATTGACTTTGTGTGTGTGTGTGTGTGTGTGTGTGTGTGTGTGTGTGTGTGTGTGTGTGTGTGTGTGTGTGTGTGTGTGTGTGTGCTTAACGCCCAGTCCACCACGAAGGGTGATATCAGGGCGGTGCTGCTTTGACATTTAACGTGCGCCACACACAAGACAGAAGTCGCAACAGACTGACTGTGCCAGAGAAACACTTCACCCATAATAAGCGATGACATACCGTCGGGGTTGGCCAAAAAGTCAATCGTCTGCCACTGTAACAGTAACCATCAGCTACCTAACCAACTGTCCCCATTCCAGAGGAGGAACGGGTCTCAAGAGACGAGGGACGCTTCCCTATGAAACAAGTGAAGAACGACGCCACACTTTTTTTTCTTCTCTCTATCCCCAAAGAAACCGCGGGCTTTTTGTCTTCCGCAAACAGATGTATCCATCCGCGAGAAAGGCAGTTCGTTTTCTTCCGAGCGGAAACGTAGTGTGCAGACCAAATGATTGCGTCCAAAGACGCAGATCGCCTGGGAATGGGGGTAAGAGAGTTCGGACCTATTCGTTTAGAAACCAGATTTAAAGTGACAGTCACTGACTGCGCGCGAGCTCTAAGTTTGTCGTTGTGTGAGTGTTGTGTGTGTGTGTGTGTGTGTGTGTGTGTGTGTGTGTGTGTGTGTGTGTGTGTGTGTGTGTGTGTGTGTGTGTGTGTGATTGTTTTGTTCAGCATTTGAAATATGTTTACGTTTTTGTATCTTTGTGTAAGAATGTTTTGTGTGGTGTGATGACTATCGTCTAAAATGTTCCGATTTAAAAACAATTCCATTAATGCCTTGTTACCTTAGATTTCCCTTCATAGAATCTGCAAGATTTATTTCCTTTTTTGCGCAAAACACTCTTTTTCATTATGATTGTCACAGTGTTTTGCAGGCCTTAAACCGGAATGAATTCTGTATTTATTATTTCTGAGCGAGTGTACAGCTACCTTCTCATAGAATAATTTGCTAAGTCCCCTTTTCCCCTAGTTCCTCGTGTGTATGTTTTATGATGACGAATTCCATTGCTGTTAAGCATGATCAGAACTTTTTATCAACCATTGCCAAGAAACGGTCGTTGACTTTATCATTTGTTGATGATAACCATACATCCTTGTTCCCAAAATAAACATTCTGGGACACATTTCACAACCTTGCCTTTTTTCTGCGGAATGACAATAAACTCGAAAGCAATATACTTCAGAATGATAGCCACGAATGGTTTTGCACGATGCGCCGTGCATTTCACAACCTTGCCTCTGTCTGTTGAATGACAATAAACTCGAAACCAATATACTTCAGAATGATAGCCACGCATCATTTATGCACGATACGCCGAGCAGTTATGTGTGAAAGGCTAGCACGGCTGTTCACGCACCATAAAACACAGACAGCAAAACAGAGAACAGTGTACTTTACAACTCCGTTTTAACACCATGTATTATAAAACATTAGTGGATGGGTTTTTTGTTTGTTTGCTTGTTTGCTTAACGCCCAGCCGACCACGAAGGGCCATATCAGGGCGGTGCTGCTTTGACATATAACGTGCGCCACACACAAGACAGAAGTCGCAGCACAGGCTTCATGTCTCACCCAGTCACATTATTCTGACACCGGACTAACCAGTCCTAGCACTAACCCCATAATGCCAGACGCCAGGCGGAGCAGCCACTAGATTGCCAATTTTAAAGTCTTTGGTATGACCCGGCCGGGGTTCGAACCCACGACCTCCCGATCACGGGACGGACGCCTTACCACTTGGCCAACTAGTGGACGGGTGCATGACTAAAGTGATAGGCACCTACAATCGTAGTAAAGGCACCTCAAATCGCAGGCACCCCCAATCGTAGTAAAGGCACCTCCAATCGTAGGCACCTCCAATCGTTGTAAAGGCACCTCCAATCGTAGGCACCCCCAATCGTTGTAAAGGCACCTCCAATCGTAGGCACCCCCAATCGTAGTAAAGGCACCTCCAATCGTCGGCACCCCCAATCGTAGTAAAGGCACCTCAAATCGTAGGCACCCCCAATCGTAGTAAAGGCACCTCCAATCGTTGTAAAGGCACCTCAAATCGTAGGCACCCCCAATCGTAGTAAAGGCACCCCCAATCGTTGTAAAGGCACCTCCAATCGTAGGCACCCCCAATCGTAGTAAAGGCACCTCGAATCGTAGGCACCTCTAATCGTAATAAAGGCACCTCGAATCGTACGCACCTCGAATCGTAGTAAAGGCACCTCAAATTGTAGGCATCTCCAATCGTAGTAAAGGCACCTCAATTCGTAGTAAGAGTAAGAACAAAACTACTTCACAGCAGCCCTCAAAAGAGAACGCCGCGACAAGTAATTTTCCTCAGACAGTCATCACATCAACAATCGTAACGAAGAAGTTTTATATGCGAAGCTGGCACTGCCCCTTTAAACGTAACTTCTTCAAGATGGATCATACCAATCTGTTCCAGATACCTACAGATGACTACACCCGCAGTCCCATATGGAGACCAACCAATCAGACCAGCGAGCAGTTAGAGGAAAATGACCTATCTCAATAAATCCAAGTGTCTGGACAATTTTCTACAGAAAACATATTTAACTGTGACGTGTGCGATTTGAAGATGACAGATAGTCGCCACCAGCAGAGCCAGTGAAGACACTGACTTCTAGCTCAGTGCGCCATCCGAATTATTCGTTTCAAAAAGTCAACTAGTTATAGGAATATTTTTCTACAGATAACATTTTCTATGACGTATATGATCCTAAGATAACACTTAGTCGCGACCAGAAGCCATGCAGCAACCTCAATAACTTCAACTGACTGCGTCTTCCAAAAAGTTCATTTCAGGATATGTTTGGTCCGTAAACTTACCCAGTAAACGAGTGGCATGAACAGTAAACAAGTGTAATCTGTTCAGTCTTTTTTTTTCTATCTGTGTTTTCCCTTTTTGTTTCTTTTTTTCCTCCCAATCACAATTTACGTAAGAAGCAATAAAAGTAAGTCCCAGTACCTAGTGCCCACAGAATCCGTCCAAAAACATGCTTACACAATCTAAATGACCACGAACAACGTGAGAAAATCATCGTAATTGTTTGTCGTCATTCGTCAACGTTGACGTTGGTGTTGATTTGACTCAGTTATGCTTAATGTTGTAGATTCATTTCTTTCGTCCTGAATGGTTTCAACAGTTGAATGCTTTCAAACATTTAGAAACATTTCTCTCACACGAAAACGAGTTGGTTCTATCGACCGAAGAAGACAATCATTGTGAGAAAGAAAATCGAAATCTGAAATGACCCACCGCATACGGAACGATGATTTCTTTTACATAAAAACGAAAACGAAGCCGCTCAACGGACCGAAGAAGAACAACATTGAGAGAAACAAAATCAAACTCGTAAGTGATCCATCGCCACCTCAATCAGTCCATTAACTCAGTAGAAAGATCCAGATTAATCTTTCGTGAATTCTAATGAATGAAATTCCCAAAAGCTTCTTGATCCGAAGCCATAAAACACTGAGAGTTACGGAAACGTAGAGCCAATTAACATGGCCCCTGGGAGTTTGCCAAGCGTGTGTGTGTGAAAGTGGAGGATGAGGGGGTAGAGGCAGAACTTGGTATCGCCGCCAGACTTTACACGGTCTGTTCGACGCAGTGCACGAGCTGACCTCAATAAAGGCTCACGCTCAAGTTACTTTCCGGTGGCACGACATAATTGCAGTCACAATTTATGACTCTAATAGCTTTTCTCTCCTCTCCCCCCCCCCCTGTAATTTTCTTCGTCTCGTCTTAACAACTTTCTGTCATTTATAACAATTGTTCACGCTTGGCTTAAATTAAAATATTGTTACATCATCGTAGCAGCAGCTGAATCCCAAAGAAATGTTGCCGTGTTAACGTTCCAGGGCAAAGAAATGTTGCAGTGTTCCAGGGCAAAGAAAGGACAAAGCATATAAATAAATGCTCCTTTCAATAACATCTTCATGAAGAAATGGTTATCCGAAGTGGCATTCTCCAAGACCAGAACAACGTATTTATCGAACGCTTTTCTTTTTAAACACAAAATGCAAATATGTTGCTAGCCCCAAGACCAGATCATAAAAACGTTTATATAAGATGGTCTTCTCAGATGCAAGGACAATCGCTTTGCTTGTCAACAGTGGTCATATTACACTTTGCGTATACTAGTTCGTCTTTCCGGAGACAAAACACACGCTTATTCGAAACGGTCGTCAGCTCTGAAGGGCAGTCACACATGCTTATCAGAAAAGGTCTGTTTTTATTTTTGTAGAAAGACTGAAAAAAAAGCCAAAGATTAACAACAACAAAAAACGAAGACAAGAACATAACCTGACATCCAAAATAGTATTCTCGAAGACAAAATCATGCTTGTTCTGAATGGTCATCTCAAAGGTAAGAGCAAGTGTTCGTTTAAAATGATTTTCTGAAAGTCACGAGGGAAGAAAAAAAAGAAGAAAAAAAGAAAGAAAAGAAAAGATGAACGCACATGACCTTTAAAAAAGAAGTTGCTGGGGAAGCCGCCCTGACACGATAATGAGAAAAACAAACGAATCTCTGACTCCCCGTGGGGGTAGTCACTTCACCAATCGCAATTAGCACTGAATCGTGACTTCAGCTTACCCCAGATCTGCACCCAAGGCGCAATTTAAATAGAATCACAGCTAGTCTATAGGGCAAGTCGTGGTGGCTGTGTGTTCTATAGCTTCATCTTAGCGGTCTGTCTTTTTCTAAACGAATGTAACTCTTTAGTACCATGACATTATCTTTTCATTAGTATGACATTATCTTTTCATTAGTATGACATTATCTTTTCATTAGCGCTTTGCCTCATTTTGTCATGGCTGTTGCTCTGACGATGGTTCTTCTATAAATCTAACGAGCACGCTTTCTTTCTTCAAATAACCCTGCATTCCAGAATACGACAGTTGTATTTGCCAACACCAGCTGTATTCGAAGTCCTAGCCTGTTGTTGTTCAACAAATGGGACAAATCAGCATCATCTGCTGATCTGCACGTGACCTTGGTTTTCTCATAAGTCCTACGAGGCCTAACCTCGCTATGCTAATTTGAAGGGGTTCACGATCTACATTAATGAAAATCGCATTTGCCTGTAGCCGCCGGCATTGTAAGTACTTGAGTATGCATCTATCGCGGCCGATGAATGATTGCCATTATCAAGGGTGGAGGACGAACTCTTGGTCCCATTTCAGCGACTGAACCTCGTTGCCTGCAAACTGTAACTTTGGTTTTATTCACGACAACTATACAGCTTTAATAATAACATTTAAAATTTAGAATTCCACAATCCACCGGTGTTGACTTAAAGGCCAACAACTCGGGTGCAGAGTCTGCTGTGAAAGGAGCGGTAGCCTCCCCTGTCACACGCACAAGACCACTATATTGCTAAGTGCTGAATCAGGACAACATTCATTGTTTCATCTCAAAAACAAACACACAAAAAACAACAACCGACTAACAAACACATGAAAAGTATCAACCATCCAACCAGCTAGACAAACGAAAGGATCCTGTTTTATTCTCGAATATTTAGCGATTCTCGCGCCAAAGCATATACAGTGCTTCCTTCTTTTCCAAAATATGTTAAGCAATCATGATATACTTCACCAAACTATCCACGTAAAACGCATGAAGAGCCAAGACAGCGAATCGGAACAAGAAAAACACATATATTCATTATATATCCATGATACTATCACTGAACCTTCTACCTTATCATATATAAGTATTCGGACCTATCATTACTCAACTTCATTATCAACATATAGCAGTAAACAACTCCACTTGTAAAACGGTCGGAGATTTTACAGTTCGAATGTGAAACCCCTTCATTATAATCCCAAGTGCCACTTGATCAACGATCGGATCGGCCTCGAACAGCCAACTAAGCTGAAGGGATATTAACAAAGTAACATCCAAGCAAGCTTGTCAACTGATAACAGCAAACCCCTCCAAGATTGAAGAAGATTGTACAGTGCCATTGTGATATCCCTATATCATATAATTCCACTACTTGATCAACGGTCGAATTGGCTCCGAATAGCCAACTAGGTTGAAGGAACACGAACAACTAACAAGCAAGCAAGCTTGTCAACGGATACCAGCAAACCTCTCCGAGACTGAAGGAGATTTTATAGTGTCAATGTGAAACCGCTATATATATCATAAAAAAAAAAAAAAAATCCACTACTTGATCAACTATCGAATCGGTCCCGAATAACCAAATGGGTTGAAGGGACAACAACTAACAACCAACCAACATGGTCAACGAATACCAGCAAACCCCATCCAGGACAGAAGAAGATTTTTTCAGTGCCAATGTGAAACCCCTATTACATCATCACTTTAAAGTCTTTATCAACAAAACAAACAATGAACGCCAAGGAGAGACTATAGTCTAGTGCCCCTCAATCGGTCCAAGATCGCACACATTTATCAACGAAAAGCACTCCACTTGAAGAGAAGTGTATAGTTTGGAATTCCCCACTCAACTATGTTTTCCATACAACTCGACCCTTATAACCAGAAGGAGAGTCTAAAGAGTAAAGTTCCTCGTCCAAAATCCATGATAGTACAAACACTTTGTCAAATGCGGTACTGGAAGGGCATTGAAGCCAGCACATACACGCATAGCACGTGCATTTCTTGCTGATGGTCAGTGACGTGCATACCAAATGCACTCTGGCCATTAGCTTAATTAGCTTCAGGTTCGGGGTCAAGATTTCTCGTCTACATTTCTAGGACCCAACAGTGGACTGGCGTACGCACAAACACACACACACGCACACACACGCTTGCACACTCGCAGGCATGCACACACACACACACACACACACACACACACACACACACACACACACACACTCTCTCGCTCACTTTCTTTTCCTAACTCTTTCTCTGTCTCTCTGTCTGTCTCTCTGTCTGTCTCTCTGTCTTCCTCTCTCTGTCTCTCTCTGTATATCTCTGTCTCTCTGTCTCTATTTATCTCTCAGTCTGTGTTTGTCTGTCTCTGTCTGTCTGTCTGTCTGTCTCTCTCGCTCTCTCTGTGTCTATCTCTGTCTCTATCTGTTTATCTCTCAGTCTGTGTCTCTCTCTCTCTCTCTCTCTCTCTCTCTCTCTCTCTCTCTCTCTCTCTCTCTCTCTCTTTCTTTCTCTCTTTTTTTTTTGTTGTGCAGATACTTTTTTTTTTCTTCAATATTTTTTTCCTGTTTTTTTTTTTTTTTTTTTACAACACATTATACATTACATCACAGTTCACTTCGCCACATACATACATACAACCTGCATAAAAAGGAGTGATCTGGAAAAGAGAGAGAAGTAAAGAGAGAGAGGGGGAAAGTTAAAGAGGCACTGTATAGGACTGTTTGACTACAACAACTACTAGACCCTAAAATAATATTGATTACTACAAGATTCAATTTTACAACAGAATATATATCAAGATCCCAAACCGACGTCAAATACGAGCGGATTTTCTATCTATACATATAATAAAAGAGAGTGTCTGTCTGTGTGTCTGTGTGTCTGTGTGTCTGTCTGTGGTCGCCATACCTCTGAGATGGCAAGAGGCAGGAACAAGATAGTGTGCATGTACACTCCCTAGCTGCCGCAGATGTGCACCTGGGTTTTAGTTTCTCCAGACATTGTTTCCTTCCTCGGATAATGACCCTCCCCATCTATCAATACAGTCTACATAGTGCAAGGGAGGTAAGTCATGCTTTGTCACCCACGGAAGGGAGGTAACTCTCATCAAACCAGTATACCGTGTCATTCTCAAGGGTTACCCCCCACCCGCTATCATCCCGCCGCCCCCCCCCCCCCCAAAACACACACACACTAACCCTGCCCCCTGCTCCCCCTCCCTGCCTTCCAGATCATCGCGAATAATGTTTACGAAACGATCGCCAAGCACATCATGCCAGTGATATTAGAGACTCGCTATTGCTCCTATGAGGGGAAGAAATGAAGAATGAAAAATTAACTGGACAGTTCCGGAAATTTCCAGAAGGTAAGGGAGATAACTCTTTTTTGTCTGTGGTCGCCATACCTCTGAGATGGCAAGAGGCAGGAACAAGATAATGTGCACGTACACTCCCTAAGTGCCGCAGATGTGCACCTTGGTTTTAGTTTCTTGATTCATTGTTTCCTTTCTCAGATTATGGACCTCCCATTTATTGAATACAGCCTATATGGTGCAAGACCAGTTCAGTGCCCACTGTTCACCTGTAGCACTGAAGCAGAGGGAAGAAATGAAGAATGAAAAATTAACTGGACAGTTCCGGAAATTTCCAGAAGGTAAGGGAGATAACTCTTTTTTGTCTGTGGTCGCCATACCTCTGAGATGGCAAGAGGCAGGAACAAGATAATGTGCACGTACACTCCCTAAGTGCCGCAGATGTGCACCTTGGTTTTAGTTTCTTGATTCATTGTTTCCTTTCTCAGATTATGGACCTCCCATTTGTGACCCTCCACGACGAAATGAGTCGCATGTCACCTCATGCGGTTCTGCGCTAGGCATAATACAAGTCCGCGGGGTGTCTAGTAACAGTGTGAGGGTCACCATAGTCACTGGCTTATAACTCGAAAAGTTTTCACTCTTTTCTAAAAACGGTTTTCACCACTGGATAGAGAATAAAAAACTCTTTAAGAAAATGTAAAAATATGAAAATCATGAAAAGGTGACATGCGACTCATTCCGTGGTGGAGGGTCACATTTATTGAATACAGCCTATATGGTGCAAGACCAGTTCAGTGCCCACTGTTCACCTGTAGCACTGAAGCACATCATGCCAGTGATATTAGAGACTGGCTATTGCTCCTATGAGGGGAAGAAATGAAGAAAAAAAAATTAACTGGACAGTTCCGGAAATTTCTAGAAGGTAAGGGAGATAACTCTTTTTTGTCTGTAGCAAGCACATCATGCCAGTGATATTAGAGACTTGCTATTGCTCCTATGAGGGGAAGAAATGAAGAATGAAAAATTAACTGGACAGTTCCGGAAATTTCTAGAAGGTAAGGGAGAAAACTCTTTTTTGTCTGTGGTCGCCATACCTCTGAGATGGCAAGAGGCAGGAACAAGATAGTGTGCACGTACACTCCCTAGGTGCCGCTGATGTGCACCTGGGTTTTAGTTTCTTGATTCATTGTTTTCTTTCTCAGATTATGGACCTCCCATTTATTGAATACAGCCTATATGGTGCAAGACCAGTTCAGTGCCTACTGTTCACCTGTAGCAAGCACATCATGCCAGTGATATTAGAGACTCGCTATAATTGCTCCTATGAGGGGAAGAAATGAAGAATGAAAAATTAACTGGACAGTTCCGGAAATTTCTAGAAGGTAAGGGAGATAACTCTTTTTTGTGCGTAGCAAGCACATCATGCCAGTGATATTAGAGACTTGCTATTGCTCCTATGAGGGGAAGAAATGAAGAATGAAAAATTAACTGGACAGTTCCGGAAATTTCTAGAAGGTAAGGGAGATAACTCTTTTTTGTATCCAAACAAAGGAGGTAAAGCTAATGATAATGGGATAGCGAGCGTCTTAAATTGCTACAGGGCTCCGCTTACTCCCGGGCGAAGCCGGGCTTAACTGCTAGTGTTAAATAAAGCACATTTCTACTTCCAAAACCCATGGAACAGCCATTTCCGGCGCTCGATCGCCGACATGTTCAGCTTTGATGGTAATTCACGGACAAATATGAACCGCTCTATGACATTTTTTGCATCGAGAAACAATGTAAGGGATCGCTGAATCTGTAGCTTACTTTAAATCCCGACTTAAATCAAACAAATCCAAGAAAACTGACAAAACGTGCCTTCAATCGTGTCAGGCCCCGCGTAGAGCCTCAGTCCCGCTTATGACCGGTTATCCCCCGTGCATTATAGCCCTGAAAACTAGCCTGCCTCTCTCCCGGCTAATGTCTTTCCCTCTTCCTACAAGAACTACCAATCTCTGTCACTCTCTGTTTTCTCTCTCTCTGCCTTCCCCTCTTTAATTTCTGTCTTCGTCAGACGGTCTGTCTCTGTCTTTATTTCTCCCACTCTCTGCCTGTCTGTCTGTCTGTCTGTCTCTCACAAGTCAACTTGCCAGGCCCCATCTCTCATTTCAAACAATTCACTTTCCATTTACCACTCCCCCCCCCCCCCCCCCCCCCGACTGTTTTTCTACTCTTCCATTAGTAAGCTTAATACCGTCTCAAGCCTTCCCTTTCACCAAAGTCAATTTTGGTCGCTCCCTTTGCAGTCAAAAGAGCGACAATAAAAAGAGGAATAATGGCAACGCGTGACGTAAACCCATTCTGAGAGATGGTCTACTGTCTGAGTAATGGTCTACTGTCGGCAAAAGCCGGCGAACAAGAAGGAAAACGAGAGGACGGTAAATGCGTCACAGGATCTCTTTTATTTGGACCGTTTAGGTATCAGTATGTACCCTTCCCGTTTTACTGTTCATTGTGATGATAGAAAAGGGAACGATGACTGATGAGCCTTCCCCCCCTTCCCTCAGATATATTTTAATGATCTTATCTCACAAAAACAATGAAATGGGAGAGAGGGAGGGAAAGCAAGGGAATGGAATTAGAGAGAGAGGGAGAGAGAGAGAGAGAGAGAGAGAGAGAGAAAGAGAGATAGAGAGAGAGAGAAACCGAGAGAGAGAGACAGACAGACAATCAGACAGACAGACACAAAGAGAGAGAGAGAGAGAGAGGGACAGACAGACAGACAGACAGACAGACAGACACATGAAGAAGAAGAAGAAGAAGAAGAAGAAGAAGAAGAAGAAGAAGAAGAAGAAGAAGAAGAAGAAGAAGAAGAAGAAAAAAAGAAGAAGAAGAAGAAGAAGAAGAAGAAGAAGAAGAAGAAGAAGAAGAAGAAGAAGAAGAAGAAGAAGAAGAAGAAGAAGAAGAAGAAGAAGAAGAAGAAGAAGAAGAAGAAGAAGAAGAAGAAGAAGAAGAAGAAGGAGGAGGAGGAGGAGGAGGAGGAGGAGAAGAAGAAGAAGAAGAAGAAGAAGAAGAAGAAGAAGAAGAAGAAGAAGAAGAAGAAGAAGAAGAAGAAGAAGAAGAAGAAGAAGAAGAAGAAGAAGAAGAAGAAGAAGAAGAAAAAGAAGGTAATACTACAAAAGTAAGTTTTGTCGGATCAAGACATAGGGGAGAATGGGATAGGTTGTGGGTGAGCAAGGCACCAGAACAAAAGCAATAGAATAGACCAACAGTCAGAAGCTGCCACACCAACACAAAATGCAGAACGAAATAAAAAAATAAAAACACTGAGTCAAAGAGCATCAAGTTGTACCAGAATAGAATGTAATAGAAGAAACCACCAATAGCGTTGTCAAAGCTGAGTTATAGCACCGCCCTAGTTTCACCGTTCACAATCAATTTACGATATTGTTTTACACCGTTGTAGCAATGAAGAACCTTTGTATGCAATTCTTGGTGCCTTTCCCAAACGTCTCCCATCGAAGCCTAAACAACAGCCAGTACCACAGCAGTCTTTTCACAGGAACCTAACGAAAATTAGCCGCGGGTCAGAACATCTATTCACCAGAAACTCAACACTCCTCTCTCGGCGTCCCCAAAGATCACTCCATGGACTATACAACTGCTCAACCCTCCAACGGCAAAGTCGGTCCTCGGACAAAAGATCTCTCTCGGGGGGTTGACAGCCCTGTCACAAACATGCATGAGCTACGATGCTATGTTTGACAGTTATACACCAGAAAGCTCTGTAGGTTCAGCACAGAAGATGCCGGGGAATACACCGAATGTAAAGAATGGACGCTTTTACGGCAAAGAACTAAAATGAACCCTCTCTTCTTTCTTTCTTTCTTTTTTTCCCCTGTGCCTCCCCCCTCCCCCAAAACTCTTTCATACAAACCTGGAATTAACAATCCATTCTATGCTTTACTTTCCTGTTCGTTATCGTCCCTTCTCCTCCTGCCCTCATCTACCCTCCCAATACCCACCATCCGGGAACAAACCATCTATACATTACTTTGCTGTACCAAGTTCTCCCACCCCTACCCCTTCCCACCCCCTCCATTTCCTTGCCTTGCCTCTCAGTAAAGCCATGCCGATGAAAAAGACTGAAATTAGGGCATACAATGGTGTCGTCTGCGCGAGACATCTCCAAGAGGGAACTTGCCACTGGACGCGTATGCATGATATTCTAACCAATCGCAAACTCGTGTTCTTAGAACAAAGCTCTATTCGTTTGCTTGAGTTCCAGCAGACTAATCTGCTTTTATGGCGCCAATATCAAAAATCAGTTCCACTGTATGCGCTTCTGATAATCTCCTGGGTTTTGTCTTCATAGAACTGCTCACTGTTAATTTATTTCCAGCAGAAGCAGGAAATTCAAGGTTCAATGGGCTCGAGTCGTTTTTGTCCAAGAACAAAGGAAAAGAAAACAAAAACTAGGGCTTTATGAACTGCCAAATATAAAAACAACAGTTTGGAAAAAATCCAAAAACAAAGAGACTGCCAACGTTCCAAAATTCAGAATCAAAAAACAAGAAAGGTAGGTTGTTGGAACGTTTGTTATTGACAAAACAATACATTCACAGATATTTCGACCCAACGGTCTTTTAAGTGAACAGACAAACAAATATTCAAATATTTTGTAATAAATAAACACATATTGTGTGTGAATATTTGTTTGTCTGTTCACTTAAAAGACCGTTGGGTCGAAATATCTGTGAATGTATTGTTTTGTCAATAACAAACGTTCCAACAACCTACCTTTCTTGTTTTTTGATTTAGCAGTTTAGAAAAAAATAAAAAAAATAAAAATGAAACAAAGATAGAAGGAAGAAGAAGAAGAAGAATCAATCAATCAATATGAGGCTTATATCGCGCGTATTCCGTGGGTACAGTTCTAAGCGCAGGGATTTATTTTTATTTTTATTTTTTATTTTATGCAATTTATATCGCGCACATATTCAAGGCGCAGGGATTTATTTATGCCGTGTGAGATGGAATTTTTTTTACACAATACATCACGCATTCACATCGGCCAGCAGATCGCAGCCATTTCGGCGCATATCCTACTTTTCACGGCCTATTATTCCAAGTCACACGGGTATTTTGGTGGACATTTTTATCTATGCCTATACAATTTTGCCAGGAAAGACCCTTTTGTCAATCGTGGGATCTTTAACGTGCACACCCCAAGGTAGTGTACACGAAGGGACCTCGGTTTTTCGTCTTATCCGAAAGACTAGCACTTGAACCCACCACCTAGGTTAGGAAAGGGGGGAGAAAAATGCTAACGCCCTGACCCAGGGTCGAACTCGCAACCTCTCGCTTCCGAGCGCAAGTGCGTTACCACTTGGCCACCCAGTCCACGCGAAGAAGAAGAAGAAGAAGAAGAAGAAGAAGAAGAAGAAGAAGAAGAAGAAGAAGAACAACAACAACAACAACAACAACAACAACAACAACAACAACAACAACAACACAAAACCAAACCCTATGCCATCAGGGCTGGAAGCCTTTTTGGCAAATGTACCTTTTCTCTCAAGTAGAGACTCGAAATGCCCTTTTCAAACGCTAAATTTCAATAGCATTGGGGGGGGGGGGGGGGAGCCACCCATACCACCTTTTGGAAGCCCCTCCCTCTAACACCCTAGGTCCATCCAGTTCCTGTCATTTAAAATGAATCGGGCTAGACAAAGGAGACTCCCATAACCGCTGTCGACGAATTTGGATCGTCGCAGCCAAAACAAAGAAATAAATCAGAAAATGCGGGGCAGAACAAAACACGACAAATGGAACTGTGCAGCCGACAACACTGGAGAAGGCGCCACTGGCATCCTTCGCGACATTTTACAAGGGCCGTAAGCGTGTTTTTTCCCACTTAATTGTCGCCCTTGCTTGAAAACGAACACCTTTTTGTCTGACGGAGAATGTCGGTGCCTCAATGTGATTTGCACGATGAAGTGGTTGTGTCAATGGTGTGCCGCATTGAGGAAATCCGAGACATTTAAGTATGCACAAGAGCAACACACTGTAGTCAATCAGAATAATTACTATACTGTTTGGTCTGCATAACAAAGGGAAATAAATTGTCAAGTCAGTACTATAATGGTCGTGCCTCAGTCGATGATGCTTCTGTTTCGAGTTAAATATTGTCATTACATGCAAGATAACGATGAACACATAATTATCTCAATCAAAATGTATGCAAAAAAGAAAACATAAACATATCTCCTTTGCAACTCATACATGTATATAGCCTGTGTTAAGAAACATGAAGGCATTGTTGGGAGGTTTACTCAGGAAAGACAACAATGAACAAATGCCTATCAAAGAATTATTTTTAATAAATGTGACCTGAAAACTATTTTTGATCACATGGCACATTAAAGCCGCATTTGACTAACGTACTTAATAATAAAATGGAAAACTAGCAAAAAGGAAAACCAACGTTTTTGATTGGCTGATAATCTTTCTTTATATAAAAAAAAATTCTAAAAAATAAATAGTGCGTTATATTGAGCCAAAAGCTTACCTGTGCACCAGCAAAGAATGATAGAGAGCAGACGATAATCACAGGTATCCATGTCAAGGTCAAGGTCAAAGCACGAGGGGTGAAAGCGACACACATGATGGACTATTCACATTACAATCCACACTCAGTATCCTGGAGAAAATGGCCACACTACATCCAATGGCGTCGAATGTCAAAAGTGTTCTGGCACAGTCGCATAATGTAACTTCTTGCTTGCATGATGAACTATTCACATTACAATCCACAATCACTATTCTGGTGAAAATGGTCACACTACATCCAATGGTGTCGAATGCCGACAGTGTTTAGAGTTCTTCTTGGATGCTGAACAGAGCACACATGATCGATTTGTCTCACAGCACGTACTCCTCGCTTGTTAAGCCTCTGAACAACACACCACGTTTGTTTCGTATATTAAAGATGAGTGTCGGTGTATCAACTAGGTCACACTCCTCGTGTAACACACATGTCTTTAATTTTCAAGACACTTGTCCACTCGTTCAATAACACTCCTGTTTGAAGAAATCTTGCAAGCAACACTTGATTACGCTTTTATTTAGTCGACGCAGCTTTCCCTGATGAATACGCTTGTCATGAAAACCGGTCGAAACATTTCTAGTAATTCTCTGATGAAATTCCTGCTGGAATTAGCTTGTCACATCGCTGGTCATCATGGATACGTTTGAGCAGTTTTCTAAGCACTCATACACAAACCCTCACATTGTCTTTGCATTATTGATCCAATCAGCAGGCTCCTTTCTGAAACCGATTAACGTCTTGTATGTGATATCACATTAAACCCTTTGAGTGTTAATCTGGAAAACACAGATACACATACTGTCTTCATCCCAAATACACTATTCACACGCGCCTTGGAAGGCACAGTTATCCAGTATTACCCAGTATATCGTTAGTATCTTGAATGTTCTTCACATGAAGGCATCATGTATAGTATAGTAACTACCATTGCTAAAGCTCAGATAAGACATTGCCAATATGTACCTTTTTCACACTCACAGCAGATTACAAACCGATCACATTCTCCACGTAACAAAACAGCGTATCAGAGAATTTCACTTTAGGCTTGACACAGTGCGGCGTTAATTTATCCTGAACATCTGTATGTTTGATCGGTAGAAGCTTCCCAGCAGCTTCCCAAAGGTAGCATGTCACCAAGGTTTCCCTGAAACAAACATAAAACAATCACATTAGAGATTGGTCAAAGATTCACGATTACTTTGTTCACAGAACTGAAACTTAGAAAGCTTGACATTTCTGGAATAAGAGAAAAAAACACAAATACATCAGTTTAGACTGCAAGGGCGTACTATCAATCTCAAACAAGAAAGACAAGTGTGACCTAATCTGTTGGCACAAATGAACTTCTAGCTAGACTTCATCTTCGATCTTTTTTTTTTCGGCATCTTATTTTTTTTCTTCAACAATTGTTTATTCAGGCAAGCATAGATTTATAATGACACATTCAAAAGCATTGTCACTCATAAGTCACAGCAATGACAGAGCTGAACACACATGTGATATTCAGTTACTTCGTACATTTCGTCCAAGTTGAATTTATTCTGTCCATATCAACACGACAATTATACAGTTTAAAAAATCCTTGGCATCGCGCAGTTCGTCAAAAGCAAACTTCCTTGCTGGAGATAGATAGTGATAGTGATAGAAGATTTATCCAATTTACCCGACCCAAACTGACGAAATCCTTGAAAGTTAACGCTTGTTGACCCTAAGAGAAATCCACATGTTTGTGCAGATGACTGTTTTTACCGTTTAGATAAACACGAGGGATTTCTTTGAACACGCTGAAATAAGTAGCATTCTTCTGTATCCTCTGACTTGTTTGATGACAAAATGAACTTCATCCCGTCACTGAGAGGAAGGATGTATTACTACAGTACCGAGCGAAGTATATGGTGCGAAACACATGTTGAGATATAGGTACGAGGAAAGTAAAAAGTCAGAAGAACATCTTTGAAGTTTTGTTGTTTGGGTGTAGCCCGCTGCTACCAACAGTTGCTTGGGTTAAGCATCTGGTATTCGCGTTTTAAAGGGCTGTATAGTATTTTTGGTACCAAAGTTGCATTTGTAGACTGATCTTGATTTAGGATATCAATAGCGCCCCTTACACAAACGTAAGTGTGTGTGTGTGTGTGTGTGTGTGTGTGTGTGTGTGTGTGTGTGTGTGTGTGTGTGTGTGTGTGTGTGTGTGTGTGTGTGTGTGTGTGTGTGTGCAATCGTTGGTGTAACTCACATGGAACCTCGGCTGGGATTCGTGCAACTGTGCATGCATGAGCTGAATTATTTAGTTGAGGTTCGTATAATACAGAACGCTACGTTTAGTACCCCTGACTAACCAGGAACACAGGAACACCGGCGGAACATATTTTTAAAACACAGGCTGACTTTAACGTTCAGAGACTAACAATGCCTCGTCTCTAAATCACAAATCGGAACACTCCAGCATTTTCATGAAGAATCAGTTCAGAGAGTGACTAGACTGCCTTCCCTAATGTTGAAACCAACAAAAATCTTGCTTTCTCTGCAAACAGATATAAAGCTGAATTTTCAACACGTTGTCATCCGGTATCGATCTAACCAGCCACGTCTGGCGTCTCAAACTACCTTATGTTATATCTTTCTTTCTTTCTTTATTTGGTGTTTAACGTCGTTTTCAACCACGAAGGTTATATCGCGACGGCTTATGTTATATGAAGTCTTATATCGCGCGCGTATCTCCAGATTCGGACTCAAGGCGCAGGGATCTATTTATGCCGTGTGAGATGGGTTTTTTTACACAATACATCACGCATTCACATCGACCAGCAGATCGCAGCCATTTCGGCGCATATCCTACTTTTCACGGCCTATTATTCCAAGTCACACGGGTATTTTGGTGGACATTTTTATCTATGCCTATACAATTTTGCCAGGAAAGACCTTTTTGTCAATCATTTGTGGGATCTTTAACGTGCACACCCCAACACCTTCGAACACGGTAACTTGGAACACTTGGATCCAGACATGGCCTGACCCAACAGATCTGAGGACCAAAATGTGGGGAGCACTGGAGGACCTGGAAAGAACGTCCATGTTCGTGGCATCCTCCGGATTCCGAGCCTGACACAACCGTCGTACGAAGAAGAAGAAGAAGAACACGGTAACTTGGAACACGATTTTGAACATTCTGATAATCATTGGTCCACGCTATCGCTCATGGTCTCTCTGACAGGGTGTATACTTACTGCGCGGAATCTATCAAAACAAAAATACAGAGTTATCGTTATCTCCCAACTGAGACGAAAGTGATTGCAGATTAGCCGACTTCGACAGTGATCTCCGTTCTGTTCTTCACAGTTATGATAAAGACATCGTTCTAAGGTTAAAACAAGTCGAAATGTTGAGATTGCTGTGGGAAGGAGACCGTGATATTGTTGCATCACTCCCAACTGGTTACGGAAAAAAGTATCGTCTGCTTTGTAGCCAAAGTTGATTATCACGTGACACTTTTGCCCTATTTAGAGTTGTTTGCACAGTAAATACACCCGCGAAAGATAGCTCGCTTGAAACTGTCTTACATATCAATTCCTTTGTAAATTAAAAATTACACAACACCATGAAAAATCATTATCGACGATCGCGAATCTGCTTATATCAATAACACATTACGAAAAGCTCTAAATATGTAAAAAATAGATTTCTTACCCACAGAAAAAAAACAAGGCATCCTGTCAGGGATAAATGAGACCCGAAGGGAAGTAACTCATTTTGACCTGAGTTCAGGATGGATTTTGAATTACAAAATGAGTTTAACGATCAGAGACTTAAAAGTCCTTGTCTTCACACTTCGGAACCACTTAGCGTTTTTAGGAAGCATCAGTTCAACACTGACTAGACTTCACGTCCTCCCCTATCTTGCTACACCCAGAATCATTTTGCTTTCTCTGTTTAATCATTTAAAAAAAGAAGCAGCTGATCATTCGACGTGATGTTGTCCAGTGTCTAATCTAACCAGGCAAGCCTGGTGTTTTGAACCAGCTCGGCACACACTTAAAACACAAGTTGACTTCCCGGATCAGAGACCGACAAACCTTCGTCTTCACAAGTCCAAAACGGCAAAAGTCTTAGCGTTTCCAAGAAGCATCAGTTCAGATACTGACTAAACTGCCCTCTCCTATGTTCAAGCCACAGAAAAAAACAGTTGCTTATCTGCACACACAACAAAAAACAAGTCGCGTAAGGCGAAAATACAATATTTAGTCAAGTAGCTGTCGAACTCACAGAATGAAACTGAACGCAATGCCATTTTTCAGCAAGACCGTATACTCGTAGCATCGTCAGTCCACCGCTCATGGCAAAGGCAGTGAAATTGACAAGAAGAGCGGGGTAGTAGTTGCGCTAAGAAGGATAGCACGCTTTTCTGTACCTCTCTTTGTTTTAACTTTCTGAGCGTGTTTTTAATCCAAACATATCATATCTATATGTTTATGGAATCAGGAACCGACAAGGAATAAGATGAAAGTGTTTTTAAATTGATTTCGACAATTTAATTTTGATAATAATTTTTATATATTTAATTTTCAGAGCTTGTTTTTAATCCAAATATAACATATTTATATGTTTTTGAAATCAGAAAATGATGGAGAATAAGATGAACGTAAATTTGGATCGTTTTATAAATTTTTATTTTTTTTTACAATTTTCCGATTTTTAATGACCAAAGTCATTAATTAATTTTTAAGCCACCAAGCTGAAATGCAATACCGAAGTCCGGGCTTCGTCGAAAATTACTTGACCAAAATTTCAACCAATTTGGCTGAAAAATTAGGGCGTGACAGTGCCGCCTCAACTTTCACGAAAAGCCGGATATGACGTCATCAAAGACATTTATCAAAAAAATGAAAAAAACGTTCGGGGATTTCATACCCAGGAACTCTCATGTCAAATTTCATAAAGATCGGTCCAGTAGTTTAGTCTGAATCGCTCTACACACACACACACACAGACACACACACACACACGCACATACACCACGACCCTCGTTTCGATTCCCCCTCGATGTTAAAATATTTAGTCAAAACTTGACTAAATATAAAAAAGTAACACAAATATAGGCTGACTCTTCTACGTGATCTTGTCCACCGTCTAACTGGACAATTCGTCGGACAATCGTCTAATGAAGACACCGTTTTGTGACTCTCCAGTGGCCGGAGCCAGGACCCAAGTGGACAATGAGACCAGACGTGTCAGCTAAAGGCCTGTTTGTCTGAATCGGCCCACATTTTTGACCGGAATGCAAGAAGCAAGTCCGCTGTCTGATCTCTGATCCCAACTCTCATTGATCTTCAGGCCGTGGATTTTTGTTGTTGCTGTTTTTGTTTGTTTTGTGGAAGGAATTATTCAAACAGAAAGAAACGTATCTGTCTGTCTGTCTCTGTATCTCTCTCTCTGTAACTCTGGCGGCGGGGGGTTGGGTGGGGCGGCGTCTCAGCTTTTGTCTACGTCTGTCTCGCTCTGTATGCCTGTCTGTCTGCCGGCCTGTCTGTTTGTCTCTGCCTGTCTGTCTGCCTGTCTGTTTGTCTCTGCCTGCCTGCCTGCCTGCCTGTCTGTCTGTCTGTCACTCTCTCTCTCTCTCTCTCTCTTCTCTCTCTCTCTCTCTCTCTCTCTCTCTCTCTCTCTCTCTCTCTCTCTCTCTCTCTCTCTCTCTCTCTCTCTCTCTCTCTCTCTGCCTCCTTCTCTGCCTCTCTGGGTGGAGCCGCAAATCAACAAGCAAAACCATTTTACTTAATTTCTATGTGTTGAAATTCCTCTTATTTGGCCCGCTATTTTAACATGGCGCCATCTATAGACCTGTATGTGACCCGCGCAATTTCTCAAATGTCTGGCACCGTGAGTTAAATTTGTCAACAGTTTTCTTAAGTTCTCTCTGCCTGCAATGAATCATAGTTTGTCGACTGCATCACCGAGAATGTATGGCGTGGATCACAGGCATATAATCAATCAATCAATCAATATGAGGCTTATATCGCGCGTATTCCGTGGGTACAGTTCTAAGCGTAGGGATTTATGTTTTTTTAAAAAAAAAAAATGTTTATGCAATTTATATCGCGCACATATTCAAGGCGCAGGGATTTATTTATGCCGTGTGAGATGGAATTTTTTTTACACAATACATCACGCATTCACATCGGCCAGCAGATCGCAGCCATTTCGGCGCATATCCTACTTTTCACGGCCTATTATTCCAAGTCACACGGGTATTTTGGTGGACATTTTTTTCTATGCCTATACAATTTTGCCAGGAAAGACCCTTTTGTCAATCGTGGGATCTTTACCGTGCACACCCCAATGTACTGTACACGAAGGGACCTCGGTTTTTCGTCTCATCCGAAAGACTAGCACTTGAACCCACCACCTAGGTTAGGAAAGGGGGGAGAAAATTGCTAACGCCCTGACCCAGGGTCGAACTCGCAACCTCTCGCTTCCGAGCGCAAGTGCGTTACCACTCGGCCACCCAGTCCTCTATATAAATAGTAAATCAATAACTTTCATAGCCATTCAAAGTCATTCCCGTGGAAACAGTTCTGCTAACCATCTCAGATAAGTCCAGGTTTAACATGGAAAAATACCATCTTTCCACTTGGTCACAGACCACAACTCCAGCGCCTGGTAGCCGTATGTCCCAGCGGGATGGGAATTCTTTGATAATTCAATTTTGCAGATTGACACTAGTGGCAATTAAGAAATTAATTCATGAAATAAAAACTCCCAGCTCGTACTGATTTCAGGTACATGACCGACGGGCGCAGTGGCGTGGTGGTAAGACGTCAGCCTCCTAATCGGGAGGTCGTGAGTTCGAATCCCGGTCGCTGCCGCCTGGTGGGTTAAGAGTGGAGATTTTTCCGATCTCCTAGGTCAACTTATGTGTAGACCTGCTAGTGACTTAACCCCTTTCGTGTGTACGCGCAAGCACAAGACCAAGTGCGCACGGAAAAGATCCTGTAATCCATGTCAGAGTTCGGTGGGTTATAGAAACACGAAAAAACCCAGCATGCCTACCCCGAACGGTAATACACGTAAAAATCCACTCGTGCTAAAAACATGAGTGTACGTGGGAGTCTAAGCCCATGAATGAAGAAGAAGAAGAAGAAGGCACGTGACCAAGCGGAGTGATGTCTTATCCCGTGTAACAGCTTGGACATATATTATACGTTATTTGCGTGTTTGACCAAAATATGACATTTTACACAGATCGAGACAGTCATTGTTCTCCGAGACCGCGCTAGCGGTCGAGGTGAACAATGACTGTCGAGATCTGTGTAAAATGTCATATTTTGGTCAAACACGCAAATAACATTTATGTATCGATCGAATTCCTTTCAGGTACTATGACTTTGTTGTTGTTTTGACGATTGAACGAGCACACAAACACATGCATGCAATCCACATGCAATCAAACACATAAGCTTCATATTTGGGCGTTTCAGGTTGACCGAAACTTCAAAGGAACTACAAAACACACGTCATGTACTCACTTTGTTGTTGTTTTGACATTGAACAGCACACACACATGCAATCAAACACATGACGGTTTTTTCTTTTTAGTTCCTTTGAAGTTTCGGTCAACCTGAAAAGCCAAATTATAAAGTTTTGTCGGCCTCTGACGTCACATGACTCAAAGAAGGGAAATCCAATCTCCAATCGATACATTATACGTTATTTGCGTTTTTGACCAAAATATGACATTTTACACAGATCGAGACAGTCATTGTTCTCCGAGACCGTGATACAATGACTGTCCAGATCTGTGTAAAATGTCATATTTTGGTCAAAAACGCACATAACATTTATGTATCGATCGAATTCCTTTCAGGTACTGACTTTGTTGTTGTTTTGACGATTGAACGAGCACACACACATGCAATCAAACACATGGCGTGTGTTTTGTAGTTCCTTTGAAGTTTCGGTTAACCTGAAACGCCCAAATATGAAGTTTGCAGGCCTGTGACGTCACTTGACTCAAAGAAGAGAAATCCAATGTCCAATCGATACATAAGATGATAAGCCCAATCGTCTACACTGGAGGGACTGTGGCTTTGAAACGTCGGAAAACTAGGAATGAGTAGAATGAATCAAAAGTAATAAACTAAAGTAACATGAATTAAACTTTAATCGACGTCTGATTGTTTATTGATATTAAAGTAAACCGAAAAACATACACCAAAACCGCCTTTTGATTTTGTGTGTGTTAATGTGTTAAAGTATATATATATTATATATTCATATTTAGGCCTACATGTGTGTGTGTGTGTGTGTGTGTGTGTGTGTGTGTGTGTGTGTGTGTGTGTGTGTGTGTGTGTGTGTGTGTGTGTGTGTGTGTGCGTGTGTGTGTGTGTGTGTGTGTGTCCGCGATGCACACCCAAGGTTCTCGATGGATGTTTCAAATTTGGTGGTCATATTCAGGTAGACCCCGGACACAACCTGCTCGATGAAATATTTCAACACGTGCTCTCAGCGCGCAGCGCTGAACCGATTTTGGTTTTTCTCTGGATCCATTCCCAGTAACTCTTCCTTATCTTCTCCAGTGTTTTCAGCGTTTATCTCCCTTCCTTCGTGTGGCGTCAATCCATATTCCCGTTTCTATTTTTAGAAGGTCACTGTCGACAACGCTCAATCCACATTCCCGTTATACTATTTGTACTCTTCTCCAGTGTTTTGCGCGTTTATCTTCCTTCCTTCGTGCGGTGCGCCGGCGTACACCCGGCAAAGCCGGGTCCCCGGCGCAGCCGGATATTCGGCTCGACTTCTTCCCGGCGAAGCCGTACCCGGCGAAGCGGGTATTAATCTAGTATATATATATATATATTCATATTTAGGCCTACATGTGTGTGTGTGTGTGTGTGTGTGTGTGTGTGTGTGTGTGTGTGTGTGTGTGTGTGTGTGTGTGTCTATGTGTGTTGTGTGTGTGTGTTTGTGTCTGTCTGTGTCTGTGCACGTGTGTCGGTGTTTTTGTTGTGTGTGCGTTAGTGTAAAATGCATACACGCAAAACTGTTAGGCCTAGTGCCATAACCAAGGACGACAACCTTGTTAAAACCATCTCATTACAATCA
>NC_090256.1:21215656-21220945 GCF_037325665.1 Littorina saxatilis
GCATCGGTAATTATTTTGCAGAAGAAATAAATCATCTTTTGTATTACAATTTGGGGAGGTTAATCCCGTCATTCCATTACAACAAGCTAAAACGTTGTACTTTTTGTGGTAAGTAGAAAGTCGATATTTAAGCTGATGGCGTAGTTTTTTTGTTTGTTTGATTGTTTGGTTATGACGCCAAACGAACCATCATCAATTGTGTGCAAGTGTCAAGAGATGACAGATGCGTACCTTTGTCATGTATGGACAAAAGCCGAGAGAACAAGAAATTCCTCCGAGGTAGGAAAAACACCCCCGTTGGTCAAAGGGAAATAACCATTCTCACTGCCACCAACTGAGAAGGTTATTTCCCTTTGACCATTAATATGTCCCTCTATAAGTCCTTGTAGAATCTTAATCCACCAATAACTCCCTAACCGTGTGTTTGACTGGTCCCAATTCTTGTAAGGACCGTCTCAGGAATGTATAGAACCTGTTCACCAAGTTTGGTGACGATCGGTCCGTTCATTCTTGAGATCTATATGCGAACACAAACACACAAACACGTCGACCGAATCCTATACACACCCCTATACCGGGGGTGTAAAAATAAGCAAAACAAATTAAATACACATACATTGAAAACGCAATTCCAATGTCCCCTTGGAAAACAGATCCCGTGCCCGTCCATAACGCGCTGGTTTAATGTCTAATACACCTTCCTTGCTGTCTCATACGTAACCATCTTTCCGGGAAAACCATAGATCCTTCTGACAGGGGATAAGAGGATCAGTCCACTTGGACAAACACCAAAACGCTTCGACCTGGCTGCTTCCAGTGGAGAATGGGAATTTTTCGGTTGAATGAATGTTGTAAGTGTTAACGTGGATAATCAATTCAACACAAGAGTTGCACTTTACACAGAAAGCAGCCAGGCGGTTGATTTGTGTTATGTGCCCAAGTGGAACGATTCTCTTCATCGCTTAGCGATGTGATCTTCATGGGAAGAACGGTCCCTCCAGGCACAAAAAACAAAAAACCCAAACAAACAAACAAAAATGTTTCTAATGAAAGGCCCTAATAACTTAGGGTTGGTAGGTCGTTATTTCTTTTTTAATTTCTTTGTGTTATATTAAAGACTTTTTATTTTTTTTTTAATTTCTTTTTTTATTACCAAGACGCATGCGCATGACTTAATTTCATTGGACGTAACTCGTGCGAATAGTGTCCCCCAGATGTCATGGAAGAGTAGCTTTTTCAGTAAAGTCTGCCAAATCGAGTTTTGTCATTTTGAATTAACTTTTTTTTTTTGAAGGGTAAAACATTTCCTAGGGTTGGGAAGAAAAATTAGGGTCGGTCGGGGAACCGTAAACATTGAATTTTCTTCAGGCTTATACGAAATTGACAAATTGGCAGCTGATTATGTGTTGAGCATCAGTTTCTTACAAATGCGACAGAGCGCACAATGTGATCATCATATCTATTAATCCTCAGATAAAATACCATTACCTGCACGTTGTTGAGGCGAATGTTTGTGTTTGTCTCGGGTGAAAGAACACTTTTCTTGTCATTGATAGACAATTTCACGCTCGCTCAATCTTCGTCATTTTTGACAAATTAATAGGAAAACAATTGTTCTTCGATTAAATTTTGATTTAAACAGCAACATGATTTGTTATTAGATTCACCGCAGCAAAAAATCACTGAGAAAATACTGAAAGCGTAAACAGGCTATTAGGTTTTGCAAAGCATGAGTATTCTTGACAGACTGTACAAACCGAGAACAAAATTTACCAAGGTTAAATAAAACGCTTTCCATACATTCCAAAAATAATGCCGTTATTATTGAACGTACAAATTGTGTTCATGAATCGTATTCCAAGTTCAAATGCCTCTATGATTTCCACTGCAGGATAAAACGAGAACGCTTGAATTCAGGCACTATTCACAAATTGATCTACTAATATGCAAAGCAACCACGCTGTTCCACGGTATCTAAAAGAAAAAGCTGGTTTATCCTACATACGTGAGAGAGACACTCGTGAGATAATAATCGTTCAAATCACACGTGTGTATATCATGTAAATGAGGTCATGTCAAGCAAATCTGGCAGGGACCTGTTTTTCCACTGCTTATGATGCCAAAGTCACCGAGACAAACGTCATTATAGAAAAACAAATTGCGCTCGCTAATTACCCTCGATGAATATTTAGAACTAACACGTCACGCCACACGTTAAGAGTGACGTTTCTTTACTTTGACGTAATAGATTGCACGAGGCTTTAGAAGAGATCGAGGTTCCAAAACAAGCGTCTTCAATTTAGCTGCCTCGACTGCATGACATTTTCAGTAAAATACACGTAAGTACAGTCTGTAGGATAAACAGAATACTACATGGCTTGCTGTGTCGTACCAGATTTACACTCGTTGCTTTTTCAAATAGTGAACAGACCGCTTTCGCTCGCAATTCAATATTTAAAAAAACACAACTCGTGTAAATCTGGTACGACACAGCAAGCCATGTAGTATCCTCTATATATGCGCACAAGTTTGTCCTTCTTTTTTCCCTCTTTCTCACTGACTGCCACAGCAACAGGAAGAACGCCATCTTCTCATAAGGTAGTCATAATCAGCGTTGTGACGTGTGTTCATTGACACGTAAAAGCGACAATGACGGATGCGTTATGACACCTGGCATTACTCTTGAACTGCGTCATCATAAGAAGAAAGAAAGAGAAGGAAGCAACGCATTGACAGAGCGTGGGTACGCACGCACGTCAGGTTTCGACTCATGGGGGGGGGGGGGGGGGGGTTACAACCACAAAAAAGGGCAATTTCTAAGCTAAGACCAGATAGCACCATTTTGGTTGTTTGTCTGTCTGTCTGCTTCTCTTTCCCGTGCGTTCGTGAAAACCTTCTTTGATTGCTTATTACGCGAAAGTGCACAACAAGAACGAAGGAATTGCAAAGGGGTGGGGGGGGGGGGGGGGGGGGGTGTTGAAGGGATGGTCGAAGGGAAAAGAAACAAACAAACAAACAAGCAAAAGAGAAAAAGGGAAAGAAAAATCGGTCGATAGATGAAAAGAAAAAAACAAAAAGAACACACACACACATTACCAAACTAATGCACATTTTAGCTATGACCTTCCTATTCATGTTCAACTGTTGACATGACAAAGTCACAAAGAAAAACTTCGTCTTGAAACTTCGTTCCAGATACATTGAAACTTTTTAAGTCCGCAGGGAGGCACACCAACAGACTGGTGTGACTGAAGCATTAACCTAGTTATAATGCTGTCTGAGATTCGTCTGACCTCAGTTCAAATTCCATTTGAAAGACCTTTGTACTGGACGTTACTAAGGGGATGATATTAACAAGTCGCGTAAGGCGAAAATACAACATTTAGTCAAGCTGTCGAACTCACAGAATGAAACTGAACGCAATGCAATTTTTCAGCAAGACCGTATAGGCGTAGCATCGTCAGTCCACCGCTCGTGGCAAAGGCAGTGAAATTGACAAGAAGAGCAGGGTAGTAGTTGCGCTGAGAAGGATAGCACGCTTTTCTGTACCTCTCTTCGTTTTAACTTTCTGAGCGTGTTTTTAATCCAAACATATCATATCTATATGTGTTTGGAATCAAGAACCGACAAGGAATGAGATGAAAGTGTTTTTAAATTGATTTGGAAAATTTAATTTTGATAATAATTTTTATATATTTAATTTCCAGAGCTTGTTTTTAATCCAAATATAACATATTTATATGTTTTTGGAATCAGAAAATGATGAAGAATAAGATGAACGTAAATTTGGATCGTTTTATAAATTTTTCAGATTTTTAATGACCAAAGTCATCAAGTAATATTTAAGCCACCAAGCTGAAATGCAATACCAAAGTCCGGCCTTCGTCGAAGAGTGCTTGGCCAAAATTTCAATCAATTTGATTGAAAAATGAGGGTGTGACAGTGCCGCCTCAACTTTTACAAAAACCCGGATATGACGTCATCAAAGGTAGTTATCGAAAAAAAGAAAAAATGTCCGGGGATATCATTCCCAGGAACTATCATGTAAAATTTCATAAAGATCGGTCCAGTAGTTTAGTCTGAATCGCTCTACACACACACACACACGCACAGACACACACACACACACACACACACACACACACACACACACACACACACACACACACACACACATACACACACACACACACACACACACACACACACACACACACAAACACACACACACACATACACCACGACCCTCGTCTCGATTCCCCCTCTATGTTAAAACATTTAGTCAAAACCTGACTAAATGTAAAAAGGTAGGCTACAACAAATGCAACCCACCAAATTGCTAATAACTTCTACATCTGTTGACCGAATTACTTCATATTTGGTGTAAAACTAACTTCAGCGTATGCCTGACCCGTCCTCAAAGTCGCAATTCAAAGTAATCCGGTCAAAACATGAAGAAGTTATGAGCATTTTTGTGGGATCCATTTTTTTGGGGGTCACCCTTTATGTGTCTTTAAAAGTACAACTTTGATATGGGTCAGTAAGTACCACGCTAAGTTGGTTCTATGTCTGTGTGGTAATAAACACTCTATACTTAATTACACTTATGACGTTCAAAGGATGCAATTTTCGTCTCAAGACTATTCTGATTTTCTTAGTTTTCTACGTATAAGTCGTGAAGTAGATTGTTGACAACGTGACTATCCGACCAAAGTTTCATGAAAAGAAAAATGATATTGAGATGGTTCATTCATCGTAAGCATGCGCACTAAACACTTAATGTTAAACCATTCTTTGATTACCTTAAAAGCAACTTAACACGCATAGATGTAACACAATCAATCAAATACAAATGATTAGATAAACGTACACAAAAAGTTCCAGTATCGCCTCGAGAAGGCCGTACTTTGATAATATACCGAGCAATTCAGTGAAACTGACAGTTACAAATTTCTGCTCAGTCACACTTTAAATCATTTTGAAAAGGGGATCGCCCTGTCACTTCTCGTAGGTCTGCTAAACATTAACCCGTTTCTGTAATATGAATTCATTGTATATGTTCTTTTTGTCCCCGATAAGACCTCCCCGGGGGCTAAACACGTGACCAAAGTAAAAAGTTAAAAGCGCGTGTTCAGTCCGTTTAATCAACAACAACAATTTGTTTTTTAAAGAAAGAATAAAAGGCACAGAGAAAGCAAGAATGAAAGAAAGAAAGAAAGAAAGACAGAACAAAGAAAAAGAACGAAAAAAAGAGACATATATCGAAAAAGAAAAGAAATACTGACATAC
>NC_090256.1:21221145-21226145 GCF_037325665.1 Littorina saxatilis
CGAAACAGACGTCAAACACAGAGCCTTATTCTGGCACCCCCACGTGCTGGGGATGGCTATTTCAGAACCATAATAATGGAACACATACGCAGCACCAGACCTCTCGACCCCCACTTGTCTCCCCAAGAAGCTAATAAATGGCGTACGAATATACATTTGAAGTCAAAGCGTCTGCGTTTTGTCAGGAAAAGTAGTCCTCCCTCCTTGTGGAATCGAAGAGGATTTGCCATCAGGGGTCAACTCATTTATGGAATGGTTCTGAAAAACGATCAAAAATCCATCATCTTTGGTAGGAAGATTTAGGTTTTATAGCCGTTCCCCTGAGATGAATTCCACGGGGAAGCAGAGTTATGGGGCATGGCAAGCTTGTATTATGTGGGGTTGAAAAAAAAGGCAAAAGTACGTGTACACTCTACTGGGAGGGACATGCTATGGTCGAGGGAGGGCAGCGCAGCATAATTGTACCAGAGCTTTTTATAGCTCCTTGGAGAAATACGAAAAGATTACATTTGACGGCCGTTAATTTTTTTTAAACACGTAAATAAAATTAGGAAATAAAAGAGGAGAAATTCCTAAATAATAACGAAAAGGGGATACAAATGTAAGACAGAAGAGCGATTGGAGAGCACAAGATAAAAACTATAGTTGGACTTAAATCCACAAAACAAAGACACAGACAAACAGACACACAAAAAGCTACACACACACACACACACACACACACACACACACACACACACACACACACACACACACACACACACACACATTTATACAGTCACAGACACATACAGACCGAGACACACACACACACACACACACACACACACACACACACACGCGCGCGCGCGCGCGCACACACATCCGCACACATCCCCCCATACACAAACACATACATACATACACACAAACACACGCACACACGCACACACACACACACACACACACACACACACACACACACACGCACACACACACACAAGTCAAGTTTTGACTAAATGTTTTAACATAGAGGGGGGAATCGAGACGAGGGTCGTGGTGTGTGTGTGTGTGTGTGTGTGTGTGTGTGTGTGTGTGTGTTTGTGTGTGTGTGTGTGTGTGTGTGTGTCTGTGCGTGTGTGTGTGTAGAGCGATTCAGACTAAACTACTGGACCGATCTTTATGAAATTTTACATGAGAGTTCCTGCGTATGAAATCCCCAGAGTTTTTTTCATTTTTTTGATAAATGTCTTTTATGACGTCATATCCGGCTTTTTGTAAAAGTTGAGGCGGCACTGTCACACCCTCAATTTTCAATCAAATTGATTGAAATTTTGGCCAAGCAATCTTCGACAAAGGCCGGACTTCGGTATTGCATTTCAGCATGAAGGCTTACAAATTAATTAATGACTTTGGTCATTAAAAATCTGAAAATTGTAATTAAAATTATTTTTTTATAAAACGATCCCAAATTACTTTTATTTTATTCTTCATCATGTTCTGATTCCAAAAACATATAAATATGTTATATTCGGATTAAAAACAAGCTCTGAAAATTTAAAATATAAAAATTATGATTACAATTAAATTTCCAAAATCGTTTTAAAAACTATTTCATCTTATTCCTTGTCGGTTCCTGATTCCATAAACATATAGATATGATATGTTTGGATTAAAAACACGCTCAGAAAGTTAAAACGAAGAGAGGTACAGTAAAGCGCACTATGAAGCACAGCGCAACCGCAACCGCTACCGCGCCAAACAGGCTCGTCACTTTCACTGCCTTTTGCACTAGCGGCGGACTACTTTCAATTTCATTCTGTGAGTTCCACAGCTTGACTAAATGTAGTAATGTCGCCTTACGCGACTTGTTAAACTTCAGTTCAGGAGTAATAAGCCAGCGAGCAACGACTGGAACATGGGCCCATGGTGAAAGTAAATGTTTTGCCAATTTACACATGGGAAGATAACAAGATCAGAGGACGTTTCACACTAAAGCGTATTTACCACATTGAGGCTTCTTCCTTTCCAAAAGCGATCATTATCAAAGAAAATCGAGTGGCTCAGACAGCACCAAAAATAATATCAATCGTATATCTCTGTCTGTCTGTTTGTCCCTCTTTCTATTAGTCTCTCTCTCTCTCTGTCTCTCTCTTGGCTTGCATATATGTTTGAGTGTGTGTGTGTGTGTGTGTGTGTGTGTGTGTGTGTGTGTGTGTGTGTGTGTGTGTGTGTGTGTGTTTAATCAGGGCTAATCACATTTAAAGAGAAACCCCACGAGGAAGCGGGCCTTTGAAAGAAAACAACAAATCGCGATTGATGAAAGCCATTTAAAGTGTCTCTGTCCACCCAATTAAAGATGCAACTGGATACAAACACCCATGGTTAAGGCAACAAAAAGAAGATTGAAAATTAAAAAAATCTCATTCTCCAGTGAGTACTTTTGTCATATCTTACTTACAAAAAAAAATAATATGCAGAAAAAAGTGATCGAGATGTTGGTGTTTTCTTGAATTGCACGCCCTCCTTTTCTCACTGCCACGATGGAACTCTGAGACTTGAGAACTACCTGAGACGAGAATCGATTTAGAACCACCATTTCTTCCAATATAAAAACTGTTTTGAAGAATTTCTGTTGTATTAGTTTTTATGCATAGTCAAGCCTCTGCCAAATGTGAGGTAACCCGATGTCAGAGGCTTGACGCTCGAAGAAAACAACGCCACAGTGCAACACGGGCAATGCTTTACAGAACAGGATTGCAGAGCCACCTCCGAGTGCACAGATAAGCTGCAAAACGCAAAAGTCTTCTTCAGGCCAGAAGGACAACCACCGTCATGTGTTCTCTCCAACGTGTTCTAACAACGTGTAATCATTCACAAAGAAAACGGATTCCGGACAATATAAAAATTAAAACAAAAAACTCTTTAAAAGAGATCAATTTTGTTTAAAAACAAGATTTGACGTAAGACCGGTGAAAAGACATGAGCTTATTAAAACCTTCTTCGTCTTACAGTGATAGGCCTAAATACAGTCGAACCTGCCACTACGACCGCCTCTCGAAAGCAACCACCTGCCCCAACGACCACTCCCAAGGACTCCAGACAAGTTTTTCTTCTATATATTCACCTTTTTATAGCGACCACCTGTCTACGGCGACCACTTTTAGTCGTTCCCTTGGGTGGTCGTTATTTTCTCATTTTTTCTCTTTTCATTTTTCATTACTTTATTGTCCCATCGCTGGGAAATTCGGGTCGCTTCCTCCCAGTGGAAAGCTAGCAGCAACGGAGTCGCGCTACCCAGGTGTCTGCGTGTTTAGGTGTATTCAGCCACCTGCACTTATGGCAGAATGACCAAGGTCTTTTACGTGCCATTGTGATGACACGGGGGTGGGACATGGCTTCCGTCTCTGGGTCTGCACATAAAGTTGACCCGTGTCCGTCCCGGCCCGAATTCGAACCTGCGACCTTTCGATCACAAGTCCAGTGCTCTACCAACTGAGCTACCGGGCCCCCTTATAGACAGTTTCGACTGTAGTTTCAAACATGGAGACCACCGTGAGAAATGAAACAAACTTGAATCGGTCATATAGCCATGCACGGTTGGCCTAGTGGTAAGGCGTCCGCCCCGTGATCGGGAGGTCGTGGGTTCGAACCCCGGCCGGGTCATACCTAAGACTTTAACATTGGCAATCTAGTGGCTGCTCCGCCTGGCGTCTGGCGTTATGGGGTTAGTACAAGGACTGGTTGGTCCGGTGTCAGAATAATGTGACTGGGTGAGACATGAAGCCTGTGCTGCGACTTCTGTCTTGTGTGTGGCGCACGTTATATGTCAAAGCAGCACCGCCCTGATATGGCCCTTCGTGGTCGGCTGGGCGTTAAGCAAACAAACAAACAAACAAACAAATATAGCCATGTAGGTTGATGGGACGTCAAACACCAGGAACAAGCCAATCAAGAAAGCGAATCAGAATCGTTTCAGATAGCTGTTTATCTTCCGTAGACAATATCGTTTTGGTTCAAATGATTTAATTCGATAGCTAAATACGCTCCTGCATAGATATGAGCATAGCTATGGTGTAGAACTAATCTTCATTCAACAGTTTTGTCTGTAATATACGTTATACTCCCAACTCGGATTCGGGCAAAAGTCCATACTGTATTTTGGGTTTATTTCCCCCTTTAGATTTCTGCGTTATTCTTACAAACGAGAACTGCGTGATTTGTTGAGTGTGTTCTTTTCTTTGTAGTCAAACGTGTTTTAGAAACAAAATCAAAGACAAAACAAAACAAAAGTTATAATGTCTGACAGCTTTTCAAAACCCTTACGCCAAACCGACCTCCGTTCCTTTTTGCACTCAGTGGAAAGGGTTAAGAAAGTTAAACAGACTAAAAGAAAGGATAAAATACAAAATTCGAAAAATAAAATGTTTTTGCATATCTTTATTGTGTTGTTACAAAGTTTTAGATCGAGCTGTTAGTCTGCGTGTTTGTACGTGTACTTCCTTACTCGTCTATTTGTTTGTTTATGGTGTAAGCGACCGAATTAGGAATTATTTTTGCGCGAAAATCTGCCTTTAGAGGCGTATAAAATCATCTTGGTCCGTCCGAACAGCTTTGCGGAAATGCTCCGTATCATTAATTTCATTTTGAAAATCTTTAGACGCTGTGCAAAATGATTCATGTTGGCGCTTTAAAGTTTCAAGTTATGGAACAAACGAATTGACCAAAACATTGTCCGTGGTACTGAGAGTGATATCATCAGCTGTCTGAAGAGAAAACTGACATTCGCTGTATTAACAGAAAATCGCACAGCGACAATATGTATCGTCTCATGCCGATATACTCCCAAGTAACCCGATTCTCTTCTTATGGGAAAAAAGCGGCGAACAAAGAACAAGTGAAAATCCAAGGTAATGAAAGCCTAGAATGAAATCAATATCATCGTGGTCTTGGTAACCCCCCCCCCCCCCGCCACAGACACACATATATACCCACGCACACACACGCGCGCACTTTTGCTT
>NC_090256.1:21231145-21269916 GCF_037325665.1 Littorina saxatilis
GCTGCTGTTTGTTGTGTGTGTGCTCTCTTTTTCTAGCTGTCTTTGCTGTTTCAGTCAATAAGTAAGTCATCCAGTCAGTCAGTCAGTATGTCAGTCAATCAGTCAATAAGTAAGTCATCCAGTCAGTCAGTCAGTCAGTATGTCAATCAGTCAGCCAATTAGTCATGAAATAATCAGTCAGTCAGTCAGTCTACCTTTTTTTTAATGTTTAAAAACATTTTTTTGATGGTTTGAGAGCTGAATGTTCTCTTTCGTCTTGAGTTTGTTCTAAACGTTTTGTTATCGGTTTTTAATTGTTTTATTTTTTATTTTTTATTTTTTGGGGGGATTAAATTTACACTTGCTATTTTTTCCAACAAACATTTGCGTGTGACAATCAAAACACGAATACACAATTTTTTTTTTTTTTATAGAATATGACCAATTCGCTGTGAATGCATTCAACTTCAGATATGATCATGCATAACCAAGCAATTAATATATTGATACAGTCCGCTGTCTGCAACAGGAGGCAAGTAAAGAAAACCCGACAAAGTCGATCGTGTTTGCATAATTATTTTGTGTAGCAGGACCTACAAATTAGTAGGAGGCTAAAGAAAGAAGAAAAATAAATGCAAGGTCATCGAACGCGCTTGTCTGTTAGAGATTACTGACCTAGAAATTATATATTTAGACGTTAATTATTTTCCCGTTATTATTGTAGCATGTGTGCCTGCACTGTGAGTTTACAATGTCGATCGTGATTGAATAATTAATTTGTGTGTATAATATGTAGCAGATTACGGACCCAGAATTTATATATTTAGAAAGAACAACAATAACCAGTGTTTAGTTTTCCATTATGGAAGCAGCATAGGTTCCCGTGTTGCACATCCATGCTTGATATCCCTGTAAAATAGTTGAAGGAACAGTCAAATGTACATTGATTTTCCAGTTATGCTTGCGGCGCTTTGAATCAGATAGAAAGAATAAGAGTAGTTTGACGTAGCTTAAAAAACGGAGCTTTCACAAAACACGAACAAGAACAAAAACACGAACAAGAACAAGAGCAACAACAACAACAACAACAACAACAACAACAACAACAACAAAACAACAACAACAACAACAACAACAACAACAACAACAACAACAACAACAACAACACTGAAAACGTCATTCTCTGCCCTTCGAATAATTTGTTTTGTATGTGAACATTTTGCTATTCTTTGTATCCATGATTTTCACTTTAAAAGCAATACGTTGATCACAATCCATTATCAGAGTGTTGGCAAAAGATGCTGATGGTGACAGATATTTCACAGCCTTGCACGTGATACTAGAGAATATTTCTATAGTTATGACAGTGTGAGTGATCGTATCGAGCAAGCTTAAAAGGATGGACTTTGCATGTTTTTGTTGCTCAGTCAGCCTCACGTATTAACATGGCACGGCCAAAACTACGCATGTGCTCTGTCTGATGTCTGCCCCCAGGGACAAAGTCATATTTGTCACACGAAGGCTCTGACAGGTAGAATAATGGAACTGTGAAAATATGTGTTTGTTCCCGTTTCATCAGAACAAATGATATGGATCCTTGTTTATTATACGGCCCACTTTCCCTTGTCGACGTTGTTTGCTCAAGGGTCTGAGCGTGGAGGTGACCCTAACACAGTAAGTGCTTCAACTGACACAGAGAGAGAGAAAGAGAGAGAGAGAGAGAGAGAGAGAGAGAGAGAGAGAGAGAGAGAGAGAGAGAGAGAGAGACAGAGACAGAGACAGAGACAGAGACAGAGAGACAGAGAGAGACAGAGAGAGACAGAGAGAGACAGACAGACACAGAGACAGACAGACAGAGAGGCGGTGGGGGAGCATCCAGGTTGCAGATGTTTGAGTTGTGATCAATGTGGAAGGATGATCTCACCCGACGTTAAAGCCGTAACGGAATCATGATACATTTTGAGATGCTTTACAAAGGAAGGAAGGTACGCTCAAACGGTATGATAGCAGCGAAAGTTCCTTTAAAAACTGACACGAAAGTGCATTTACAAACTGACTTCGTCCATGCAGCTACAAAGGAAAGACAAAAATACAGAAACTGTAATCATAATGCTCCCTAGGGGTTTGGGCCCAGTTCGCTGGTTCCTGTGGTGGAAATCATGACGTTGCGTGGGGAAACAGCATGCATAATTACTGTTGTTGAGTCTGTCTGCCGACGCTGTCTGTCACTAAAATAGAACAATGCACTGCTGTGAAAAGGCTGTTTTGACGCTAGAATCTGAGTAATAGTGCTACATTTGTCTTCAATAAAGGAAACAGGACCGAAGGTAAGGATATTCTCTAGACGCCAACAACCCCCACCCCCACCCCCCCTATCCCCTGCCCTCCCTACCAGCGCCCTCTCCTCCTAAAAAAACCAACCCCATAAGACCCTAAAGTATGTTACTTCGTGTTGATCTGTCACTTTATTTCGTTTTGCAATATCTGTCGTTTTAAGTTCACAGAATTTATATGATTTACAAGTTTTCTTTTCCCAAAGTCACGTTTGATAGTCACATCTATCTTACTTTGGGAATATGATCACAGAATTTTTTTAATCACATTCCCAAAGGACAAGCACAATGTTCTTGATCTAGCTGCGCAGAAAGGGAACATTTGTTGTGCATCTACATGTAGTATCTACGTAAATCGTTTGTTTCTTTCGTTTCTTTGCATTGTTTCGTTTCTTTGCATTGAGAAAAGGAGTGGGTTTTTTTCTTCTTTTTTTTCTTTTGTTTCCAAAGAAACATTGTCAAAAAGTGTAACATAGACAGTGTATGGGCAGCATCAAGATCAAATACCAAGTATCAAAGGAAACGTAACCAGGGGCATAGTACCAACAAGTTCTGTCTCTTCCCCCCAGTATAGCATCCGCCAGTTTCTTCAAAAAAAACAAAAAGACAATAACACGAAACGCTTTGTTTTTGTATTTCTTCATCGTAATCAACTTCTAACACACACACACCCACCCACATAATTTTGACGGAAGACAGTATCACAGCAGTTGGCTACATGCAGATTAGTACATCAAATCAATAACAAGCACACTCCCACGCTTTATGACTTTTACGACTTACAACTGGTCATAAACCTTCCTGATTTTGCCAGCAAAGGTGGCTAATTAGGCATAACCGACTTACCCCCTACCTTTGCTACACCTGCATGTCATCGCCCTTTCAGCGCCATGAATTTCAAAACGCATGTTATTTACGCATGCCAGATTGTTAAAAGTTGCTGTTTTATCACTAAATACAGATATATATATATGCAAAATCTGATTTATGAACGAATTTAAATAAACTATGACAGCTATGAAAAAGCCTCAAATGAAACAAAAAGAGACACACAGAGTCAGACAGACAGAGAGACAGACTGAGAAACAGACGCACGCAAGCACACACACACACACACACACACACGTAAACACACACACACGCACACTCACACACATACACACACACACACACACACACACACACACACACATACACACACACACACACACACACACACACACACACACACACACACACACACACACACACACACACACACACACACACACACACACACTCACAAACACGCAGTACACAAAAATGAAATAAAAGAAAGAAAAAAAGATATTCTGAATACGAGACATGCCTTGTACACTTTACCGTTAGGAAAAAATCACCTGATCGTAGTTTAAAATGATTGGCGGTTGTTGTTGTGTTTTGCAAACCTGAACATGCCACGGTCTGATGAACGCTGTGAGTTCAAGGGCGATTAACCACTAAACTAATCAAACCCATTTAATTGATTGAGAACTGTCAGAATCTCAGACAGCCTTTACCAGTCCTGTCTGCAGCAATAACGCCACTGGAATATGATATCATATTTGGCCACGCAAAACGAACACGCACTGTTCCTTGGACAGATCCACTATCATTTAGAAAAAAGCTAGGTTGCTAGTAGCGAGTTCCAAACATGCTTCGTTTTATTCACCCAAATGGCGTGAAAACGACTTTAATGGCGATGGGAAATGTTGTTATCACGGTGTGTGAATTATATAGTCAAAATTAACATTTGAAAAGCAAACACAGACAGACAGACAGACAGACAGACAGCCAGACACAGAAAGACAGACAGCCAGACACAGAAAGACAGACAGACAGACAGACAGACAGATCATGTTTGCATTCACCTTGTAAGTCAGGAATCGAAGTGCTTCTGGTCAGAATAGAAGCCTTTGCATCCCTACACATGAGAGCAAGCTGTTTCACAAGTGCACGAACAAGAGCAACAATCATGCAACGACAGGCTCGGTCGGAATAAAGTTAAATGTGAAAAGAGAACATGGAAACAGGTAGGGAAACAGCAATCGCAAGAGAGGTGCAGTTCAAGGTGTATGCTAATATTGATCGGGGCCTGCCACCGACACAGATGTACAGTTATGATGCAGATTGAATGCAACAGGCCATAACGGCATTATACCTGTCTGATTAGCATCATCTTTTTCCATCCCCACCCACACCCCTTCCCTACACATCCAACCGACCCATTCCGACTAGCATACATGTGAACACATATTCAACCCCAAACGCAAGAAAAGGCATACAACAGCATTTCTATTTTTGCAATCTTATTTATTTATTTATTTATTTAAATATTTGTGATTCATTTACTTATTTAGTTCCGAACAACTGATGCACTGCAAACACGGTTTGCTCTCTGTCACTGACTGATATTATCTTTCTCTCCCAATAATAATTGCACCGATTATGTTTTGTTTGGTCAATATCGAGTTGCAGAACACCTGGGCTTCAGTGTCGGCTTATGGAGGGTGAAATGGTCCAGTGGGTAAGACACCGGCCTCCCATGTGGCAGGTTGAGTGTTCGAATCCCGGTCGCGCCTGGTGTTCGAATCCCGGTCGCGCCTAGTGTTCGAATCCCGGTCGCGCCTAGTGTTCGAATCCCGGTCGCGCCTAGTGTTCGAATCCCGGTCGCGCCTAGTGTTCGAATCCCGGTCGCGCCTAGTGTTCGAATCCCGGTCGCGCCTAGTGTTCGAATCCCGGTCGCGCCTAGTGTTCGAATCCCGGTCGCGCCTAGTGTTCGAATCCCGGTCGCGCCTAGTGTTCGAATCCCGGTCGCGCCTAGTGTTCGAATCCCGGTCGCGCCTAGTGTTCGAATCCCGGTCGCGCCTAGTGTTCGAATCCCGGTCGCGCCTAGTGTTCGAATCCCGGTGGTCGCGCCTTGTGTTCGAATCCCGGTCGCGCCTAGTGTTCGAATCCCGGTCGCGCCTAGTGTTCGAATCCGGGTCGCGCCTAGTGTTCGAATCCCGGTCGCGCCTAGTGTTCGAATCCCGGTCGCGCCTAGTGTTCGAATCCCGGTCGCGCCTGGTGGGTTAAGGGTGGAGATTTGTCCGATCTCCCAGGAAAAAGCTTATGTGCAGATGTGCTAGTGTCTTATCCCCCTTCGTTTGTACACGCAAGCACCAGACCAAGTGAGCACTGAAAAGATCCTGTAATTCATGTCAGATTTCGGTGGGTTATAGAAACACGAACATGCCAAGCATGCATCCCCCCAAATCGGCGTATGGCTGCCTAAATGACGGGGTAAATACTGTCATACACGTAAACCACGAGTGTACGTGGGAGATTCAGCCCAGGGACGAAGACGAAATGTCAGCTTATGAGACAATAATATCTACTTACGTTGACAGGAAAAGTAACAGGAAAGCGCATCACGCTATACAACCCAACAAACCCGTCCACTTATTTGAACATCGCACATGAGTTTGCTAATAGAAACAGGGAAAATCACATTCACGCATGTAAACGAGGCTAAAGGAATATATATGTCCACTTCGATTTAACGTACACAAAAACTTAACATGAACAGGAGGAGACATAAGAAGATTCATTTACGGAGTATAAGTAAATGTCAATAAATGTGAAAACATCAAATGCACCAACTCGTAATTGCGCTTCGCAATGCAACACACCAAGCCGATCTCTTTCGGAACAAACATTTGATATATAGAAATTTAAGTTACTGATAAAGAGGCTTTACAACACACCAAGCCCCCCCCCCCCCCAACAAAATCAAATCACCCCCCCCCCCCCAAAAAAAAAAATTCTCATGAATAGACATATAATTATGTACTTACATTGCCCGGTAAAGATCGGAGATCCACTAAGAGGAGCACGTGACACATCATTAGTCCATAGTGCGGGTGCCTTTTTGTCAATGACAGCGTCCATTCTCAAAATGTCTTCTTGTCACATATCACGACTGGAATATAATGGATGTGCGACAAAAGGTCGAGTTTTACAATGTCGAGGCACAAAAGGTCGAGGACATTTGGTCAAGAGTCAAAAGGTCGAGGGCGACAAAAGGTCGAAGGTGACAAAAGGTCAACAGCAACACGTCTAAGGGACATAAGGTCGAGGATTGAAAAAGGTCGAGGATTAAAAACAAGGTCGAGGATGAAAACAAGATCGAGGATTAAAACAAGGTCGAGGATTAAAAAAAAAGGTCGAGGATTAAATCATTGTCGACATAATTTTCTGTTTACGTGTGTGTTAAATTTTTTTATTGTTTTTATTGCTTGGAGAAAACGCTGCATGCTTTGTGTGCACTTATAAATGTTGTGTTATTCAAAACAGTGTTCGCACAAAGAGTGCCTTGAGTGACGGGTGTTTGTTTGTGTTCACGGACCCACGGCTTTGTCGGTAAATGAAGCGTAGTGTGGTCAACGGTGAACACAGCTCGACACTCAACAGATTGTTGTTGGTGAAACATGTCACTGATACGCTAAAAGCTCAAGAGTTATTTTCCCTTTTTTTCTCTCTCCCATATGTAACCTTTAAAGGCATTTGCAAACGAAGAGAGAGTTACATTCGGACAGGGACACAGACACAGAAATTAGCTCGTCAAATCACAGAAAGGAAACGACAAGGCAGTAAACAAAAGTTACTGCTGTCGTGTGTGTGTGTGTGTGTGTGTGTGTGTGTGTGTGTGTGTGTGTGTGTGTGTGTGTGATCATATTCACAAATCACCTCTGTGATACGCATAATAGGCACTCGAAGCAGAATTTTATTTACGAATGGACACAATCAAATCAAAATTTCTAATCCTCGACATTTGTTTTAATCCTCGACCTTTTTAAATCCTCCTTTTGTCCCGTAGACGTTTTGCTGTTGACCTTTTGTCACCCTCGACCTTTTGTCGCACTCGACCTTTTGACTGTTGACCAAATGTCCTCGACCTTTTGTGCCTCGACCTTTTGTCCCGTAGACGTTTTGCTGTTGACCTTTTGTCACCCTCGACCTTTTGCCTCTTGACCAAATGTCCTCGACCTTTTGTGCCTCGACCTTTTGACCCTCGACCTTTTGGTTCTCACCCGAATATAATATCCTGTCCCTTTGTTCCACCAACTTAGATCAGATGTGATGGTTTTGAAATATACTCCACATATCATTTGTGTTTACTTTTTTTTCTAAGGTGAAACAAAGGACATCCTTTCCAGAGAGTACCAAGAAAGTACATGCGCAAACAAACATAATATCACAAAACAGCCTCTATCCCATCTCCCCCCCCCCCTTTCCCCGTCGCGATATAACCTTCGTGGTTGAAAACGACGTTAAACACCAAATAAAGAAAGAAAGAAAGAAATGTGGAGAGGAATTTTGTTTTCCTGTATGAGTTACGCAAGTGTTACTTTTGTCAGTATGTTAGATTAATTCTGGGGGAAAAAATAAAGAAAACAAAGAAATAATCAAAAATAAAACTGTGAGTGTCCAAGGCAAAGTATGTTGTTATTGTCTCGCTTGTGTCTTCCGAGCGAGTTTCTGAACAATTTGTCAAATAAGTTTATTTTCTGTTTTATAAGTGTATGTCCACTAAGAAGACCGCTGCGACGAAGATCAGTGAATGTAACGTTTTGCTTTGTCACAACTTAAAGATACTGAACTTGTCAAATCCAGGTGCACGGAGCCCCTGGGGCTTTTAGTCATACCTCAGGCAGCTATCCGTTAGAAGAACTACCAAGTTTCATTGACTTGCACCCAAAGAGTCAAGAACTGCGATTTTTTTACGAATTAATTTCGTACTCGGACCCGGCTGGTCTTGGCTTATTTTTGGGTCTAAATTTAGATCAGGTAGATCACCACATCATGCACAAAAAGACACGTCAATAAGCAAACTATGTCAGACGTCATCATGAGTTTGTGTAAAACAAAATGGAGGCCGGAATCACTCAAGTTGAATCAAACTCCGACCAAACACCAACGTAATAACTAGGTTAATTTATGCACTCGCGTGAACAAGAAACTGTCGAGCTTCACAGATGTCGTCGTTGGGTAGTTTTGGGTTTGTTTTACTACCATAGGAGGATTTTTGAACTGTAAATGCACTCAGCTGCAACAAAAACGCAAAACGAAGGCTGTGAGCTGCACTGTGCCTTTACACGTTCCAATACCCTACCTTCCTTGTTTTTTGCTTCCGAATGTTGGAACGTTGCAAGTGTTGTTTTTTGGGATTTGTATTCAAAGTAAAAAATTTAAAAGATCTGTGACAGTAAGCATGGTGCACCAAGAAAACGGTACCTTAAAAAACAGCCAATCAAAGAAACTATTAACTCGTGAAGCAGCCAATCTATCTGAAAATGGTTATCATTTTATGACACAGCCAATTGGCACAACTATCACAGAAGTATAGATTATTTCAACCGAAGGCATCTTCTCCTCTCGGATTTCACACAGTACTTAAAAGTACTATAAATGTGACCCTCCACCACGGAATGAGTCGCATGTCACCTTGCGCGGTTCTGCGCTAGGCTTAATATAAGTCCGCGGGGTGTCTGGTAACAGTGTGAGGGTCACCTTAGTCACAGGTTTATAACTGAAATTTTGTTCGCTCTTTTCTAAAACGGTTTTCACCACTGGATAGAGCATAAACATCTCTTCAGGAAAATGTAAAAATATGAAAATCATGCAAAGGTGACATGCGACTCAATCCGTGGTGGAGGGTCACAAATGTACTTACATCCGATCATATTTCACTATCAGAACGTCCTAGTTTCTGCCCGTTTTGTTCTTAACCCCATTAGCAACAAATTACGTAGTAATTTTTACATTTAGTCAAGTTTTGAATAAATGTTTTAACATAGAGGGGGAATCGAGAAGAGGGTCGTGGTGTATGTGAGTGTGTGTGTGTGTGTGTGTGTGTGTGTGTGTGTGTGTGTGTGTGTGTGTGTGTGTGGAGCGATTCAAAGAAAACTGCTGGACCGATCTTCATGAAACTTTACATGAGAGTTCCGGGGAATGATATCCTCCGAATTTTTTTCCCATTTTTGCGATAAATGTCTTTGATGACGTCATATCCGGCTTTTTGTAAAAGTTGAGGCGGCACTGTCACACCCTCATTTTTCAATTAAATTGATTGAAACTTTGGCCAAGTAATCTTCGACAAAGTTCGGACTTTGGTATTGCATTTCAGCATGAAGGCTTAGAAATTAATTGATGAGTTTGGTCATTAAAAATCTGAAAATTGTAATTAAAATTATTTTTTTTATAAAACGATTCAAAAACAATTTTCTCTGATTTTTCATCATGTTTTGATTCCAAAAACATATATGTATGTTATATTTGGATTAAAAACAAGCTCTGAAAATTAAAAATATAAAAATTTTGATTAAAATTAAATTTCTGAAATCGATTTACAAACAATTTGATCTGATTTCTTGTCGGTTCCTGATTCCAAAAACATATAGATATGATATATTTGAATTAAAAACAAGCTCAGAAAGTTAAAAAGAACAGAGATACAGAAAAGCGTGCTATCCTGCTCAGCGTAACCACTACTGCGCTATTCTGGCTAGTCACTTTCACTGCCTTTGCCACGAGCGGTTGACTGACGATGCTACGAGTATACGGTCTTGTGAAAAAAATGCAGTACGTTCAGTGTCATTCTTTGAGTACGACAGCTTGACAATGTTGCATTTTCGCCTTACGCGACTTGTTGTCGTTTCTTGTTGAGTTTACTTTCTAGTCGTCGTTTGAGCTTCAATTTATGTTTTCTTCGTTTGAAAAATGTCAGTTGAAGAAATTTTGGAAAACAAAACATCTACAGTATGTTTGTTTTTGATTGACATACCCGATGATGAAAAGAACGTTTGTTACACTTCTGACTAACCTGGAGCAAATACTAATTCACCACCTGCCCAAACAGGCGAAAGACACACAAAGAACTTTAAATCACAATCTAACCTACATGAAACTTGATTTGGAATGATTGCCTGTAACAAAAAAAGCTAGTCTTCATTTGAGCATGACAGCATGCACCAAGACAAACTTTAAACATAGCGGCTATTCTCGGACAAGGAATGGATTTGGTAAAAGTCGATAGTTGGCCAAAAACCAACACAGAAAACGGTGTTTATGAAAAACAACGACAAGCAGGGCCGGACCCAGGGGGGGGGGGGGGGGGGGGGGGTTCCAGGGGTTCCGGAACCCCACCCCTGGAAAAAGCATGTACCTTGCTTTGACTTTTACTAGTTTTAGCACCAAAACAATGCTACTCTTAACCCTCAAAACAAGGCCCAGAATGCACCAGATTTCACAGATTTTAACCGTTTTTCAAACATTTTCCGGGGGAGCATGCCCCCGGACCCCCCTAGTTCGCGCGCCTGCAAGCTTCGCCGCTTCGCTGATTTGCCCCCCCAAAAAAGGAGGAACCCCCCCCCCCCCCCCCCCCTTACAACTCATTTGTTCCGGCCCTGACAAGTTGACAGACGCAGGAAAATCATGAAGACTGTAGACACGCAACCATATTAAGCGCTGTTCACATGGCAGACTTGCAACCAACTTTCCCCCAACTTTCAAGCGATTTTAGTCGGTGGCAAGTCAAATCAAAATCGCTGCCCATGTGAACAGCACAAACGCACAAACTAGTTTTAAGCGGCGATTCTCGCCAGACTGTACCATTCGGGATTGTCCGGTCGTCTTCGTTGTTTTCCGGATAATGGAAGTTACTGTATTAGCGTGGGTTGGCTAGAGCATAGACCAAATACCCTGGACCGCCAACTCGTCACGTGACCTTTCGAGGTTACGACGCTCGACTTTCAGGGGCGCTTAGCGTCCGGTTTGAAAGGCCAGCGATTCGAAGACAGTGAAAAGAAAGCACGCTCCAGTTATTTGTGACAATGGGAGGTGACAATGAACTGGATTTTCCAAAACTCCAAACTAAACTTAACAAAACTCATCGAAAAACATGTTCCATATGCACTTTAGCTGAGTTTATTTTAGCATTTTCAGAACTTACCTCGGCAACTTCGTCCATGTTTACAATCGACACCGGATATGACATCCCCCTGATTTCTGAAAGGCCATGTAAGCGTAGGTTCCTAAATGCGAGAGGCCGCTACCTCGTAATAGAGAGAAAGAGCGGAGAGAGAACTAGTTGGCGGTCCAGGATAAATGGTCTATGGCTTGAGCTAACCGATCAGTAAGCGCGATAAGAACAGTCTGCGCAAACTATTTGACAAGTCACAGCCGAGTCGAGCATTGCTCAATATTGAGTTTTGGAGTCGATGCTGAATCTGGCCTAATTCGTACCTAAATCGCTGGGGCCGTTCACATGGAAGTCTTTTCGCTGACTTGGCCTCGACGACTCGGGACAGATTTTCAAACGACTAAAGTTGGTTGCAAGTCTGCCATGTGAACAGCACTTTAGACGGGCAACACTGGGTCAGGAAAAAAAACACCCACAAGCTAAAAAACACAAGTGGAAGATGCACGCACGTGTACACTGTACAGTATGCACAGTCGCTGGGCACACGCACTTTGTTATCCGGAGGGCCTTCAATAAATAATAGGGAGGAGAAGATATGGCCCGGCTGGCCACGGTGTCAGATCCTAAAGACACTGTTTAACCGAGCGGAAGGGAGCAACAGGGACTAAAAACGGCGCGCACTTTTTCCTTGCAAGATAGTGTAAAGGTTGCTAGGAGAACGACCGAAGAATCAATACGGTAACGAGAATTATGGTGTAAATATGGTGCATTTTGTCTCGGCGAAGTCTGGCAGTGTAGCATCCGACCCTGATGGTTACACCCCCGTATAATACGGTAAATACGCGGTATACGGTGTATAGGTTTCACTCTGTTTGTTTGTGTATAATTTGCTTTTGGTCCATAACAACATTTCTCCAAGCCCCTGTGAGCGGAGGGACGCCCGAGTACTGTTAGCTAATCAGGGTCACTATAGTGTAACTGTGGCTAGGGTTTCCCTCTGACTACAGACAGACACTGGATAAGAAGAAAGGTCACAATGGGGAAACCTTAACCAGATTCCACCCCAGACAGATGATGACGCAAGAGCGGGGAGTAGGGGTGGAGACACTGAGCCCCCCTGTTAACCCGTGATTTGTAAACAATTTAAAAACATTTTACAAATTACGTCGAACCTAAAACCGCGATTTGTAACAATGTAAAAATGTAAAAATATCGCATTCCACAAAGTAATACATGCTCTTTATTATTAGTAGTATTTGTTGTTTAGAGCCTCTATGCTGGGTCCGGTGGTGGGGGGTGGTTTGGGCCCGATAGATAAAATATTACAATTTTTAGCATAACAAAGAAAACAAACCCAAATTTTCCAGCGATTTGACAATAAAGTAATGGATTTTTTTTAAAATCTAATAGATCCCTTGACTTTGAGGTAGCGCCACTTTGTTCCTGCTAGCTTTGCACTGGGAAAAAGCGACCCGAACTTCCCCGCGATGGGACGATAAAGTAATGAGAAAAAAAAATCAAATAGTTTCTTGACTTTGGGGTAACGCGACTCTGTTGCTGCTAGCTTTCCACTGGGAGGAAGCAACCCGAATTTCCCAGCGATTGGACAATAAGGTAATGAAAAAAAAATCAAAAAAATCATTTCATAGATCCCTTGACTTTGGGGTAGCGCGACCTTGTTGCTGCTAGCTTTCCACTTGGAGGAAACGACCCGAATTTCCCAGCGATGGAACAATAAAATAATGAAGAAAAAAAATCTAATAGATATGATCCCTTGAATTTTGAGTAGCGCGACTCTGTTGCTGCTAACTTTCCACTGGGAGGAAGTGACCCGAATTTCCCAGCGATGGGACAATACAGAAATGAACAGATGCGAACAGATTACAAGACAGAAGTTCGAACGGAACAGTCACTGCCAGAACGTTGTCTCAGCCTCTGTATTCGGAAAACCCGTCTGGAGGTAAGGCGCGCTCGACATGATTTATGTTGGTATGACGTGGAAGAGATGGGTAAACCCAATTAAACGGCGGCCAAGAAGAGACGCGTACGCTGCCCGATACTACGCCTAGAATTACAGACTAGTGTATAAGGTTTCAAGACCACAACAATTTTGTTAACATAAGACTGAGTTCACAAGTTCGCTGACACACGGAGAAAGTAGTCGGGTAGCTGAAATCTGTAGCTTGCCAAAAAAATGAGACGCTAAACGTTGAGGGTTACAAGCATCCACCTGGTCTCAATGGAGAGTCTGGACGTGGAGTAGTGTAGTCTAGGTAGGTGGACATTCTGAATTTGGTTTGTTTGGCCGCCATGACACTTTTCAAAATGGCCGCCTGAAAATCTTATGCGGGCCATATCTCACGTGTTATATGGACTAAAGTGACAAACTAAAGGGCTACATATATGTATTTTGACGTGAAGAATTCAAATATGCAAGAATAAACATGATCTAAGTAGGTGGACATTCTGAATTTGGATATTATGGCCGCCATGACACTTTTCAAAATGGCCGCCACAATCTACATTTTTCTTCATATCTCAGCTTATATTTGGGATAAACTCAAAAACATGGAGTCAATTCCTATGTTTTGCATGATGACAAAGTCAATGGTGGCACAAAAAATAACCCTAACATTCACATTTCCTTACAAAAATTAGATATTTGACAAAATAGCTCTGTGCGATGTACGAATTTAGTAAGTATTATCTTTCTGACACCAATGATACTATATAGCATAATTATCATGCTAATTATGCACTTTCAGTACACAACAACTCTGACTCTTCAATACACAAGAACAATGTCAAATACCATAGTACAACATGATGCACAAACGTTTATGCATTACACTCGTTAGGTTTTGCCTTTTTAGCAATGAACATGTAATGATGGCACAATAATGGGTATGTAACATTATAAGAAACGATTTGTCGCTTCTGGATCACTGAGTATGACAGGCTACATGCCTCCATGGAAACAGAACAATAGTTTCTCAGGCACAAAGTGGTATTTCAAGGCTTAGTTGCGTAGCCCTGCCAAAGTGTGTGGGTTTCTGCAGTCTTTGCATCGGCATGCTCTTGTGCATCCCTGTCCACTGGACCAACATCTGCAGCGTCTTGTAGCACAAGATGTGCAGCCACAATCTATGAGCTCGAGAAAACGTTGTCTTGTGTCAGTTGTGGGTGCACGACTCAGCAGGATGGGCTCAATCACGTCGCCAGTCTCCTTCGTGACCAGCTTCCATCCACTGTTGACAACAGCCGGTAGGTGTGGCTTAGTTTCCAGAGCCCGCCTCCACACAAGTGCCTGGTAGTGAGATCTCGTGATGTGTAGGTTCAAAGCATCTTGTGTGGGGGGGGAAGTTCTCAAGCGTTTTCTTCACGCTGTGGAAAACGTCGCATCGCAGCGGCTGTGTGGACGTGTGCTGGGTGTTCGGGTTGTAGAGTTTGCAGACAAATGATTTTGCATCCATGAGCACTTCCTCATCAGGAAAGTCTTCCATGCCAAGTCTTTGGAGAAGATGGGGATTGTCGAGGAAAACATTCCATGCAGATTTCTTCCCAATGCCAGCAAACTGGCTGGTGCTGTCAGAACCTGTGATTGCATGGAATGCCAGCAATGATTCTCTTTGTTGGTCAGTGATGTTAATTTGATGCACAGGCACAAAGTGCTTCTTCCGGGGTGTTCCTGTTTGCATCGACACAAAGATACTGAGCTGTGGTTGGTGAGCGACAAGTAGAACAAGAACATCAGTGTCACGGCTGACGATGACTACTTGTGGATATCCTTGTTCTCTTGCTTCTTTGGCATGAAGAAGCATTCTGGTATCTGCCTCTTCATGCTCAGCAGATGACAGATGTGTGACATCTCTGTCAGATGACGACCAGACCTTTTCGGCATCAGAAAAGCCACCACTCAGCACCAGCTCTTTTCCAGGCTCATTCCTGAAATTCTTTGCCAGCTCTTCGCAAAGGAAGTTGGCCAAGCTGACCTTGTTCTCCTCCAATAGTATGAATCTGTCCCATTTGCCTAGAGCTTGAGTGCGTGACAGTACATTCCTTCTTATCCCTTTCTTGCCGTCCGTTCTCTTGCCTCGAGTCGTCGATTTGATTGTTTGTTTGATGTACCTGTCAAAGACCAAGTCAACTCTGGTGCAGGAGTGTGAGAAGTACTTGTCAACGTGTTCTGCAACATTGTCACTCCACTCTCCTAAAGTCTTTGCTCCCAACCGATTCCCCAAGACTTGTATCATCGCCATCCCATCAACTGTGGTGGAGGTTGTGCTTGGAGCTGGAGCAGCATTCTGTGGCAAATTTTGCTGAAGTATTTTGGCCAGATCAGCTTTGTTTCTTGGCAGTCGCAATCTGCAGTCAGCAGTTGCTAGCGAGAGAGGCACTCCACAAAGCTCTTGTTCCAACATCTTGTTGATGTCAACATCCCGTCCTGCTTCCATAGCTGTTATCACACGTCTGAACAAGTCCCTGTCGGCTTTGAGGGCAACAGTTTTCTCCTTTCCAGTGTTGACTTCAAGTGTGTACATGCTCTCCAAGGTGCAGAGTTTCTTGGTTTTGATTCTGTCATGGAAAAGAGTCTCTTTCAGGGCAAATATTTTCTGCACAAACTCTGAGATGACTTCCTTTCCTGTTTCCTCTGCTGTTAGCAAGTCATGTTTCACAACATCACTGGCAACGTCACAAGTTGTGAGTGAAATCAGGTCTGGTTATGGGTGAGCAAAGGGGTTGAATGTCTGAAACAAGTTGATGAGTTTCTGTAGATCATCTTGATCCTGTTTCAACCTCTTTTTCCCGAAGTCCTTGTGTGCACAGTCGTGCTCGTCATCTTCATCAGCAGCACTAGACAGGCCAAACATGGCCTGAGTGTCCTTAGCCAGCTGAGACCTTGCGCTGAGTGTCAGAGACCACCTGTCCCTGGCTGTGTCTGTTTTTGTAATGCCAACAAGTCCTCCAGCGACTTTTCCAGTTTTGTTTGTTGACGTGTTCCATCGCTTGATCATCTGTGATCTGACATATGTGTCGACGTAATCATACAATGCACTACTTAGATCATGTTTATTCTTGCATATTTGAATTCTTCATGTCCAAATACATATATATATAGCCCTTTCGTTTGTCACTTTAGTCCATATAACACGTGAGATAAGGCCCGCATAAGATTTTCAGGCGGCCATTTTGAAAAGTGTCATGGCGGCCAAACAAACCAAATTCAGAATGTCCACCTACTTAGATCATGTTTATTCTTGCATATTTGAATTCTTCATGTCAAAATACATATATATAGCCCTTTAGTTTGTCACTTTAGTCCATATAACACGTGAGATATGGCCCGCATAAGATTTTCAGGCGGCCATTTTGAAAAGTGTCATGGCGGCCAAACAAACCAAATTCAGAATGTCCACCTACCTAGACTACACTACTCCACGTCCAGACTCTCCATTGAGACCAGGTGGATGCTTGTAACCCTCAACGTTTAGCATGTTGCACTTATCTGAACTCAGCTACCCGACTAAGACAGGACTGGCAGCCCCAATACTTCTTGTTGCAATAAACATTATTAGTACTGTGGAAAAAAAAGAGAGAGAGAGAGAGAGAGAGAGAGAGAGAGAGAGAGAGAGAGAGAGAGAGAGAGAGAGAGAGAGAGAGAGAGAGAGAGAACTCAGAACGGTTTATTTGCTTTACATTTGTATTTAGGCAACGAGCCCTTCTCGCAAAGGTGGGAAGAAGTTGCAAAACAACGAGAAAAACAGTGTAGAAAAAGAAGAAGAAGAAGAAGAAACACTCATTCATACACTCTTTTTAATGTCTTTTGTATCGACTGAAGGCAACCTGTCAGGTTAATTTTGACCATTAAAACTGAGAAACGAAGGATTCGAAAACAGCCATATGTCCATGTCGGAGTTGCAATAATTCCGTCTTCAGACAGTCTGTTCCTGGAAAAGAGAGACCTCTCATTGGACGATTTTGTGGTGACGTAAATGAATTGTATGACGCACAAAAGAAAGGTAGGCCTTATCATTGATTGCTCGGCACTGGTTTAACTCTTTCGCCACCTGTAGGAAGTTAGCTTATGTCCTGGCTAACTTGCTTTAACGAGGCAACAAACCAGTCAATAAACAACAAAGCAAAAGAAGAAAAACTTGAGAAAAAAGAGAGAAAAAAAGACAAGAATGTGTGCGTGTGTGTTGTGTTCATTTGTACTTGAAGGGCAAATTGTAATTTGTCAATTCAAGTAAATACAGGTACTATTTAAAAAAACAAAACTTACTGGCAGCGAAAAGGCTATTACTACCGCAGTATTTCAGAAGCAGCGCAAGCAAATAACAAATGAATTATCTTTTCACAGACTGTTTGACAAAACAAACAAACAAACAAATTAACAACAAACACATTTTTTTGATATTTTGATATTTTTTTTATATACCTAGCTCTTCTTGTAAAATACGTGTTTTTTTTAACATAGCCATCTTGTCTGTGCGCCTTTATCTCGAAAACAATTCAAAAGAATTGTGTAACTGACCCGGCCTATGTCAATATGCGCAATGCATTCAGCATGACGTTCCCGCTTTGCACAGACAGCATCCAGATTTCTGGTATGAATCTAAGTTAGAGGATGCTCTTATCTCATGGCGAGCGGCACGGTTGGCCTAGTGGTAAGGCGTCCGCCCCGTGATCGGGAGGTCGTGGGTTCGAACCCCGGCCGGGTCATACCTAAGACTTTAAAATTGGCAATCTAGTGGCTGCTCCGCCTGGCGTCTGGCATTATGGGGTTAGTGCTAGGACTGGTTGGTCCGGTGTCGGAATAATGTGACTGGGTGAGACATGAAGCCTGTGCTGCGACTTCTGTCTTGTGTGTGGCGCACGTTATATGTCAAAGCAGCACCGCCCTGATATGGCCCTTCGTGGTCGGCTGGGCGTTAAGCAAACAAACAAACAAAATCTCATGGCGAGGCCTGGACAGATGGCGTACATGTATAATCTTCAAAAATTAAAAAAAATATATATCTGACTAGTGTACACACCCATGCTTTGTACAAGCACCCATACTTCGTGAATAAAGGTCACAAGTCTCACTAGCACATTTCTTCGACGTCAAGTGTTACGTTGAGACGCGCATCTTCATTTTAAATCCTTTACCAAAAAAAAAAAAGTTCCCTGGCTGGTAAAGGCGTGTAAAGCTAATATCTCAAGTTTGACTAAAGTTAGGAACCTAATGTTTTGCACACACCCTAGCCCCTACAATTGCATGCTACTCACCAAGTTTGAGCTCAATTGACACCAGAGTACCAGAGATATAAGTCTAAACTGTCGTGGGACAAACGGTCAAAGAAACAAACAAACACACAAACAAACAAACAGACACAGGGAAACCTAAAGCCGCTTTATATATAAAGGCGGCTAAAACATAACAGACCAGTAAAGATAATTTTATCAGAGTCCGCCGAGGAAGCATGTTGATACCCATCCTGACCTCAGGTCAAAATGAGTTCGGCTCATTCTATCCCTGACAAGATGCTTTGGTTTTCCTTGTCTGGCGAGGAAATCGATTTTTTTAACATAATGATTTATATCTTTTCGTAATGTGTTATGGATATAAGCAGATTCGCGATCGTCGATAATGATTTTTCATGGTGTTGTGTAATTTTTAAATTACAAAGGAATTGATATGTAAGACAGTTTCAAGCGAGCTATTTTTCGCTGCTGTATTTACTGTGCAAACAACTCTAAATATGGCAAAAGTGTCACCTTTTCTTTTTGGTAGCAATTAAAAACAAAAACCATTAAAATTTCATGAATTTTCTTGACCGGTGCTTTTTTTTTTCTTCTCCGAAGAGTATATTTGATTGTTTACAACAGAAGGAAGGTTATTCAACCTGTCTGCGTTACTAAACCCCGCACGCTAATAGCATAATTTCGTAAACACCGCACCAGAATAATTGAGTGATAGATATGGATGCATGTTACACGATCGACGTACAGATGGCTGATAGTGCTAGTGTCGATTATGCTCCTCTGTTTGCATGTAGACTTTATTGCTTGCGCGACATCTGCGCTGTACTAGCACCATACAGTTGTCTACCCAAAACACGATTATGCTAACAAATTATGGTGAAAGAAAGAAAACAATACCTTTTATGGGTTAACATCCCCTCTGTGTTTATTGTTGCAAGCATGTAAATGCAGACAATATCAATCGTTCGCCGGTTTTTATTGGGTAGAACAGCATGTTTCTGTTTATCATACATTAACCTGAATCTGTGAGTAAATTGATCATATAGATGACAACAATTGGTGTATTATCCCAAACAAATTAAGCACATGTTCCACGCTTACAGTGTTTGATCACTAAACACAATGGACAGTGATGACATTTGTCCAAAATCTTCAACAGATGCATTGAGTAGCTTAGATGCTGGGCGCTTAAATCAACAAATTGATTCTTTCTTTCTTTATTTGGTGTTTAACGTCGTTTTCAACCGTTCAAGTTATATCGCGACGGGAACAGATTGATGGCACCAAGAGTACAGCGGAACCCTTACTCTATGACCGTCTCAAAAAATCAGGTCCGCAAAACGGAGGGAGTCTAAAAGTACTAGTAGAGCTAAATGTAAAGAGTTTATGTGAAAGGGACATATGAACAAGCAAGGTACGTGTTACATTGGGGTGTCTTAAAAGGGAGGTAATTCCACTGCATACGGGAAAATATGATTAATATTCCTCGGGCGCTGGGAAACATCTAGGCCTATTACTCAACTCAAATATGTATCTTCAGTATTTGATAACTATAAAACCCAACAAACAGCAGGAACATGAGATTGTTTAAATGCTTCTGTTGCGGACCAATGCAAGGAAGAAAACAATACAATTCAGCTTTCAGCATTGGTAAGCAACATTCATTGAACAAGCTCAAGAACAGAACAACAAAAAGCTGAAAGGTAGACCTTGCCGCGCGTCCTTTTTTCAGCTATAAAACTAACTAAACTGAGTTTGAGAACAAGAATGTTTTTTCATACTTTTTCTTTGTTTTTACATGATTAAATCATCCATACTATTGTATTAGTATCATTTCTTTTAATCTTTGTATGTATATACTTACCTGGTCGCTTCGGAGTGCCGAACGTATAATCCTAATACGTCGAGCAATCACAGCTAGGTGTCCCCTTCTTTCTCTTCACGAAGAAGTCCAAGCGACACAAACACTTACACACACATTCACACACCGAGGGCAAATACCAACAGATCCTTGACAACGCTTGACCAGACTGACCTCCAGTGACAGAAGAGAAGCACAATCTTTTAGGGGACAAGGCTGACAGAAAATCTCCACCTTGATCAGAGACACATTTCGATGCGCCAGTCACAGCGATGTGGAGAATTCAATCATCATTTTGTCAATGATTGCACATGAATTCAATTTCCACAATCAACCGTGACGTACCACCCAACCTAACTGTTTGATCATTGGTGCATGGTCGCTCACTGTATCTTGTCTCCTCTGTTCAGTTGTGACCAGTGCTTTTCCAAGCCTGTTAGTCAGCGAAGAAGTTAACCTCTGATTTAATGTTCGTCATCTTTGAAGAGTCCAGATTGACCGGGACAAACAACTCCAAAAAGGATTAAAGAAGACACAACTGAAAAACAAACAAACTCAAAAGAACGTCAACGAAATACGACATGCAAAGCACCAGTGTCCTATCCCTTTTGTCTCGGAATCAATATCAATTGCACTGAATTTTGTTGCTCACGCTTAACTTAGTCTCAACTAAGCCGCTCAGTTGTGTTGTTGCAAACATATAGATTGAGACAAATATAATGCCGCGTCCCTGAGATAAGAAATGAATTGATACATGTCGTTCCCGGCGGCTGACGATAAAACAGTAAATTATTTCCATAATCATCATTGCCACGTGACCTCAGGTTCAACCAGAACGCGACCTTGCTCCGGGCTGTTTGCCCCTACTCCAAGCTAGTCATCATAATATTCATGAGCTATTTACCACTCATGAGCGTATCGCAAATGTTTAGTACTTTTGTACGCCGACCTGAGTAGTTAACTTATTGCTTTCAAGTGAGGTGGGGATCATAAGTCTATACTTATAGGCACAAATCATGAGCGACGAAGTATGTGATGTTTATATCAGTGTATACTATCAAGAAAGCTGTAGATCTACATTAAAAAGGCGGACGGGATTAATAGGAAGAATCATGTGCAAAGGCGACAGTTTTGTTGTTGTCTTGCGCTTATCTTGGTGATCAAGTAAAAATCCTTGTGAGTTCAAGTTACTTCCCCTGCTTTTTGACATCATTTGTTGCTGTCTTGCGTTTATCTTGGTGATCAAGTAAAAATCCTTGTGAGTTCAAGTTACTTCCCCTGCTTTTGACATCATTTGTTGTTGTCTTGCGCTTATCTTGGTGATCAAGTAAAAATCCTTGTGAGTTCAAGTTACTTCCCCTGCTTTTTGACATCATTTGGTTTTTTTGATACAAGAAGTTACTTCCCTTACCTTTTTTTTCTACAAAGACAAGAAGTATAGAATGGGAACAGACTGCAGGTGAGGAGAACTAGAACAAGGTAACAATGAAAATGTACTCACCAGAAACACGAACAATCAAACATGACCACGAACACGGACCGGTCTAGAATTTCAAATAAACCACTGAATGAAGTGATTCCGATTACTATCCTTTACGCATTCTTCTGGTTAGATGTGTATGTGTGTTTACTTTATTTTTGGGGGTGTTTTTCTCACCTTCTTTTTCGTCTTTTCTTTTCTCTTCTAAATTTGGATAATATTTTGTGTAAAATTTACGGATTGTTTTTGCTTACTTAGTAAGGGCTTGTCTGCCATGTTCTTCTTGTAAATTGGTTTTAAGACACCACAATAAGCCGTAGGCTTGTTGTTTTCACCTTATCAGGCTTATGTCGATGTACATTTCCTGAACATGTAAATATGAATAAAAATTGTTTAAACCAAGTGAGAATCCAATCTTTTGTCCATTTTTGTCAGTCTAGAAATGGGGGTTGGTTTGGGGCGAGGACAAATTTTGAGCAATCAGTATGATAACATCCTGTTTTTCTTTTGTGGTTTTGATACTGAATATAATGAATTTACCTGTGATCAAATTTGGTCATGATTTGCCCCCTGGTTATTGTGTTATAACGCTTTTGCCACGTGTGTGTGTGTGTGTGTGTGTGAACGTATGTCTGTGTGTCTGTGTGTATCTGTGCATGTGTGTGGTGATAGCATGTGTGTGTGTATGCGCACGCGTATGTGCGTGCGCACGCGTGTGTTTGTATTATTGTGACTGCATGGACTTAAACGATGAATTTGCTTTTGTACTCCTGTTCTTTTTGTGTCTTAATGCTGTATTTTGGTTTTGTACATGTGTATAGCAATGTCATTGTAAAGCGCTTAGAGCTTCAAGGTAAGCGCTCTATAAGTTTCCATTATTATTATTATTATTAAATTCATGATGATTTTTCATGTACGACTTCGACAACCCTGGATAATATTCCACATATATTTTGTTAAGTAACATGTAATGATATATCCTATTATCTATCCAACGCTGTGACTTTATGTTCACATCCCTTTTGGATTTACCTCCATTTAAACATTTCTTCCTTTAAAAAAACCCATTATTTTTTTTCTCTAATGTACGGAGGTCTTACACGATTGGTTCCACTGTACCTTCGTTTTGCATAGCCAATGTGACCACCTGACCCTGAAAGGCAAATATTGCTAAATCGTCTGCTCTGATGACCAACTAACAACTTTGGCCAACTCGACAAGAAGAAAGTCAACGACTGTTAGAAAAACATGAAATTGTTGTGGCAGGGCAACGGTGCTATTCCGGCTTAAGCCAAAAGAAGTAACTGATCCGAAAGTAAAGGAGTCAACTATTATCACAACGGTAAGTGTTTATGTCCCGTTAAGAGCCCTCGAGAGAAAAAAAGAGAAAATGTTATGACTGAACCCTTTCTTTCCTGGATTGGGAAGTGGGTTGGACGCTTTTTCACATCCAGCTATCGCCCAGGGTCGAAGTTATTGATATACATTCATGTATCACATTATCGTCACTTTTGCTGACAAGGACAATACCTTTAGCTGTGCCGGAAGGACTAAGCTTACTGGCTGAGTAATGCGTATATTTTTAAATTCATGATTTACAAACTGTAATGTGTGTATCAACGTACACCGAGCGGCTTTTCGATTACGTCACAAAACATTAACTTAGAACTTAGATGGTGAAAGGTGTCTAAAAAATATATAAATTATGTTAAAGGCACAGTAAGCCTCCCGTAAACCATCACAGATACTGTCAGGCTTTTACACACAGTACAAACACCCTTCCATTTGAAAGCTCACAAAGCGGGAACATCCTAGGTGCCCTACATAAAGAGCTAGCAATTTTTACAGAATTAATTTTGCAGATTGTCTCGGACACTTTTTGGACCCATCCTGAACTCAGGTCAAAAATGAGTTACTTCCCTTCGGATCTCATTCTAAAATGGCGATAGCCGTGGACCGAAGAATGTTTTTGGACCGTGAAGCGTTCTTGCGCTAGACCTAACTTTTAAAATCTAAATAATAAATTGACAGCTTGTTACACAAACATTCTTTAATCATAAAAGAATTCTTTTTTCATCAAGACAAGATCAGTACAATTCGAAGTTGTGAAAGTTTAAAAAAAAGAAAAGCCCGGAAGTAGGGTCACGCAAGGGTCGTATTTTTTGTTTGTTTGCTTAACGCCCAGCCGACCACGAAGGGCCATATCAGGGCGGTGCTGCTTTGACATATAACGTGCGCCACACACAAGACAGAAGTCGCAGCACAGGCTTCATGTCTCACCCAGTCACATTATTCTGACACCGGACCAACCAGTCCTAGCACTAACCCCATAATGCCAGAAGCCAGGCGGAGCAGCCACTAGATTGCCAATTTTAAAGTCTTAGGTATGACGCAAGGGTCGTAGCAGACGACGGTTTATGCATATCGCCAGTTCCTCTCAACAGTCAAAAGCCATCGCTGGAGTTCTTGTGAACCACAGCCGTTTGTTTCGTGCATAAAAACGTGTTATTGCAGATAAGCTCACATCGAGTCGCATTCAAATTACTAACTGACGACTACATTGTGGAAAAGGGAAACTGGATCACACGGGTTCACGATGGCTCAGGGGTAAGATAAACCACGCAAAAGTAAATTCTTTGAAAATTGTTCGCTCTTTACGGAGGGCACCCAGGGTGTTCTCAAGCGGTGAGTGTTTAAATGAAAGGGTGTTTGTACTATGTATAAAAGCCTGACCGTATCTGTAATGGTTTACGGGAGGCTTACTATGCCTTTAAATAAATCGAAAAATAAAGCGTACCAGTCTTTCTCACTAAAAGAGATTTTAAATTCCACATACCATAATCATATCGACTGGACGCAAAAAACAACAACAACAGAACAAATAACGAGGACAAAAACGTCGTTCCTCGCAGAAAAACACACAATCAAAGCGACCTAACGCTCTGTCGTTGTAAAGTGGACAAGAAACAATCACAGCTGTCACGCAGTCCTGGCTAAGACCACTGTGCAAGAAGTATTGAAGTGGTAGGTGTCGTACTCATTCATAATGGACACCACGGGGAAACTACAGGAACCTAACACGTCGGACAATAGCAACATGACACTGTTATAGCCATAGGAACACACACACACACACACACGCACGCACGCGCGCACGCCAGCACGCACGCGCGCCGCACATTCACACGCGCTCACCCCCCCCCCCCCCCCCCACACACACACACACACTCACACACAGCGCGCACGCGAATACACACACACGCACGCACGCACACGAACACATTCACACGCACACACACACAAACACACACACACACTATTTCTCTCTCTCTCTCTCTCTCTCTCTCTCTCTCTCTCTCTCTCTCTCTCTCTATCTCAATACAATGTCATAATTATATATCTCTCTCGACCACAATTATATATATCTCTCGACCACCTCCACGCCATCCCACCCCTACCACCTCAACCCCTCCAAACACCCGTCTTCACCTCAACCCCTCCAAACACCCGTCTTCACCTCAACCCCCATCCTGGACTCAGGTCAAAATGAGTTCGGCTCATTTTGACCTGAGTTCAGGATGCTCAACCCCATCAATCATACACACCACCATTCACGAGCCTGTGTACAAAACTTTCTAGCGGAAGTTCATCGAAATAATTAAAACAGGTAGATAATGAGATTATGTGGTGTGAGGTCACCCCCTGCTACTGGCAGACCCTGCCAGGTGTAAAGCCTCCCCCGCACTAAAATGCTTCATCACGCCCCATCTAATTATTAAGCCGCCATTATATGGGGCTTACTGGATTCACTCTGTCTGTTTGTTTGTTTGTTTGTTTGAGTAGGGCGGGCGGGTGGACGATGTCTTACAAACAAGTCGGGTAAGACTTGTATCTCTGGGTCAATTAAGTTCAAATTTCGTGAAATTGTAAGGAATAGGGTTACACGAGTGTATGCAAAAAATTACATTCCTAACGAAAGTCAAACGGAAGATATTGGCTAAAACGCTTTTACAAACCGAACCAAGGGACGAAACCCGCTGGCAGAAGCATAGAATGTGTGTCGTTGGTTTTGTTCAATTTCATTTTACGTGCTCCAATATTTAAATGCTTAGTTGGGCGGTAAGAGTGGAGTTTGTTTTATTTGTGTGTGTGTGGTTCCGTGGTACGGACTCGTTTGCCAAATAATGTTTTGGTCTTATGTTATTTAAGCCGCCATTTATATATAAATGGGGCTTACTGGATTCACTCAGTCTGTTTGTTTGTTTGAGTAGGGCGGGCGGGCGGGCGGTCTCTCTCTCTCTCTCTCTCTCTCTCTCTCTCTCTCTCTCTCTCTCTCTCTCTCTCTCTTTCTCTCGCTCTCTCTCAGTACTCCCTCTCTCTTTCTCTCGCTCTCTCTCAGTATATGGTTTGAAACTGTTAAGCGTGACTTAAGGTCGCGGATTAGGTCACAGGTCAACTGTTTGTGCAGAGACGGTATCCATGTCCTACCCCCGTGTCACCACGGTCGGCTTTTTGCCCGTTAAGGTCAATGCTTGTTTCCTTTGAACTCGGAGAGAGAGGTAGGACAGGTCATAGACCATTTATCCTGGACCGCCAACTAGCTCTCTCTCCGCTCTTTCTCTCTGTTACGAGGCAGCGGCATCTCGCATTTAGGAACCTACGCTTACATGGCCTTTCAGAAATCAGGGGATGTCATATCCGGTGTCGATTGTAAACATGGACGAAATTGCCGAGGTAAGTTCTGAAAATTCTAAAATAAACTCAGCTAAAGTGCACATGGAACATGTTTTTCGATGAGTTTTGTTAAGTTTAGTTTGGAGTTTTGGAAAATCCAGTTCATTGTCACCTCCCATTGTCACAAATGCACGACATCGCCCCGACTGAAAGGAGCTGCCCAGAACCGGGTGCGTTGGCGAGGAGTTGTTGCGGCCCTATGCTCCACAGGGAGTCTACAGGAATAAGTCAAGTAAGTCATTGTCACAAATAACTGGAGCGTGCGTTCTTTTCACTGTCTTCGAATCGCTGGCCTTTCAAACCGGACGCTAAGCACCCCTGAAAGTCGAGCGTCGTAACCTCGAAGGGTCACGTGACGAGTTGGCGGTCCAGGCTATCTGGTCTATGGACTGGTGTCACGCTTCTCTGCTGTAGTTGTCTCCTGCCTCATCGTATTTCTCTGTTGATGGCGAAGTGAGTGCGGTTCCCTTTTTTAGTCAGAAAAGCTACAAGAAAATGTGTTAAACATTTGTGTGTGTGTGTGTGTGGGGGGGGGGGGGGTGTGTGGGGGGATCGGGGGTGTGTGTGTATGTGTGTGCGTGTGTGTATGTGTGTGTGTGTGTGTGTGTATGTGTATGTGTGTGTGTGTGTATGAGTGTGTGTGTGTGTCAGTGTGTGTGTGTTTCTCTGTGTATATTGGTGTGCGTGTATGGGTGTGGGCTTGTGTTTGTGTGTGTGTTTGTTTCTGTGTGTGTGTGTGTGTGTGTGTGTGTTGGGGGGGGAGGGGGCTGCTAGCCTTGACATTTTCAAAGACTATCAACACAGACTGTCAGCGTACTGAAAGAAAAAAGAAAACGCATTTAGCATTCTTTAAAATCATCAAAACCGCAAGCAGTCTGATCGAAAACAATCTTAAGTGATATGCCAGTTTCATAATTATTGCTCAGTGTACTGATGTGACGTGAACTTACTCCTGACGTAACAACGGATAACAGAAAGTGTCCTTGTGCCTGTAACGTTACAAGTAAAGCAACGTACGTCCTTCCACCTGACGTCAGTTCGCACAAATAATTATACGATAAAGTTAGCTCACTTATCACAGTGGTCAGGAATGTATCGCAAGGCTTCCGTGTTAATTCTACGTTGTCGAGTGCCAAAAAAATGCATTAATTCTGAATTCATTTCTCTGGTTTTCCTGTTCTTATCAACAATGGTGGACGCTTGTGATATTATTCCTTGAAGCGTTCGTGTAGATAGGTTTTAAATGTGCCCTGCATTTGAACTTTTACAGATTATTTCAGGTTCAAACCGATTCTTTTGGAACATCTGCTTTAGTGTACCAATAGTGTACTTATCAAGAATGGTGGAGGCTTGTCATATTATTCATGGAACCGTTCTTGTAAATAGGTTTTTGATTAAAAGAGCCTTGTATTTGACCGTTGACAAATTATTTAAGGTTCAAATTGTGCGTGCGTGCGTGCGTTTGTGTACGTGCGTGCGTGTGTGTGTGTGTGTGTGTGTGTGTGTGTGTGTGTGTGTGTGTGTGTGTGTGTCTGAGCATTTAAGTGAGCATGTTGTAATGATTGCGTTTGAATGTATTCTATTTTACCTAAGTGTTTTGCACATGGTTAGAATACAGTTGTGCGTCGTCTAGAAAGCACTGCAGAAATCCAGCCGCAACTGAAGACTAGTTTAGAGAGAAGTGACAAAACCCAGCATCCATCGTCGTTATTCAGAGATAAAATTCCTCTCTCTCTAAAACCGGTAGCGATGTACTTCATTGTCTCCATATGTCCATGAGAGCGATGTTTGACAGTTGGAATGTATAGGTACATAAAGAGAATGATGGAATGTGACCGCAACACACACAAAAAAGACTCTTACATGGACATGGCAGATGTGTGTATTAGATACGCCGTAGTGATAAACCAGAGTAAGATAAAACGCCCCAATAGGTGTCCGACAGTGAAGTTATTAGGACCAGCGAAGCAGCCAACAGGAAAGTGCACTCAATTTGCCAGCACTTATGACTGTGTGGGCAAAGACTGGAGAACGATATAAATCCATTTGTAATACAAGACAGGTGTGTAAACAAAGAAATGGCTCTGTGCGATGCAAAGTGAGTGTGGTCAAATCAGTCACTATGTAGAGAAAGGGCAATGTTTTTAGTATTCGGTAAACGCGCGTATATGTTAAACCCCGGCTGATGACCCGTATCCATTTTATCACTGTCGAGGCTGTGCGTAGGCTATATAAAAGTCGTCATCACTTGAGGCTATTTACCATGATTGACGTCATTCATATTCCTACGCACTGTCCAGATATGGATTCAATGCAAAACGAACCATCAGTTGGATATGTAACCTTTGTATACCTAGAGCAAAATGCGGTTTTCTGTTATGAACTATCTGGAAACAAAGCAACAAAAGACTGGGTAGCATGCTTTTATTTTTATTTTTATAATGGCAATAATATGGATGGATTCTTCTATTGGTAATGGAGTCTGTCTGTAGCGGGTCTAGACAACAAGAAACCACAGTGTACCTGTCTGTTTGTGTGTGTGTGTGTGTGTGTGTGTGAGATAGAGTACACGAAATAGATACACACCAGGATTACAGAGACAAACAAGCAGCTCATGGGATATAAATGTAAAAGATATAAAGCAATACATAAAAAAGTGACAACGCAGTGAAAGTATAACAATTATACAACAGTCCACAACAAAAATAAAATCACCCAAAAAAAGCCTATGTCTCAACAGCCAGTGTCTCGAAATTTTACAAATGTTCAGGCATCGTAATTCCTAAATTATACACGGACTTTTGAAATGATTTGTGGCATACTGTCAGCTATTCAATATCTTTACAGAGAGCCATCACACGAACGATACACACACATAAAAACTATGCCTCTTGTCAATGGTCCCATGACAAATCAAGCCTTTTATTACATACAGTAGTGAAAGGAAATGCCATGCGTACATTGTCTAATTACATAGAGAACTGGTAAATGCAACGATCAGAAATATACACTATTCGTCGAAAGAATAAAGTAAAACCAACGTATTGTTGCATACGGTAGTTGATATTACCATAAAGAGCGTAAAAGCAACTGTCTACGCACGAACCGAGTTTATTTTTACAAGTGATATAGAATGGTCAGGCACCCAAATTCCTACAAGGCACACACAAAAACAAGCTTTTTGTTGCCTACAGTAATGAAGCGAAAACTTGTCTGACATAATATCTGAGTTTTACCATTAACAGGATAACAGCGAATGTCCGTCTGCACAAGAAACACACACTTTGAGATGCTTTTGGCGAGTGGTACAGAATGGCAAAGTGGTGTGGAATGCTCAAGCATTTAGACGTCTCCTACAGCACACAGACGACCAAGTATAAGTGTATAGCCAGCCGATTGTATCAGTAGTTGACAGGACTATGCACGATGTTGCCAGAAATATGACCCAGCAGACAGTCCGTTCGCTTATGCTAACAGCACATGCTATACTCGAACACACTAATGAGGGAAACGTGTGTAACTTGAGATAACACGAGTGTGTGGACAATTCTTGTCAAATCATGAGACCTTTGTCTTAACACTATGCAGTGTGTACGCATTTTCACAAAACATAAAGTACAAGGTGTATTCGAAAAGTTCGCCAGAACATTTGAGAGAGAGAGTGAGCGAGAGAGAGAAGAAAAAAGAGAGAGAGAGAGAGAGAAGAAAGAGAGAGAGAGAGAGAAGAGAGAGAGTTGACAAGGAAAGGCCAACAGATGACAGTGTGTGTGTGTGTGTGTGTGTGTGTGTGTGTGTGTGTGTGTGTGTGTGTGTGTGTGTTTGTGTTTGTGTTAGAGCGGGTGCGTGCATGCGTGACAAATGCATTTCAGACAGAAGAGTGACCGATTTTGCAAAAGAGAGGAAGAAGCAGAAAAAGCAAACGTGTATAAACACATGTGAGTACATATGTATACAAACACTTAACACTTTCGTTTTAAACGCAAAACAGAATCTTTAACAACAAAGATACGAACGTCTTAAACAGTACAGACACAAACAACGAAACGGACCGATAAGGAGCAACACACACAAAACCAAGCACAAACCAATCTGTAAACACTTACTTGCTTTTTGCACCACCACACACACTTGCACTGGGAAAACCAAAACAATATTCACAGCATATATATCACACAACAACCTAATAATTATCACAGTTCCATGTGACCCCACAAACAAATAAAAGACTTTGAGGAGGCCTTGCCCGGCGCGACTGACTGACTGACAGAGTAACACAGTTGCAGAGAAATATGTTAGCCTCTCGCAGAAGGCTCGGCGCCGCTAAACGCACACACAAGGCAAGTGTGAAGCCGAGAGTAACGGAGTTTCTTCTGCGTCTCCAGATTTTAGCGACAAGACAGCGGCGCGACAAAGTGAATGAAGAAAGTGGATGAATGAATTGTTCGGGAGGAGGAAACAGTGAAGAGGATCTGTCTTTTTGTTATCTCACCTCCTCACGCACAGTTGCAAGTGATCAAACAGAAATACCGCTTGGCTCGGGGGTGCGTGCGCGCGTATAGACATAAGAGTGCGCGCGGACTGCATATCCTCACACGTATCTATATATCTATATATATATACGACTTGTGTCTGTGTGCCTGTGTGTGTGTCTGTGTGTGTGTCTGTGTGTCTGTGTGTGAGTTCGCGATGCACGGCCAAAGTTCTCGATGGATCTGCTTCAAATTTGGTGGGCATATTCAGGTAGACCCGGTACAGGACACAACCTGGTCGATATTTCAACACGTGCTCTCAGCGCGCAGCGCTGAACCGATTTTGGTTCCACCTCAGCTATTTTGGTTCCACCTCAGCTACCCGGGTCCCCACACCGACACACCAAAGCCAAAGTTCTCGGTGGATCTTTTTCAAATTTGGACACCGTATTCAGCTACACCCCGGACACAATATCATCGATGAGATATTTCAACACGTGCTCTCAGCGCGCAGCGCTGAACCGAATTTGGTTTTTGTGTTCATTTCACCATTATAAGTAACTCTTCCTTATCTTCTCATCTTCTCCATGTTTTCAGCGTTTACCTCCCTTCCTTCGTATGGTGCACTATAATATGAAGGGGGCATCTTCGGATATTCCCGGCGTTCTGTTACTATTTTTAGAAGGTCACCGCAGTGTCCAGAACGTAAATTGGACCCGTAAATTATCCTCACTGTAAAAGTGCAAAGGTCGAATCAATTTATAGCCACGCGAAAAATACACTGTCATCTATCTCTCTATAGATACGGCTTCTCTGTGTTTGTGTGTGTGTGTGTGTGTGTGTGTGTGTGTGTGTGTGTGTGTGTGTGTGTGTGTGTGTGTGTCTCTATGTGAGCAACACCTGTGCATTGTTCAGTTCTGTTTGTGATGTGGTCTGGCGGCTTTTGTGTAATTTTATGTACTGGCCTTCCTTTGAGAAGCCATAACAGTTCAAAAGGGCTTAGAGATAAGCTCTAACTTGCTCAGTCCTGTTTGAGTGGAGTTCGCCTCCAAAGGTGATTAACACGGTTACATTCGTCGACAAGGATGGGACTCGATATGGTCAGGAATGGCAGTATGGCCACTGAATCATTTTCGTGCTGTTCCCATTCCACGAATCTGGGAGGGACATAAGCTTGGCGGGTCCATTGTTCGGACCCGGCGAAGCCGGCGTACGGCTCTAAGTACTTCTTCCCGGCGAAGCCGGCTACCCGGCGAAGCGGGTATTCATTCTAGTATATATATATATATATATACGACTAGTGTCTGTCTGTCTGTCTGTCTGTCTGTTCGCGATGCACGGCCAAAGTTCTCGGTGGATCTTTTTCAAATTTGGACACCGTATTCAGCTACACCCCGGACACAACCTCATCGATGATATATTTCAACACGTGCTCTCAGCGCGCAGCGCTGTGCGCGCTGAACCGATTTTGTTTTTTTTTGTCGGGATCCACTACCAGTAACTCTTCCTTATCTTCTCCAGTGTTTTCAGCCGCGATTATCTCCCTTCCTCCGTGTGGCGTCAATCCATATTCCCGTTACTACGTTACTATTTTTAGAAGGTCACTGCACGTTACTATTTTTAGAAGGTCTCCAGTGTTTTGCGCGTTTATCTCCTTTCCTTCGTGCGCCGGCGCGGCGCGGGTCCCAGGCGCAGCCTGGTATTCGGCTCTACTTCTTCCCGGCGAAGCCGGTACCCGGCGAAGCGAGTAATCATCTAGTAAATGATAGTGTGAGTCCGCCAGTGGCCTCATTGTTTTTCCGTGAGAGCGTAAATCAAAACTTATAATCCTCTAGCGTGCACAGACGGACGGAAGGACAGACAAACACACGTATGCACGCACACGCATACAGACACAGATATATACAGACAGGCCCACACACATGTCATTGACAGCCAGCGCCTGAGACTGAGAATAAGACAGATACACACGGACACAGACAAACACAGACACAGACACACACACACACACACACACACACACACACACACACACACACATACACACACACACACACACACACACACACGCACACACACGCACAAACACATGGGCGCATTGCAAGTTGACTGTATACTAAACGAGAGAGAGAGAGAGAGAGAGAGAGAGAGAGAGAGAGAGAGAGAGAGAGAGAGAGAGAGAGAAAGAGAGAGAGAGAGAGCGAGAGCGAGAGAGAGAGAAACATTGAAACATTGAACTTGAAACATTGAACTTTATTACAGGAAAGATAGCATTAGGTCCGTAGGACCTTTCTTACAGCTAGTCCTGATCTAAGCAAAATGGTTATAATCGAAATGGGAATACATAGGAACAAACTTTTTATGATGAAACGCAGACACACGCAATAATAGTAATATAAGAATAAGATCATTTTTTATCGACATGTGATACACAGACACAGACAAAGACAGATACACACGGACACAGACAAACACACACACACACACACACATACACAGACAGACACATACACACACACCCACACCCACACACACACACACACGCACACACACGCACAAACACATGGGCGCATTGCAAGTTGACTGTATACTAAACGAGAGAGAGAGAGAGAGAGAGAGAGAGAGAGAGAGAGAGAGAGAGAGAGAGAGAGAGAGAGAGAGAGAGAGAGAGAGAGAGAGAGAGAGAGAGAGAGAGAGAGAGAGAGAGAGAGAGAGAGAGAGAGAGAGAGAGAGAGAGAGAGAGAGAGATGGAAATATAATACAATGACAGACACAGATACGCAGAACAACCGAACCGGCTCATTGTTCTCAAATTGCTAATGTGCCCTTCTTCTGCATGTTGGTTATTCCAGGTGAAATTCGCAAGGTTCTAATACGCAGTATATGAAACATATCACGAAAGAAGTAGTGCGTATTCGTTCTGCACAGTAAGTTAGACAATGACAATGACAATGACAATTCTTTATTTTACGAGGGTAACAGAATAAGCATTGGTATACTTTTTTGCATCTGGGCCTCGCCCTAAAGAGGGACTAAATCTACTATAATAACTACTACTACATACTTACATAATTAGTAAAACAGTATAAGTTTATGTACATAAGTGCATTATATGAAACATTGCAGTTTATAAATGTTCATGACAAGGTGCAAAGCAAAAATGTGCAAGCCAATTAGAGTCAGAATACTATGCAATAGTACGTCAACTCTGCAAGACAATGGATATTATGCAGAACATCATAATTTTGTGAGCAAAACAATAAATCAAAAGTGAGTGACTGTGTCCCAAAGGACATAACAATCAAGAATATACTATTTTCATTAAATGGGATATATATTTGTTTTTGAAAGAATCTGTGCTGGTAGCTTCCCGTAAGGCATTCGGAAGAGCGTTCCAGAGACGGCCACCTGAATAAACTAGACTAGACTTAAATAAGTCTATCCTAGGAAGAGGAGTGTTAAAATTTCATAAGGTGGTGTGAATTCTTCAAAGATAACTTTGAACAAATGGTTTGGGGTAGAGTTTCGGATATTATACGTTATTCCCCCCTCTGCTTCTTTCTCTCTGTAAACTTGTAGGGCTAGTTATTTTTCGGTAACTTACCCAACAACCAAAATCACTTACCCAACAACGGGCCTGAATCCTCGATAGCTCATGGGTAGAGACTGTACACATTGTGGATCTACTTTTTGCGACTCAAAAGTTCAGTACACTCTAATGTACAAAATATACATTTCTGGAGCAAACTATACAACCATACCGCATTTAAACCAGCAACTACAGGCTTGAACACATGAATCTCAATATAACATCCATGAGTTTAGTTGTTTTCTGAATTCAAATCTGCCGTGCACAATCGTTTATCGCTCGCAAGATTCCAAGGAAAAGTAACTCTCATATTTTGTCTAGCGACACGAGTAGTTCCCCTTCCAGATTTCGGCTGCATCGACAATACTGCAATCCGACGGTCAGTTTTCAACAATATTTCATTTTATAAACAGATCACACGCAATCAATTGCAAACATTTAATCAACGTAAAGAACATGTAGCGGTTTCATACACTATTTTGCCCCAGAAAACTGAACTTCATACAGTTTTTAACGTTGGAACACGCGTGTAAAACTTCGTCTGCTAGTCACATTCGAGAAAAGAACATTTCCTGAGCGATACCAAAACATGAACAGAACACACACTGTCTGCCTTTACCGCCACAGCAGAATGACAACACAACTGTGTACTTGATTTTAGTTCAAAACATGGAAACTGACAAGAAGTGTTAACAGAATTGAATGATTTGCACGGAACTATACAACCGCGCATTAATCGATCGCCTGCGCAGGTAGACTGGTTGGGTGAATATGATTCGATCAAACTTTCACACAAAAACTCCTCTTTTCTTTGAATAACTAAAGAAAGGAGGAATAAAGAGGTTACATACCTCGTCTCAGTGATTATCAAAAATAATGGTCTCAGTTCGCGGTCATGAAAAAGCTCGCTGAAGCTCGCATTTTTCATGATCCGCAAACTTCGACCATTATTTTTGATAATCACTGAGACTCGGCATGTAACCTCTACTTATTCCCCCCTCTGCTTCTTTACCTCTGTAAACTTGTAGAGCTAGTTATTTTTCGATAATGACCCAGCAACCAAACAAATAACGAGCCAGCAACAGCCTGAATCCTCGATAGTGCAATGGGTTGAGAAGCTGTTCTGTTTCGGTACTACTTTTGCGACTGAAAAGTTCCGAACGCTCTAACGTACGAAGTATACATTTCTGGAGCAAACAATACAAACATACCGCATTTAAATTAACAACTACAGGCCTGAACACATGAATCTCCATATAAAATCCATGAGTTCGGTTGTTTTCTGAATCTAGATCTGCCGTGCACAAACCGTTCATCACAAGCAAATTCCCAAGGCAAGTAACTCATACTCTAGCGACAAGAGTAGTTCCCCTTCTTTTAACGCAGTTTCTTCGACAACACTGACTGCAATCCGACGGTCAGTTTTTAACAATATTTCATTTTATAAACAGATCACACGCAACCAAATGCACACATCTCATCAATTTAAACAACATAAAGCGGTTTCATACACTATTTTCCCCAGAAAACTGAACTTCATACAGTAATTAACGTTGGAACACGGGTGCAAATGTTCGTCTGCTAGTCCCATTTGACGAAAGAACATTATCTTAAGCGATACTAAAACATAAAAAGAACACACAATATCTGCCTTTACCGCCACAACAGAATAACAGCATATCTGTGTACTTGATTTTAGTCCAAAACAGGGAAACTGACAAGAAGTGTAAACAGAATGGAATGATTTGCACGGAACTATACAACCGCGCATTAGTCGATCGCCTGCGCAGGTTGACTGGTTGAGTGATTCGGATTCGATCAAACTTTCGCACAAAAACTCCTGTTTTCTTTGAATAACTGAAGAAAGGAGGAATAAAGAGGTTACACACCTCGTCTCAGTGATTATTAAAAATAATGGTCTCAGTTCGCGGTCATGAAAAAGCTCGCTGAAGCTCGCATTTTTCATGATCCGCCAACTTCGACCATTATTTTTAATAATCACTGAGACTCGGCATGTAACCTCTACTTATTTGCGTTTTTGACCAAAATATGACATTTTACACAGATCGAGACAGTCATTGTTCTCCGAGGTGAACAATGACTGTCGAGATCTGTGTAAAATGTCTTATTCCCCCCTCTGCTTCTTTACCTCTGTAAACTTGTAGAGCTAGTTATTTTTCGATAATGACCCAGCAACCAAACAAATAACGAGCCAGCAACAGCCTGAATCCTCGATAGTGCAATGGGTTGAGAAGCTGTTCTGTTTCGGTACTACTTTTGCGACTGAAAAGTTCCGAACGCTCTATACGTACGAAGTATACATCTCTGGAGCAAACAATACAAACATACCGCATTTAAATTAACAACTACAGGCCTGAACACATGAATCTCCATATAAAATCCATGAGTTCGGTTGTTTTCTGAATCTAGATCTGCAGTGCACAAACCGTTCATCACAAGCAAATTCCCAAGGCAAGTAACTCATACTCTGGCGACAAGAGTAGTTCCCCTTCTTTTAACGCAGTTTCTTCGACAACACTGACTGCAATCCGACGGTCAGTTTTCAACAATATTTCATTTTATAAACAGATCACACGCAACCAAATGCACACATCTCATCAATTTAAACAACATAAAGCGGTTTCATACACTATTTTCCCCAGAAAACTGAACTTCATACAGTAATTAACGTTGGAACACGGGTGTAAAAGTTCGTCTGCTAGTCCCATTTGACGAAAGAACATTTACTAAACGATACTAAAACATAAACAGAACACACAATATCTGCCTTTACCGCCACAGCAGAATAACAGCATATCTGTGTACTTGATTTTAGTCCAAAACAGGGAAACTGAAAAGAAGTGTTAACAGAATGGAATGATTTGCACGGAACTATACAACCGCGCATTAATCGATCGCCTGCGCAGGTTGACTGGTTGAGTGATTCGGATTCGATCAAACTTTCGCACAAAAACTCCTGTTTTTTTGGAATAACTGAAGAAAGGAGGAATAAAGAGGTTACACACCTCGTCTCAGTGATTATTACAAATAATGGTCTCAGTTCGCGGTCATGAAAAAGCTCGCTGAAGCTCGCATTTTTCATGATCCGCTAACTTCGACCATTATTTTTAATAATCACTGAGACTCGGCATGTAACCTCTACATATTTTGGTCAAAAACGCAAATAACATTTATGTATCGATCGAATTCCTTTCAGGTACTGACTTTGTTGTTGTTTTGACGATTGAACGAGCACACACACATGCAATCAAACACATAAGCTTCATATTTTGGCGTTTCAGGTTGACCGAAACTTCAAAGGAACTACAAAACACACGTCATGTACTGACTTTGTTGTTGTTTTTACGATGAACGAGCACACACACATGCAATCAAACACATGACGTGTGTTTTGTAGTTTCTTTGAAGTTTCGGTCAACCTGAAACGCCAAAATATGAAGTTTTGTAGGCCTCTGACGTCACATGGCTCAAAGAAGGGAAATCCAATGTCCAATCGATACATTATACGTTATTTGCGTTTTTGACCAAAATATGACATTTTACACAGATCGAGACAGTCATTGTTCTCCGAGACCGCGATAGAGAGAGAGAGAGAGAGAGAGAGAGAGAGAGAGAGAGAGAGAGAGAGAGAGACAGACAGACAGACAGACAGACAGACAGACACAGACAGACAGACAGACAGACAGACAGAGTGGGTACGTTGGACACAGACAAGGACAGAAGGTCTACGCAAATATCTTACTAAAATCAAATTAATAGATCAGTCAAACTGTGGGATGACGTCAGAAATGTGCAATAAAACAGTTTTCACTCACTTATCCTTCGCCCTTTGCATGCTGTTGACATTTGAAAACTGTCGAGCTGTCTGTGCATTCAGATATTACGGGTTGATAAACACTTGACTGATTACACCAAAGTGATCACAAAAATATCATCACTTGTGCAAGTTGCAAAACATTTTGCATCATTAACAGCCGTGTTGCCCCTTATCATTCGCATATAAAAGACTGTCAGGGAAAATCTCACAAGCATACAGACTTGTTCACACCTACGAACATATATATGGTGCGGAGAGAG
>NC_090256.1:21270116-21335116 GCF_037325665.1 Littorina saxatilis
CCCCCACACAAACCACCACCACCACTATCACTCTAACCCTCCCGCCCCCTCACCCCCTTTTCATCTAGCCCCCCCCCCCCCCCCCCGCCTTCCCCAAACATACATTACACCTATCGCTAAATTGACAAGCACTTTCCCGAACGACACGAAAGCACTGATGAGATAGGGACGCTATACCAGACAGACTTTTTGCACAACCATGCGGTATCCACAGGAATTGAACACCCTTTACCATCATTTTCCTTCAAGTGTGCAGCCCCTGTAACCCTTACTGCCTCTTGTAACCTTCGCTTTGCCTTCCCGAGCGTTACTTCGCTTATTGAAAGTAGGCACCATGTATACGATAGGTTTTCGAAGTGCTGAAGAAAATGGAAGCAAGTCAATCAAACTTAGAAATTGTTCAGTGAGCGTAGTCGATATTCTTAATTTCGGTGATTTGTTCGGATGGTCACACAGCGGCCAAGATTTTCCGACAAGATAACTCCTGCAAGCTTTCTCTGTCTGTAACTCTCCTGCCTCTTTCTCAGACTTTGCTTTAAGCATTCCCAAGTTTGTTTGTGTTTTATGTATATATTGAAAGTAGCCCTTCAAATAGCCCTTCATCAAAACATTTCAATTGCTCGATGAGCGCACTTAACTTGGCCAAAACAAATATTGTACATGTACCATTTTCTGTACGTCAACTAAAATAATCGTCATCTTAGCTTTGTTTGATTTGCTGGTTGGTAATATACATCGGTCAACAATATTTGTGAGAGGGAGATTCATAATAAAAGGACTATTGTGACTGCGTGCGAGGAAAATAAATGAACAGACCAAAACAATGCCTTACATGCACTCACGTGTTTAAGGCTGTCTTTCAATTGAGCCCGAAGTTGTCTTCGCAAAGTCTTTTTACGGAAAAATCAGTGCATGCCAACGCTTCTTGCAGATAACTTCATGAAGTAGACTTTGTGAAGTTGACTTCTTTCAAGTGATGTCAGGCTTTACGAAGAGCACGAGACTGCCTGTCAAGACAACACTACAGTTTTGACCCTTGGGGCTTCCTTCACCTTCACAGGGGTTGATAGTTTGAATACTTGCTGGACACACGAGACGGACAGTGTGCTAACTGCGGCCATGTTGTATTTTGGCCAGCTGCAAAGTACGTAGTCTGTTAAAGATACCTTCCTTTGCGTATAATTAACTCATTGTCTCCCAGGTACGGATATATCCGTACCCCACTCATATGGCTCTATCTGACCTGGTACGGATATATCTGTACACACAGTCACTTCAGTCGCTTCCTGTAACGTCGATCTAACGCCTGCATTCCAGCGTGTTAATACACAGTTGCTAAACAGTTATTACAATTCTGAGCACAGAATACATACTCTGTTGTACTCTTGATCATATAGAACAGTTCTATATGTATTCTGTGTTTCTGAGTGACCTGCTGCAGCACAGCTGGTCTCGGCTAAAAACAACTTGGTCAACATAGGTGGGGTAGTTATGTTAAAGATACCTTCCTTCGCGTATAATTAAACGATCGAGTACATGTACATCATCACAGATCTGTCCATACAACCTTATTCGTAATGACATGAGTTTGGGGACACAGTATACGTATAATGATGTTCTCTCAAGAAAGAATGGACCCGCAATGAGAATAAAGCCGTGATCAAAGCAGGAAAGACAATGTATCTCTGCATACAGATGTTGCCACTGTGTCCATGCTATACAATAATATTAATATTTTGTTATAAACTGCCATCTCCCTAGCTTGAAGTATTGCCGTGTTGAAAGCATGAAACACAATGTATCTCTGCATATAGATGCTGCCGCTGTATCCACGCTATGTAATAATATTATTATGTTGTTAAAAGCAATCCACAGCAAGTCACGAGCCAAATTTGCCTGCAGTAACTGATCAAACTTACAGTATCAGCGCCCCGCCAAAGCATTGGGGAGAACCCGGATGTCTGGACATGCTGCCCGGCACAGCTGAGTGTCAACCACACCGTCTGACCAGTGTCTGTGATCTGGTCGCCACTTAACAAGATTAACAAAGTCGTAGACTTTTCTTCCCGTCCTAGTCACTTACATTTCCTTGTTCAAAAATAATAACCACGAGTGTTTTTTGCCCCTCAGTAAGTAAGAACTACTTTTTTTATGCCGCATTCTATGCCAAGCATTGACTCCTCTTTCTGTCTGTCTGTCTGTCTGTCTTTCTCTCTCTTTGCCTCACTCTGTCTGTCTATCTCTGTCTCCGGATATCTCTCTGTCTCTCTCTGTGTCTGTGCGTGTGTGTCTCTCTCTCTCTCTCTGTCTCTGTGTCTTTGTCTCTCTCTCTCTCTCTCTGACTCTGTCTCTCTGACTCTGTCTCTCGCGCTCTCTCTCTCTCTCTCTCTCTCTCTCTGCCTCTGTCTCTGTCTCTGTCTGTCTCTCTCTCTCTCTCTGTCTCTCTCTCTCTGTGACTCTGTCTCTCTGTCTCTCTTTCTCTCTTTCTCTCTCTCTTTCTCTCTCTCTGTTCTCTCTGTCTCTCTCTGTCTCTCTGTCTCTGTCTCTGTCTCTCTCTCTCTCTCTCTCTCTTCTCTCTCTCTCTCTCTCTCTTCTCTCTTACCGGCTTAATAATTGCATCCTGAATTGAATTCTTGCGCCAGTCTACTGTTCTATAAACTGAAAGTCTAGATTGTCAGTCTACAACCAATTTCCATCAATGTCTTTATGGACCAGGATGGTCCAAGATTGCCTCGAAAGTCCTTGGAGACTGACGTTATCTGCGCGAAGTAAGTTATTTACCCTACCAAGATGAACCTGGGGCTATTTAGGAATTTAGCTTATAAAACGCACCAAAAGTACAATAAAGTGATTGTGATCTTTGAAGTACAGGATTGTAGATAGTTTTATACGCAGTATTAGATTATTAAGTTCGGCACCAATCTTGTGTGATCCACATGTAGAACTAAGATTTCCTTTCAACCAAAAGCCAAAGAATATGAGTGTTGAGAACATTTTCGTCGAAAAAGCGAATTGATGTATGAAACTATTAATACGTGTGAGGCGCATATCAGTTGATGGGTCGATTTTTCCATCAATGCATATTCTGAAGCAGACAAACACCACAAACAGCAAACCTAGTTATGTGGAAGAACTTTTGAAACGAGGGTCAAATTAATACACTAACGTTTTCTTTTCTCACACGTGTACCTTCGCAAACTATACATTCGATCTTGTACGTACAGGAGACCTATTCAGTTACTCCCCCAAAACCCAACCCGACTTTCCACGCACTTCCCCTCCTCCCCTACCCCCTCTATCCCCCATCCCCCACCACCATCACCACCACCAACATGTTGTATCAAATTCCGGGTAGACAATCTTTGTTCAGGTTCCCAATCACAGCCTCATCTGATGATGCCTTGCAATATTGCTATTTAATATGTTACGTGGATTTCCATTGGTCAATTGGGCAAAACTGAGCTCAGTGCAAAAGTGATATCGACGACATTTCCGTCGATATCAGTTTTGATATCGACGACCTCTTTATTGCTTCCCCACTTCAAAAACAAAAACACCTACATTTAAAACCAAAACAAATATATATGAAAATGTAACGATCCCAGAATTTAGTTGAGCAAGTGACTAAAGACTTTTTGAAAGGAAAGACATTTTAAAATACTGAAAAGTACAAGAAAAGAGTGAACAAAAAGAAATAATAATCAGAGGGAGGGATATGGAGCAGCCAAAATTGAGACAAATACTTTTGTAATTTCTTTACAGTAAATACAAAATGTCCAGAGAATTAGCAATATATCTAACATTGACTGACTGTCTGATGATATCTTCTGCTATTGGTCTGTTTCGATCCGGTCTCGATTTTGATATCACTGTCTCAACAGGCCATAGCAGAGGACATCATCACACAGTCCGTCAATATTGGGTACTATTTTCGTTGATTTTTCCAGACAGACCTCCCCTGCGTGCCAATGACTATACCGTAAGAACATGCTGGAATCGGATAAATCTATCTAGGAGTGCAATCTCTGCCCTGTTGAGACGTGGGAAAGTTATGTTTTGGTTCGAGAACCAACTTAAAAACACAAGATGTGACTTCGTGACTAAATGTTTTAACGTAGAGGGGGGAATCGAGACGAGGGTGTGGTGTATGAGTGTGTGTGTGTGTCTGTCTGTCTGTCTGTCTGTCTCTGCGTGTGTGTGTAGAGCGATTCAGACTAAACTACTGGACCAATCTTTATGAAATTTTACATGAGAGTTCCTGGAAATGATATCCCCGGACGTTTTTTTCATCTTTTCGATAAATGTCTTTGATGACGTCATATCCGGCTTTTTGTAAAAGTTGAGGCGGCACTGTCACACCCTCATTTTTCAATCAAATTGATTGAAATTTTGGCCAAGCAATCTTCGACGAAGGCCGGACTTCGGTATTGCATTTCAGCTTGGTGGCTTAAAAATTAATTAATGACTTTGGTCATTAAAAATCTGAAAATTGTAAAAAAAAAACCATTCATAAAACGATCAAAATTTACGTTCATCTTATTCTTTATCATGTTCTGATTCCAAAAACATATAAATATATTATATTTGGATTAAAAACAAGCTCTGAAAATTAAAAATATAACAATTATGATCAAAATTAAATTTCCGAAATCGATTTAAAAAAATTTCATCTTATTCCTTGTCGGTTCCTGATTCCAAAAACATATAGATATGATATGTTTGGATTAAAAACACGCTCAGAAACTTAAAACGAAGAGAGGTACAGTAAAGCGTGCTATGAAGCACAGCGCAACCGCTACTGCGCCAAACAGGCTCGTCACTTTCACTGCCTTTTCCACTAACGGCGGACTACGTTCAGTTTCATTTTGTGAGTTCCACAGCTTGACTAAATGTAGTAATTTCGCCTTACGCGACTTGTTGTATTTGTTATATATAGGTGTTGAACTGCGTTGAAGAATGATACTTGACCTAGCTGTGGTTTCTACAAGGTATTGAAAACTGTTATATATATAATTATATACTAATGTAGAAGCTTCTTCATGTATGGAATGTATGGAATGAAAATTGAAATACTAGCAAAACAACAACAACAACAACAACAACAACAACAGCAACAACAACAACAACAACAACAACAGTAACAACCAGATCACACGTTTGGCGCACAGGTATAATTACTGAGAATAATGTATCTCAAAAAGAAAAGAAAAAAACTATAATGACAGGGTTAGTTGATTGACTCCTTGGTAAAAGAGTACATCAACAAAGGATAGGTGATCATCAACAGTCAATGAACAGTGAGAGACGGGGAAAGAATACAAGAATGCTTTATGATTCTGTGCTTGCCATGTCCAGGGGCACGATACATGGTTGTATATTTTAATGTTTGGATAGAAAAGTCGTCTAGATTTCTAATTAGTGTCGAAATCCTTAAGGTCCGCTGGCTGAGCATGTGAGCTTTGTGTTTCTTACCTGATCTTTGTCTTTCCTGTTAATTTCGTCCGTGTACCATTAATCATTGTTCTCAAATTACTAATGCGCCCTTCTCCTGCATGTTGGTTATTCCAGGTGAAATTCGCATGGTTCTAATACGCAGTTTATGAAACATATCACGAAAGGAGCGCGTATTCGTTCTGCACAGTAAGTTACAGAGAGAGAGAGAGAGAGAGAGAGAGAGAGAGAGAGAGAGAGAGAGAGAGAGAGAGAGAGAGAGAGAGAGAGAGAGAGACAGAGAGAGAGAGAGAGAGAGAGAGAGAGAGAGAGAGAGAGAGAGAGAGAGAGAGAGAGAGAGAGAGAGAGAGAGAGAGAGAGAACGAGCGAACGAACGAACGAAAGAACGAACGAACGAACGAAATTACTCAAGGATGGAGTTTTAGGCTTTGTACTGACCACCAACTTCCCGTGTCCACCCGTACAGAACTGACGGGGTCTAATTCGACAGAATATACCATTGCACTATGAAGGGGCAACGTCTACATGGAATGCACCTTCAGGAAATACAACCACCGAGTAAAAAGAAATTCGTCTATTGCTCGGACTTTGTATCGAATTTGACTGCTTCGGCTCAGCTTCTATCTATCGCGGGGTCGATATCAACCCGTGATATATCGTCCAGTTCTGATACGCACCTGAAGTGTAAACTAAGCGATTGCAGTAACCATGCAAACTACAGTATGATCTGGCGGATGATTTTGTTAAGCGAACGAGGCTGTAAAGCGAGGGGGGGGGGGGGGGGGGGGGGGCGGTAGCTCCATTGGTAGAGCACTGGACTTGTGATCGGAGGGTCGCAGGTTCGATTCGGCCGGGACGGACACGGGTCAACTTTATGTGCAGACCCAGAGACGGAAGCCATGTCCCACCCCTGTGTCATCACATTCGCACGTAAAAGACCTCGGTCATTCTGCCATAAGTCAGTGTAGATGGCTGATTCCACCTAAACACGCATACACTTGTGTATCTCGTCAAAGGCCATGAGGGCGTAAAACTCGGACATAAAGCATTCTCTCTTTCCAAAGCGATGGGCTCTACTTGCACATTGTCAACAAAACGTTTGTGGTGCTAACTATCTGATGATTAACCTGCATGAACAACCAATTAGCCAGTTCATTGTCTGAGGATGAAAGGCAGAGTAATTATCGCCTGCAGTAAAGGTAACAATGCGTTAATTATAAGGCAGCAAGAAAACCATAACGATTAATGAAAATCGAGTCGAAAACATGCACAAAATAACGACAAGAACAACAAGATCAACAAGAACAACAAGAGCAACAACAAGAACAAGAACAAGAACAAGAACAACTGATTTTTTTATGCATGTATGTTATTTCTTACGAAGAAACGTTTTATATGTAAGATGTTGAATTTTAATGTCTAATGTAAAGCGCCATGAGACTGCCATTTGGCGGTGAACAGCGCTATAAAAGAATGTTTTATTATTATTATTATTATTATTATTATTATTATTATTATTATTATTATTATTATTATTATTATTATTATTATTATTATTATTATTATTATTATTATTAACAACAACAACAACAACAACAGCGTTCTAGTAAACGTTTCTTTTTTGGTCAATAATTGCAGTTTCCATAAAGTAACCTTTCTTGTTTATTTTTTAAAAAGAATTATTCAACTGCTGTCCAAAGTCACTCTCATAACCCACCAAAGACCAACCGCCTAAACAACTGCACCCGTAACTTGTCATCAGCTTATTCCACTCGATCCACCCACTCTAATGATCATGCAGATGTTTTGGTCAGTTGTCGGTCAATTATTCGGCCATGATAACTTGACCAGGGGAGCGTAGACGGGGGCGTTGCCTGTGGGTGACACTGGTCATTCTGGTCATTGGAAATGTCCCACCTCGCTCACTCTTCATTTCTGATTAAGATAAGTGGATAATTTGATCAGTCCATTACAGGATTGGTTTATGTGGTCAGTTGGCGGTTAATTTTTACTGTCGGTTGAGTAAGGTCAGCAATCAAAGAGTTGGGGATCCAATATACCACTGTGGCAACAAGCCGACGCTGTGAATAATGATTCTCTTTCTGCGTGAGCAATACAAGAAGACATATTTCGCATTCATGATGAAGAATGCAATGTTTGAAGTCTAGCGTATGATCAAAAGGAGTTCCTGATTGTTAATGCTGGTGATATCAAGAAACGAATGTGGATGCACAACAGTACGCTCAGTGTCTGCTCCTTGATTGTCAGAGATGCAAGGACATAAGTCCCGCGTATCTCTCAGGCACCATCGTCTCGTTTTCCGAATGCTTATGTCCATGTGTCGCTGGATCTTATTGTTTGAGAGGTTGATCCCAGGGTTAAATCAACAACAGCAGCAGCAGCAGCAGTACCGCAAGCATTTAAAGCAAAACAAAAATGCATCAAGACAGTTAATCTGTTTGCCCATAAAATCCATCCCACACCAACACATTCCAGACACTCGTGATGTAAGCTGTTTGCCAAAAACACCGTTCAGTTACGTTCGATCAGACCCAATAAGATCTGCGACAGTAAGAACTGAGACATGGAACCCCGGACAATGTTGATTTAACTTACCACCCAGGCAATTGGCGGCAAAAGTTAATTAGCAGTTAATGAAAAACACCGCTAGTGTCGGAGAAGTATCTAGGATAAGGCACGTTCAGGACGCAAAACCGTTCTCTCTACGCCTAGGCAATAATGTAGGGTTTAGCATCGAAGATTGTTTTTTCGTAGACGGCCATAGATCGCTGAACGTAGGTCAAGGAAAAAGTTTAACTTTTACTGGAATGTTACGTCCTTTGATTTTCCTCGATGTTGTATAGGCTACAACGACCTGAATTCGCTTATGCTTCAGGGTTTTTCGTTTTTGTGTTTTTAATGTCAACACATGGAACTTTCACTCTTCTAGCGTGTCAAAAGCAAACTTAATTATTTCGAAACAGTTATTCGATCGTTTAATTTGTTGTGTAATTTATTGTCTTCAGACAACAGACAGACTTGGCGGATCCCGTAAAGAACGAGGGAGAATTGTTCTTCTATAATTAACAATACAAAACAGTAAACAAACAAATAAACTCTCAAGTATTGCACGGTTAATGAAGGTAAAAATAAGTTAAGATCCGATTAATGTACCAGGACAAATGGAAAGACTTTGAATTGTCCAACATGTCTTAATGGCATTGCATGTTAAAGCCAGCTGTACAATATAGCGTATAAGCAACTATTTGTGAAGGTGGGTAGCTAGTGCGTGTAACTCCGACGCAGAGAATCTTTAATCTTCCAACAACTGTAAATGGCATTGCATGTGCAAAGACTGCTGTATAACTTGTAAGCAAGTATCTGTAAGGGTACACGTGCAACTTCGACGCGGAGAATCTTTAATCTTCGAACAACTGTATTTGGCATAGCACAACACAAACGTCTGTATAGATAGCTAGGAAAGCAAGTTTCTGTGAGGTTGGGTACTAAGTGCGTGCAACCCCGACGCCAAGAATCTGTAATCTTCTAAAATTGTAATGGCATAGCATGCGCAAAGACTGCTGTATAGAAAGCGTGTAAGCAAGTTTCTGTGAGGTTGGGTACTATAAGTGCGTGCAACTCCGACGCGAAGAATCTTCTAAAAACAGTAAATGGCATAGCTTTCGCAAAAACGGCTGTATAGATACTAATGATAGCTTGTATGCAAGTATCTGTGAGGATTGGTAATAAGTGCGTGCAACTTTGACGCGGAGAATATGCAATCTTCCAACAGCTGTTAATGGCATAACATAACACAGACGTCTGTAAAGATAACTGGACTGGGTGGCCGAGTGCCGTGGTAACGCACTTGCGCTCGGAAGCGAGAGGTTGCGAGTTCGACCCTGGGTCAGGGCGTTAGCAATTTTCTCCCCCCTTTCCTAACCTAGGTGGTGGGTTCAAGTGCTAGTCTTTCGGATGAGACGAAAAACCGAGGTCTCTTTGTGTACACTACATTGGTGTGTGCACGTTAAAGATCCCACGATTGACAAAAGGGTCTTTCCTGGCAAAATTGTATAGGCATAGATAAAAATGTCCACCAAAATACCCGTGTGACTTGGAATAATAGGCCGTGAAAAGTAGGATATGCGCCGAAATGGCTGCGATCTGCTGGCCGATGTGAATGCGTGATGTATTGTGTAAAAAAATTCCATCTCACACGGCATAAATAAATCCCTGCGCCTTGAATATGTGCGCGATATAAATTGCATAAAAAAAAAATAAAAAAAATAAAAAATCCCTGCGCTTAGAACTGTACCCACGGAATACGCGCGATATAAGCCTCATATTGATTGATTGATTGATAACTGGGAAGCAAGTTTCTATGAGGGTGGGAAGCAAGTCCGTGCAACTCCAACGCGGAGATCCCAAGAATGTATCTTTAATCAACGAGCAGACTCAATTTGGGCAAGTGGTCAGACGTCCAACGGTCCGGGTCGCCACCAACACAAAGCAAGCGGTAACGCAACACTGATTGGAACCTCCTTTTACCCCAGTAATCTCGACCCTGTTGTAGTTAGTGGGGAATTGCTGAAAACTCCCACCTTTTTGGCCAGTAATTTCTTGCCTGTTATCGTGTAGTGTTTCGCTTTTAATTAGGTGACCAGGTGTAGTGGTCAGTTCAAATTTCGGCCACGTAGATGGAACGGATACAACGCAGACCTTGAAGACAGAGTAATGGATGATAGATCCAAGCAGTGCACTATCACCCCATGTGTTTTGTAGGAACTTCCATAGGGCAAGAAAACTGCATTGGACAACAACCAGTCACTTGGTAACAGCAACCCCGGCGGTGAAACTAAGCTGTAAAGACAAAACTATAGGTCTGTATTGATACAAAAACATGCCGGTTGCAATTAGGCCTGTAGGACCCACCAGTTGACAATTTCTTATCCGCTTTCTATCATTAAAAACCAGAAAACAAAAAACAATACAAAAAATATAACATTCCCGAAATTCCGGTATTATGTGAAGAATGAACCAAGTCTCCTTCTTTACTTTGTTGAACCTTCATGCTAATAAGCGTCACATTACACATGCGACATTAATCTTCCACCCAAAAAGTACACCAAATACGCCAAAAGAAGTGCATTTTTTAGAATAGGGGGTTGGATTTAAAAATCACGGCTATGAATTACTTATTTGTAAAACAAAAACAATGGTGCAATATTTCTTTCGAGACGTTTTGTTTACGAAGACAAACTCACTGGAAAGGCTTATTTGCATTGCAAGAAATATCATGCTTATTTCTGAGTTTCCTTTGGTCCTATTTAACAAAAGAGAAGGTGAATTTACACAACACTGGGTCACTAACATCTGTAGGAGGTTTGATGGTCGAGCATTGCTGTTGATATATTATTGGGTTTTTGTTCACGAGTGTTATGCCGAAATGAAATATTATTTCAGGCGAACCGAAGCACCATTGTTTTGATGTTCACATAACTGGATATACTTTTATTATATTAACAACCAAGCTCTTGCAAATTGGACATACCTTCAAGCAATCACATAATTTGACTGTATATCACTGAGAGCATGAAGCCAGATTAATTAACTAGGGGGACCGGCCAAAAAACCCTCAGACCTCTCTAGCTCTGCCTGGGTTCCGGCTTTACGCGTGTGAATTGGCTTCGCAATGCAGCCACGGTATTCATGTAAGTGTTTGTGAGGATGTCTGAAGAAGTCTCTGGCTGCACCTCCTAACACCGTAATGGTCACTAGAAGTGATCTGTAAATACTACAGATAATGAACTGTAAACAAGTCAGAGAGGAAAGCAAAATGAAAAGAACACCATCGATTCCTCGCGATCGTCCGGTTGACCACGACCCGGTTTGCCCCCCAAGGGCGACACTGTTTATCATTGACGTATACTTTTGGTAGATAAAACCAAGGAAAGTTACTACTCCGACACACAAAAAAAGCTTCATTTTCAATTCAAGAATCCGCACGCCAAATATGCGTAATGATAAATAAATAACAGTAAGACGGCTATAACTTACTAACAAAGATGTAGGTGAAGATCAACGCGGTCCAAACGATTGAATAAACAACAGCAACAACAACAAAAACAAGGGCAAAAACTTAGATAGGCAGAAAGATATAAACAATTCAGAGAGAACAAATGTCTCCTGGAAAACAATCCACATAAACAAAAGTGCAAAAGCTTTCAGGAAGAATAGAAGTAACAACGCATATGAACAAAATCCAAGTGAAGGAATGCCAATGGACAGCAATTTAAACAAAAAAACGGTTGTGAAACAACGATATAAACTTGACACGGAAAGAAAGGGAGAATTAGAGACGGTGGGAGGGGGGAGAGAGAGAGAGAGAGAGAGAGAGAGAGAGAGAGAGAGAGAGAGAGAGAGAGAGAGGGGTGAGAGAGAGAGAGAGAGAGAGAGGGAGAGAGAGGGGTGAGAGAGAGAGAGAGAGAGAGAGAGAGAGAGAGAGAGAGAGAGAGAGAGAGAGAGAGAGAGAAACAGAGACAGATGGAGAGAGTACATCAAGGAAGGACTGAAGATTAAAAGAATGAAGGAAGGTTACAAACAAACAAACAAACAAACACACTAAGTTAATTTACAATAGCTCAGAAACATGTACCTCCAGTGGAAAACAGTAGCAGGTGATACTCAGTTCACAGATGCGATGAAAAGCACGCACACATTGACGTCTTGAATAAAAGACACTAAGCTCCTCAGTTTCTGCATCGATCATCAAACACAGGTTGCAGCCTTGAGTCTGAATGTCACCATGTGAATTCATTTGTCACGCTTGATCCATCAGCAACTTTTACAGTCGGCAGTGATGCAACTGAAACAAACCCGAACTGGAGTTTGAGTGTCGTCATTTCAAGTTAATAATCACTGTTATTCAACACAAACACACTCTTGCAAATAGAAACTAGAGACTGATTTTTGCTGTATTACCATGCGTGCTCCTTCTGAACAACTGGTGCATCTTGTGGTGCAACTGAAGAGGAAACACGAGAGTCTGGGTCTTGCTCGAATTGTCAAGTTGCTTTATCAGCAACTGACATAGTCTGTGACTGGTGCAACGGAACAAAATTCACTGTATTCAGAATGTTGCGAGGTGTACCTCACTTTTTCCCCATCAACAGCTGAAAAGTAACCCCACCACTCTTAATGGTGGTCTATTCCCGTATGGATACGCAACTGACACTGACATTCGGCGGTGCAGCTCAGTGAAAAGAAAACCCTGAAGTCAGATTGTTGCCACATGTATTAAAACTGCGTCTCGATCAGCAACAAACTCCTGGAGCTACTGAAAAGCAAAGCGGACATGCACCAGAAAGTTTCTCACCCATAGACTGACATGACACTGAGTACTCCTTTTGTTAATCATAAACACACGCGCCGGCGCACACGCGTCCACCCACAACTACAGTAGTAGGCTACGGTAGTTGTCATCGGTCAAACTTGCTGCAATGTCTCTTGTTAAAAAAAAGTCAGTGGTCAAACTCCCGCCAGTTCCTTACTCATATACCTGTAACCATAGAAGATATAAATCCTCTCTACCTGTAACTAATCCTCAACAAGAATGTGACAAGCGCGTGGTTCCTCCTCAGTGCGGACTCTGTCTGACCGGCTGACAGGCCGCTGAATGGGTCAGTTGACTTAGATAACGGCCGCTGTACTACAGTTTTGACCCGCTTCCTTTCAGCGACACCACTAACCTGGACTGACCACGCGTTGAGCACAACAGTGCTGCCGGCGGAATATAATTGACTTTACTGTTGTACTTCACACTCGTAGTGCCAGCGTTTGTTCGGCGGCTTGACATATGTGACCCTCCACCACGTACAGAATGAGTCGCATGTCACCTTTGCATGATTTTCATACTTTTACATTTTTTTTTAAAGAGTTTGTTATGCTCTATCCAGTGGTGAAACCCGTTTTAGAAAAGAGCGAAAACTGTATGAGTTATAAGCCTGTGACTAAGGTGACCCTCACACTGTTACCAGACACTCCCCGGACTTATATTAAGCCTAGCGCAGAACCGCGCGAGGTGACATGCGACTCATTTCATGGTGGAGGGTCACACATTAATTATTATACCTACAGTCTCTTTGCGTGGACTATAGGCAGTGGTCTTCATCTGTCGTTCCTTCATGAGGAACCGTTACTACCCCTTCATCCCAAACCCCTTCCCCGTCAGTCCTTTTCACTCTGTTGATCTCAACCTTGTACGTTTACTCTAGAGCTTTTGGTTTATCCATTCCTTTGCCCTGTAGGCAAGAGCGTATGATGCCTATCTCACTAATTCCTGAAGTCTTTACCGTCTGTTAATTGACTTTGTCCAAATGATCATTGCTATCTCGTCGGTAATCAAGGGATGATGGTGGAGTGTGGTGGCGTTGCAACAATCCGACATAAGTCTGAGGAATAATTATGGGGGCGAGGACGCCCCCATTCTATACGGATAGTTTAGAGGTTGACCATGGGCAGCGCCATTTTGTTGTGAAATACGTCACACTATGGGAGGGGTGAAGGCAACATTGTTCATCTGTAGAAAGTTGTGAAATCCGTCACCCTATGGGAGGGGTGACGTCAAAATTGGTCATCACAGAGTTTGTGTAACACAGGAAGTTGTGAAATACGTCACCCTATGGGAGGGGTGACGTCAAAATTGTTCAACAAAAACATGATATGTCGCATTGTGCAGGGTCAACTGCAACAAACTCAAACCGAGCCATTCATACCTAGCTGTATTTGAGAGACTTATATACCCGACATTTTTATTTCTTATTTTTAGCACAGGTGTAGGAAAAATCATGAACCAAAATGTTATTTATTTTCTAATTTAACATTTTTTTTACAAATATGACCATGGTCTTTTAAACATACAGTGACATTAAACATTGTTATGTTAAAAAAAAGAAAAAAGAAATAAAGCTTTTGTGCACAAATCAGAAAATACATTGTACATTTTACCTACAGGCCAAACAGTGTCTGTTGGCGGCAGAGGGCCCAGCAAGTTGCTATTTTTAGATCGATTAAAAGTTGTCAAGAACAGGCGCTTACATTTGGATGTGTCCACTGATAGTAGGTTTGGTTGTGATCAATCAGAATGATGTAGGAATAAAAATGTATGACAGTTTGGTATGATGACATGTAATTCAAATATGCTGAAATGTAATATTATACATGATATAATATTATTATGGCTGTTGCCATGACCATGAACCCCAAGAAAGGTTTAATGTTATGTAAAATCAAAATACCAAAATCAAGCACCTACTAATCTGGTCTAGGGTGCGGCTTGGACCAAAAAAGGATGGACACGCAACTCGCTCAGCCAGCCAGCGCTGCGAGACTTACAGCGGCCAACTTCGCCGCGGCGCGCTCATTGGCTAAGTATTGAACTTGCGTCAAGGCCGATGCGCGTAGATTCCCAGAATGTTTACTTTCGGTTAGATTCTTCGACAGCATTCGCAGAGGTGACTGCCGTATTGTGTACCGCAGTCAGAAGTAATTTATTACTTTTGGGAGTTTAGTAACGTGATATCAGTTTTCAATTGTTCGTTCACTTATATTGCTTTCAGATTTAACACACAAGAAACAGTAGCACGGTTTTCGTTGCGAAAATGTGCATTGGCAGTGCTACGCGATCGAATTGTGTATTATGTACACGCGGTGTTCTTCTCAGGAAAAGACCGAAGCGACATGTGACGTCAGTCGTTCAGCCCGCGAGCGGTGGGATGGGGGGGTTCACATGGTTTGTTTGTTTCAGAACCACACCCATATACACACATTTCACATGTAAACCATTTGTCCGCCCCCTGTCGATATTTATCGACTAAGTTCCTTGTTATTGCCTACTGTGTGCTATCGTTCCCTTATCAGTTTTCTTTCTGGTACATTTCGCGTTGATGGCAGAATAAAGAGCTTCTTTTGTTGGTAATTATTATGTGCTCTCTTCTCCGTCGTTGTTGCTCTCTGTCTCTCTGTTTCACGTACATCTGTCTTTCTCTCAAGACAGACAGACAGACAGACAGACAGACAGACAGACAGGGAGTTTCTCTCTCTCTCTCTTTCTTGCTCGCTCTCTCTCTCTTTTTCTCTCTCTCTCTCTCTGTCTCTCTCTCCCCCTCGCTCGCTCTCGCTCTCTTTCTCCCTCTCTCTCTCTCTCTCTCTCTCTCTCTCTCTCTCTCGCTCTCTCTCTCTCACTCTCTCTCACTCTCTCTCTCTCTCTCTCTCTCTCTCTCTCTCTCTCTCTCTCTCTCTCTCTCTCTCTCTCTCTCTTTTCACAGAAAAGTAAGTAAAGTAATCTTAACCAAACTAAACCGAAAGCCCTGAAACGACAGCAGCACGCACAGTGACTTTACCTTGCATCCCCCAGCATCAGCCTGACTGAGTGATTCCGCAAACCAGGCTGCATACATGTACGGACGTGGTGCACCTAATCCAACCCCCAAATCCCACTTGTTCACTTTCCAAGAAGAAGTACAAAGAGAGAAGAAGGAAAAAGATAAACAATGAAAAGAGAAAAAGAAATACCCCCCCCCCCCCCAAAAAAAAAAAAAAAAAAAACGACCCGAAAATGTTAACAACAAAAGACGAATAAAAGAGGGGAGGGAGAGTCTACGAGCCGTTATAAATATAGTTCCCTCGCTGCATGCAGACTGACATTCAACGGTCACGCAACATGCAAAATGGGATAATCCCTGTGACGCCAGAGGGGGCAGCCGAAGATCCTGAACCCTCTAACAGGATCTCTATGGATGAGGGCAGCGTGTGACCGCAGAAATAAGGATTCTCCTGAGGCGGAACAAAACCTGCTTAGAGCTTTGTTTTGCGTCGAAATATTTTTCTTCAGAAAAAAAACAACTTAAGAAAAGCTGCTTGTTTACAGAAGAGTCATGTTTTCAGTGAAAAAGGATCGTCTGTGTCTAGACAACAACAAAAAAAAACCAAAAAAAATGTCGCAGAAGCCATCTCCCCAAGAGGCGGAGTCACAACCTCTGTGGAGTTTGTAAAGCCGCGGTGTCGTCTGCTATGAATTAGCAAAGAATGAACAGGGTCGGTGCAAATAGGGGTGGCAACACCTCTAGTTTCTTCTTATGTGGTTGTTTTATTTTCTGACTTTTTTTCTTCAAATTTTGTTTGCTTCAGCAATATGTCCATTCTGATGGATAAATGAATAAACGAATACATGAATAAATAACTGACGAAATGTACCAATACAAAAGGAAATGAGAGAGAATGAGAGAGACAGGGAGAGAGAGAGACAGGGAGAGAAAGAGAGAAATAGAGAGAGAGAGAGAGAGACAGAGAGAGAAGTAGAGACAGAGAGACAGAGAGAGAGAGGGAGAGACAGAGACAGAGAGAGCGATATACGTTCATATAACAACAGAACGATCAACCAATATAAACCGTGAGGAAAAGACGAATGGGCAGCGAAAGAGACAAAAACCAACGTATAAAAAAAGGAAAAACAACGAACAACAGCGCAACTTGACTAAACAGGACAAAACCACTAGTATTCTTTTGCCACCTTCTCAGTTGATACTTCAAAAATCACCCCCCAAAAAACAACAATGAAAACCGTCCAAAGATCACAAGCTGGTTACACTGGCAACATGTATTTCTTGGCGTAAAACATTTTTATCCACGTAAATTGTTATACAGTAGTAAAGGGAATAAAAAGTATTATGGACACGAACTCAATCTAAACTCCGTTACATGGCTTGGATTCGAACCCGCTCGGTCATGCAACCGGTTCATGGCCATAGTTGTTAAATAGGGTGGTACAAAGAAGTCAAACATCGATGTTTACCCCCCACACAGACACTCAATCTCGGTTCGACTGTGTTCATACCGATTGCCTCTTTTTGTTCAAACATTCAGCCACGTCTTTTTTGTGTGATGGACATTTTTGCACTTAGGCGTTGTTCATTAATTTTTGGTGTGCTGGTACTGTGCTACAGGGGAGGGAGAGAGGAGGGAGAAGGGAGAGGAGGCTTTCTTGAGTTTGGTTTGAACAGGATTTTATTCAAGTAAATCATAAAGCCGTGGTAACGGGAATGAAACGTAGGGAGTAGAACTCAAGAAAAAGCTGATATTACGTGACCAAAACATACTTCACATTACATTGTATTTTAATTCTGGAAGTTATAACGTTAGCTGTCTATTTTTTTTTCTTCTGCATCCCTTCCACCTATTCACTTGGACACATGCCAACAATCAACAGCCTGAGAGCTCTTTGAAAAGAGTGAGATTGTTTTTAAAGAATTAACTTCACAAATTGATACTGGTGTCCATTAAGAAATAATTCATTTACAAAAATCCCACTTTGCACGGGTATAGCCATCGGGATTTTAATTGTTGTACGTGACCATAAAAAGCTTGGCCAGATCTGAAAGGATGAATGGAATTGTTTTCCCGGGAAGGCATTTGCCCTTTTAAAGTCAGAACAACAAAGAAAGGGAAAGTCAACTCGAATTCAAAATCACAATAATTATTTTTTTTATCACTAACCGAATACAACCCAAACAAACTAGGCCTTTCTTAGATTTATATTTTACTGTATTCATCTTGCCGTGAAATCACTATTATTTTTATTTCCAATCAAACGGCTCCTTGTTTTTTGTGGTACTGTTTTGTGTGTGTGTTTCCCTTTGTGTGTGTGTGTGTGCGTGTGCGTGTGTGTGTGTATGTGTGTGTGTGTGTGTGTGTTATAGGTCTATATTTAATTTGTTTCCTTTTCATTCATGTCCGTTCCTATTTCATTGGTCAATCTTCAGAAATATCCTCTGTAACGATAGAGCCTTGAGTAGTCTGTGATAAAAATGTGAACTTGAATAAAAGTACCATAACATTTTTTTGTCTACCTCATGAAGTACAATGCAGTACATAACGTTTAGAAAACGTGTACATGTCGATCAATAACAGGTAGAGAGAAAACTGGACGACAAAAGGCATTTCCACGGAAGATTTGCCGTCGCTGATAAAAAGCTACTGAACGGAACAATGAATTCACAACAGAGTACTAATGGACCCTCAAATGCCAGGTTCGGCAAGCAGAAATATACATACCTTCTCCTCTTCATTGTCTGTTCTATTCAGGAGAGAAAAGAGGAAAACTGAGTTGCGTTTGTCTGCTCATTAGTTCGACGATTAGCCTGTTTGTTGGTTTGTGGATTGGTTGGTTTGTTAGTTTGTTGGGCAAGAGGACGTTTGCAGAATATGTGCCTTTGTTCTTTCTAAACTCGACTACTGCAACTCTCTTCTCTCTGGCTGTCCTCTGTATCTCCTGCATAAACTACAAAAAGTCCAAAACTCGGCAGCACGCCTCATTCTGAAAGCACGAAAACGAGATCACGCAACACCACTTCTTCACACACTGCACTGGTTACCTATTCAAGCCCGCATTGACTACAAACTGTCCACCCTCTGCTTTAACTTCTTTTCTGGCTCGTCTCCTGCTTACTTCTCTGAACTCCTCACCGTCTATTCTCCAGCAAGACAACTCCGTGCCTCTTCTGACTGTCGCATCCTCACCATTCCACACACCAAAACCAAAACATACGGACAACGCACTTTTACTTTCTGCGCACCCACACACTGGAATTCTCTCCTCTTTCACATCCGCCACTCTCAGTCACCCCAAGCATTCAAACGAGCACTTAAAACGCACCTCTTCAAGAAATACAACCCCTGATTTTGTTTTCTCAGTCCATCAGTAGGCTACATGTAGTGTATTTGTTGTTTTAGTGATAATGTGATAATGTGTATACACATTTAGGGCTGTTTTTCAGTATTAATAACATGTTCTGTTTGATTAAGGGTATTCAGCTGGTATTTCCTTGTTTTTACTACCTATTTTATTCATGTTTTTATTACTTAATTAGTGGAAGAATCTGTTGTAATGTATGTTTGATGGTGTATGCTTTTAATCAAGCGTTGCTGACTATGAATGTAGATGTAAATGCTTGTATAACTGTGTTTGAATTTTAAATGTGTCGAGCGCAAAGAGCATAATTGTAAAGTTATGATGTTGCGCTATATAAATGCTCATTTATTATTATTATTATATATCTATTGCAATCTTGAACATTTTTCTGAAATGACTGACTTGAAACAGTAATGACGTGCTAGTTGTTAAACAAATAGTACCAATAAGGCTTCGTGCAGTGAGCTTCCTTCGTCCACTTAATATCATTCTAACAAAGTCAAACAAAAGGTCAACTTCCTTATTATAACGCAAGACGAAAACAGAGCGAAGCAGAGGGTCAACGCGTCGGCATAATATTGTTAAGGAGTTCACGGTTTGCAATGTGCTTTTCAACTTGAAATGTTGTATAAAACATATTTATTTCATCATATCTGCTGTATTACTTACGTGCGTGTTTGTATGTGTGTGTGTGTTCTGTGTGTGTGTGTGTGTGTGTGTGTGTGTGTGTGTGTGTGTGTGTGTGTGTGTGGTATGTGTGTGTGTATGTATGTGTGTGTGTGTGTGTTTGTTTGTTTGTGTGTGTGTTTGTTTGTGTGTGAGTGTGTGTGTTTGTGTGTGTGTGTGTGCGTTAGTGTGTGTGTGCGTGTGTGTGTGTGTGTGCGTGTGCGTGCGTGCGTGCGTGCGTGCATGCGTGTGTGCGTGCATGCGTGTGTGCGTGTGTGTGTGTGTGTGTGTGTGTCTGTCTGTCTGTCTGTCTGTCTGCATTTGTCTTTTTCTGTGGATGCCTCTGAAATGTTGATCAAGGTGTGCGACACGTAGAGGACAGAACATGTATAATGACAGGTTTATCTGGGGATTTTTCTTCTCAAGAAATGCTGGTCGACGCCCGAGGGTAGCTACGGGATATATCGTTAACGATGTTAAGGAAGAGCAAAAACACAGTAACGATCTATACAAGAATCTTCCTGAAGCAATAGAAACATTGTGGTATTCCTTCATGTCCAGGAGATCGGTTCTGCATAACGCTCACTTTTTTTGCACATGTCGTATGCATTGAAATCGCTTACGTCCCTTTGTTTCTTAAATCTTTGGTGATGTACGAGATGGCTTACATAGAAAGAAGTGTGTCTTTAATCAAGAAAACCGCTCTCATTTTCCAGTTGCTTACGTGTCTAGTTAGTTCTTTTATTTTTGTTTAACGGGGTCTTCTTTCTGTAAGTCTATTGCTGTTATCGGAAACCGACGTTTAAGATTCCGTCTCGGTTTGAAAGAAATTCAATCGTTACTAAACTTTGCTCTTTTAATTTTGTGAGAGCAATTCTGTTCGTGCTCTAACTGTCGTGAATTAATGAACAAACAGATAACAGCCCCCAACACGTCTTTTAGTCCTCGTAAAAAAGGAATAGCTCCAGAAGTAATTTCAGAGTGTAAGGTGAACCCAGAACTCTAACGGTCGTAAGCGTATTGACAAAGAAACAAGTCGCGTAAGGCGAAATTACAACATTTAGTCAAGCTGTCGAACTAACAGAATGAAACTGAACTCACTGCATTTTTACAGCAAGAGCGTATACTCGTAGCATCGTCAGTCCACCGCTCGATGCACAGGCAGTGAAATTGACAAGAAGAGCGGGGTAGTAGTTGCGCTGAGAAGGATAGCACGCTTTTCTTTATCTCTATTCTTTTTAACTTTCTGAGCGTGTTTTTAATCCAAACATATCACATCTATATGTTTTTGGAATCAGGAACCCACAAGGAATAAGATGAAATTGTTTTTAAATCGATTTCGGAAATTTTATTTTAATAATAATGTTTATATTTTTAATTTTCAGAGCTTGTTTTTAAGCCGAATATAACATATTTATGTTTTTGGAATCAGAAAATGATGAAGAATAAGATAAACGTAAATTTGGATCGTTTTAAAAACACATTTTTTGTTTACAATTTTCAGATTTTTAATGACCAAAGTTATTAACTAATGTTTAAGCCACCAACCTGAAATGCAATACCGAAGTCCGACCTTCGTCGAAGATTGCTGGGCCAAAATTTCAATCAATTTGATTGAAAAATGAGGGTGTGACAGTGCCGCCTCAACATTTACAAAAAGCCGGATATGACGTCATCAAAGGTATTTATCGAAAAAACGAAAAAAAACTCCGGGGATATCATTCCCAGGAACTCTCATGTCAAATTTCATAAAGATCGGTCCAGTAGTTTGGTCTGAAGCGCTCTACACACACACACACACACACACACACACACACACACACACACACACACACACACACACACACACACACACACACACACACACACACACACACACACACACATACACCACAACCCTCGTCTCGATTCCCCCCTCTACGTTAAAACATTTAGTCAAAACTTGACTAAATGTAAAAAGAAAGGAGTGTTGCTATTGTGAAACACAAATACACAGAGAGGGCACTGACCCCTCACTACTTTTCAGAGTAAAAGGTGATCAGGTAGCTTGAAGCTTTTAGTCACCTGGCTGGCTATAGTGGGAGGGTTACTTTTGGTGGTCACATTAGATATTATGTTTTTTGGAAAGTTCGTTTTATTTGCAGCCACAGTTCGGTAAACGACAAATGGCTAAACCCAACCACCTAAGAATGAGAAGCGTTTTTGTAACATGACCCATATTCTGCAAAAATGCAGCCATGACGCAGGGGGTAGGTTACAAAAAAACGTCATGTACCGCTTGACTGCATACGGATATAAGCAAATTATACCTTAAACGAAAGCTAAAGATTGTTGCCATCAGACAGCAAGTAAAATGCCTAATTCGTATACACAGTTTTATTTTTAACAACATCTGTATAACATGCGGACGACAAAACAGGAAATGCCATTTTCTCAATCGATATGTATAGCTAACTGAACGGCTGGTTGAAACCGCAATCAAAAACATCTTGAAAATTGTTTATTCTCACAGCTAGAATTATTTTACATCAACAATTGTTAATTTACCGAGGAAAACAACGGTCATATAAGATAAATAATGGATGATTCTGAATCAACTCCGAAAACCGAACCGGGTCGAAGCAAAAAAGAGTTTACACATACACAGGCTTGAAAAAGGATAATTTGGTTCAATATGTCAGATTTTTACCCATAACGTTAAAGATCAGCTCAATATAAAAGGAAAGTGATCATTGTAAAAGGATTTTGCTATCGCAAAATAATTCAACTTCCGGTTTTACCACATGGCGTCCATATTATTATCACTTTATTACATAGCGTGCATTTGTCAGAAATTATACTAAATGTTAGAAGCGATCTTAAAGTGAAAGTAACGTTTAATAAAAGTATGCGCATTTACTTATTGATTGATATATGACTAAAATAATGGACATGTAATTTAAACGTACAAAACGACATTTTGTACACTACCTCTCTAAAAAAAAAACGCGACTATGACCGACCGATATGTATGTGTAAATTAGGTCATTGTTAGTGATGAAAACGGGTTTTCTTTAAAAGATAACACGCAAACTGTGAAGTTCAAGGCCATAAATGATTTTAGTACGACTTCTTCAAAACAGGTCTGTTTTTCACTCCACCAGTTTCAGTTTTAATAAAATATATGTATAGCTGTCATTTTCAAAAAACCTTATCTGCAATTCACTTAACCAAATACACCATGAACCCAGAAGATATTAGAGTGAGACACTTTACAGTGAAATATGTTATGATTCCCCTTATTTCAAAATATATGCATTTTAATTGGCAGACACGATTCACGTCGTAGGTACGTGTCGTCTGGTGAGGCAACTGTTAGCATTTTTTGTCGTAAGAATTGACATTTTTAAACATAAATCATGGACAAAAAACTAATTCTACAAAAAGTGCAGGTTTTCTTGGTATAGTCAGTTAAAGCATCTTAAAATTCAAGAAATTGTGCAATTACGTGTATGTATTTGAAATGGCAGACAATATTGAATGAAAGTGATTTTTGACTGATTGAAACCCTACCCCCACTAACAAAATGGGCCCTGAGATTAGGGGTGTTAGTTAAAGATGACTGAATAATGGCTATGCTTTTCCCCTAAAGTATTCAAAACCTAAACATATTCATAGGCAAGATGTTCTACATTAACACAATTAACTTTTTAAACATATACATATGCTTAGTACACGATACTTCCGGTTTTTCTACCGGATGACTTATACATTTAGGGGGTAAACACCTTATCGTAGAAAAAGCTTTATTTTCAAAAAGTGCAAGTAATTATTAAAAATCATACATAATATTTATATATAGGAGTTAATTTTCCTTCGAAAGTCATTTGTTTCAAGTGGCAGACAATGTCAGTTGGAGAGTTACATGTACGTAAAGCGTATAACTGTTGTCTGTGATTAGTGCATTGTGGACACATTGGCACCATTTGATCCTAAATGCTAAACGATGTCGTGATCATACCACAGTTTTAGGATAATTTTACATCGCATCGATTACTAAATTGATGGTGGAATTTCACTGATAAATTCTATTTCCGGTAGCGTCAGTGCCGTTATCTTTTTCTTTTTGTAATAAGGTAATAACGAATGAACCACGTGTCACACTCTTATGCTAGTCTTTAAATGACAATTCCAATTCTAGTAAGTTAAAAGGCATGTATTGCGCGTTACATACATTTATCCCCCCCCCTCCCCCAGGATTACAATGCAAGTAAACACATATAAAGAGATAGTAACGTTTTACATGGTTACACGTTCAGTAGTGAACGTAACGTGTGGTTTAACAAAATTACTTGCACATACAATAGTGAAGTCTGTCTGTGTGTCTTTGTTTGTGTGTTTGTCTATGTCTGTCTGTGTGTTCGTATGTTTGTCTCTCCCTCTGTCTGTCGATCAGTCTGTCTCTGTGTCTCTGTGTCTCTGTGTCTCTGTCTGTCTGTCTGTCTGTCTGTCTGTCTGTCTGTCTCTCTCTCTCTCTCTCTCTCTCTCTCTCTCTCTCTCTCTCTCTCTGCGAGGTAGGTGCACTTAAAGAGAAAGCAATACATAAAGAAATGCATTTCTCTACCAAGAATGAAGTTTGTCTGTCTGTGTGTTTGTGTGCGTGTTTTTTTGGTTGCGTAAGTGTTTCTCTATAAGCATCTCTACGTCTTTGTTCGCGTACATAAGTGCGTGCGTGCATGTGTGGGTGTTTCTGTGTCGGTTTGTCTCACTGTGTGTATGTCTGTCATTTTGTCGGTATGTTTGTGTATGTGTCTTTGTGTGTGTGTGTGTGTGTGTGTGTGTGTGCGCGCGTGAGTGCGTGCGTGCGCGCGCGCGCGCGCGCGCGTGTGTGTGTGTGTGTGTGTGGGGGGGTATGCGTGCGTGCGTGCGTGTGTGTGTGCATGTGTGTGTGTGTGCATGTGTGTGTGTGTGTGTGTGTGTGTGTGTGTGATTGCAATTATTCCTCCTTTTTACATTTAGTCAAGTTTTGACTAAATGTTTTAACGTAGAGGGGGGAATCGAGACGAGGGTCGTGGTGTATGTGCGTGTGTGTGTCTGTGTCTGTGTGTGTGTGTAGAGCGATTCAGACTAAACTACTGGACCGATCTTTATGAAATTTGACATGAGAGTTCCTGGAAATGATATCCCCAGACAAATTTTTCATTTTTTTGATAAATGTATTTGATGACGTCATATCCGGCTTTTCGTGAAAGTTGAGGCGGCACTGTTACGCTCTCATTTTTCAATTAAATTGGTTGAAATTTTGGTCAACTAATCTTCGACAAAGCCCAGACTTCGGTATTGCATTTCAGCTTGGTGGCTTAAAAATTAATCAATGACTTTGGTCATTAAAAATCTGAAAATTGTAAAAATATATTTTTTTATAAAACGATCCAAATTTACGTTCATCGTATTCTCCATCATTTTCTGATTCCAAAAACATATAAATATGTTATATTTGGATTAAAAACAAGCTTTAAAAATTAAAAATATAAAAATTATTATCAAAATTAAATTTTCGTAATCAATTTAAAAACACTTTCATCTTATTCCTTGTTGGTTCCTGATTCCAAAAACATATAGATATGATATGTTTGGATTAAAAACACGCTCAGAAAGTTAAAACGAAGAGAGGTACAGAAAAGCGTGCTATCCTTCTCAGCGCAACTACTACCCCGCTCTTCTTGTCGATTTCACAAAAATAAACAGATAATGACGTCATTTTAAGTGGCACAAACGTGTACATGAATGCCTTCCCTTTCGAATGATTTACAGTTATAGAATTTCTGTCAAGCGGTTTAAGTTTTATGTCCGTTTTATGAACCCAACCCTCAAAACAAGAATAGTAACGCCAAAGAAGGAAAACATACACACAAACCAACGTTTTTCTCACCGGTGGTTTGGAATATTGCCCCAAAACTTTAGATTTGGTGTTGTGGTGTTAAAATCTATCAGAAAAATGTGTTTGCTAACGTGACGCCAAAAAGTAACCAAAACGGTCCTTAGCCGACTGACTATTTCTTGCTCCTTATTCTTGTAGGTTTCCGTTATTTACCTCCTAATTCGGAGGAAACATTGAATGGAGTCCTAATGGCTAGATGTCTGCGAGTCGGGATCCATTACACAGAAGACATGGCCGTCGGGAACTGTTAGAAAATGATACTAAATAAGTAACATAATCTTTAAACGTACGGTCCTTCCCTTGTAAAGTGTTGGCCAGGTCTGGCCAGGCTGTTCCAATAGGATTACACCCTCCACTTGGACACACACCAACATTCAACAGCCCGGGTGCTCACTGTAAAAGGTGAGATTGAATGAATCAGTTTTCGTTTGGACAGATTTCACACACACACACTACACACACACACACACACACCCACACACTACACACAACCACACACACACACACACAAACACACACACACAAACACACACACACACACACACACACACACACATACCAGTGCACATACACACATAAACACACACACACACACACACATACACACACAAACACACACACAAACACACACACACTACACACACACACACACACACCCACACACTACACACAACCACACACACACACACACACACAATGTCCACTATGCACAGGACGCAGTCGGCATTTGATTGCTGGTAAGTGTCTCAGTGGAGAGGTGGTCGTACCCCTTCAAAGCCAGGCCAAATCTGAGATGATGAATCGAGTTGTCTTCACGGAAGAACTGCGCCTTTAAGTTGAACAGACCAGGACCACAAAGAAAGACCCATTATTTTTGTCATTCTGCGCTGTAGCTCTTGCCTATTGAAAAGGGCCGAATAAAATGCGAATAAAGAGAGCTTATTAATCTGAGACAGAGAATATGGTATCAGATTCCCTGCCGAAATGCCTACTTGAAACATACCTTTATTCCTTCTGAGGTAGTGGGGGTGGGGGTGAGAGAGAGAGAGAGAGAGAGAGAGAGAGAGAGAGAGAGAGAGAGAGAGAGAGAGAGAGAGAGAGAGAGAGAGAGAGAGCGAGAGAGCGATGGAGGGAGAGAAAAGGGGAAGGAGGGGGAAGGAGAGGTGGAATGAGACAGAGAGGGGATCGAGAGAGAGAGAGAGGGAGAGGGGGAGGGATAGAGAGAATGAGATAGAAAGGGGGAGAGGGGTAGAGAGAGAGAGGAAGAGATCAGGGACAGGCAGAGAAAGAGAGAAAGCGTGTGTATGTGTATGTGTGTGTGTGTGTGTGTGTGTGTGTGTGTGGGTGGGTGGGGGGTTACTTAACAAGTTGTGAGCTTCCTTTGCCACCCCCCTTCCCCCAAAACACACATACACACAAAACATCTCCGTGAGAAAAAGGAAGTTGAAATGAAATACAAAACACGGTGGAGCTGTTTAAAGAGCTATAGCCCGTGGTTTAACGGGAGGAAAATGATAGGGTTGGACCCTTGACAGTCATGTTCGTGATGGTTTATGCTGTTGTTAGATGGACTGTATTATAGTGTACAAACGATATTTACTGACATTTTCGACATACTGTTTGAGAATGAAAGCAGAAAACGTCAGGCGTCCTCGACCAAACACACCAATTTCCATAATGTGACTAATGTTTTGCTTGCCAGTGAATTCAACCGTTAAGTGTCAGTTTAAGACAGCCTTCGCATGCCAAAAAAAAATACATGTTCCCATACCGAGAGAAAGCTCCAGGGGGGAAGACGGGTTTAAAAGAATGACACGTTTCTGTATTCATTCTGTGGAAGACAAAAACCTTTACCGCTCTATAATATGGAGCATATTCGACAAATGACAGGTTTTAGTCCAGTCAGTTTACTTTAATATAGTTCAGCGAATTCCCTTGCTTGGGTATGAATGGGTTGGGGTGGAAGAGGGCAGGGGAAAGAGTAGGAGGAGAGGGGATAGGGGAGGGGGTACCGAGCAATTATCTTCATGAGGGGTTGTTTTTCTATGTTGCATTCTCTCGGGGAATTTAGGTGCCTGTCAAAATTAAAGCAGCATAAGGGTTTGATATTGTTTTTTCGTTATGGTATATATGTCCATAAACGTATTGGAAAACAAGTAAACTATTTCGAATATTCAGTACAATCAATAACACGCAAAGCTAAACATTTGAATATCATCAACAACAACAACAACAACAACAACAACAACAACAACAACAACAACAACAACAACAACAACAACAACAACAACAACAACTTACCTTGCTAAAGATCCCTACTGCATTCGCTAAACGCACTGTAGCAATCTATACAGAGTGTGCCGTACAGCAGAGAGGGATCTTCAGACACCTAGCCTGCGAATCTCTCAAAGTGCGTGAAAATCTCTTCTCCCCTTGAGCAATCGTGTAATTCACCGCGTTCCGGATCTCTGAGTACGCCAAACGCGCACCTATTATGAGATCCGGTAATATAATTTACATCGCTATAGATACCGTTTTACTTGCGATGTGAGGCCCCTCCGATGAGAGGTGATAGCTTGAGGACACCTCCGAAAAAAGACACCTTCTACTGTCCCTTTGTCGATTACCTTGACTAAGACACACCTGTCGTCACAGACCTTCCGCAGTGTGGAGACACATTTGGGTGATCCCAAGGGTGTCCTTTCATTGCAGGTACCAATGTCCACTACGAAAGAATCCATCAACAAGTGTTGAAAACAAGTTTTTAAACCACTGCATAGCTATCTCTGCTAAAAGATGCATTCCTTCCAGAGTAAATGAATGTATTGCAGGGTTGGGTTTTTTTGTCTTCAAAGATGTTTACAATTTGTCATGCAATGCATAGAAGTCAGATGATAATAGAGTGGATATGACAGATAAAAACATATTCAATACAACATACAATCACTACCATGTGGAAGTCATTGTGTGCGTGTGTGTGCGAGTGCGTGTGCGAGTGCGTGTTAGTACTGTTGTTAGTTTAGCATTGTGTTTTTTGTTCCTTTTATTGTTATATGATTGTCTACCATAATTCACCATTATTATTTTGACATTATTTCAAACTTGTTATATTACAATCGTCCGCCAAATTTCATTTGCTTTTAAGAGTACGCTCATAAGCCTAGCTTGTTGTGCTCCATGTTCCTTATTTTATGTATGCGGCAATATTCTAATGAAATTTACTCAATAAACTTGTTTAAACCAACATACAATCAATTATAATAAGTGCTGTTCTTCAAGGGTAAAATTATTTTGACAATGCCCCAAAAGTAAGGTCGGTATGCCAGCTCCTATTTTTATTTTGTTTTGCATTTGAGTTGAAGTTTTTTCGTTTCTGTTTTTTTCTTCAATTAACACAGGCGCATGTGGAATTTTATTGAACAGGAATCGTGAGAACTGTGTCTCCTGGATATTGATGAAGAGTAATTGAATAAAAAGCAGCAAAGCAGTACAGTACATTATAAATTCAGCTCCAAGCGGAAAAATACTTTTGAACTTATCCCATGCAAACCCTTGAACCGAACTGAAGTGGTCTACACGGTGTTTAACAAGGAAAGGACGGTGTCTTTAACGTGTGTAACGGTTCACTGAATGTTTTCTTGTGCAGGCCTATGCAGTGCGAAGCAGGCTAAGTGCAGGCCACGTCCTGTTTCCCATTGTTGCGGCCTGAATAGCAAAGGCGTATGAAACCGTGTATTATGATCAGTTGACGATGATTGTTGTCGCTGTGAATCAGTAAGCTGCAGTTATTTGACTTCCTTCTACTTGTTGCTGATTGCACATATGCATATCCGTGACTCTACCACCATTACCAACACAACATCGTAATCTCTCTCTCTCTCTCTCTCTCTCTCTCTCTCTCTCTCTCTCTCTCTCTCTCTCTCTCTCTCTCTCTCTCTCTCTCTCTCTCTCTCTCTTTCTCTCTCTCTAACCTTCTCTCTCGCTCTCTTTCTCTCTCAGTCCCCGGCTCTCTCTCTCTCTCTCTCTCGCACGCATACACGCACGCACGAACGCACGCACACATACATTATATTTCCCCTTTAGTGAACACAGAAATTAACAACACTCATGCAAACACGGAAACGAGTAGCAACATCGGAAGCACACTAACAAAACGAAAACAATACTTACTTTCAGAAACACATCTCAGCTCAATGCAAGCAGAACATGTGGGGAAACACATGGAAGGATCAACAACCACAACACGCTAGTCGCAATTTTCTTCATGGTACTCCACAGTCGAGGTACGTACGTGGTACAACAAACTTCACAAACTGCTAAATTAAATGTCCTCTGTACTGATGAAGTTCACGTGTTTCCAACGCAGTCCAATAACTACTGATAAAAGCATCCTTTTTGCGGTTTACAAAGAATGAGTCACAGTCCACCATGCGCACCATTTCTAATCAAATCAAGAGAATTGACGTTAGGACACACACACAAACACACACACACACAAACAAACACACAGACACACACCTACACACACACACACACACACAGAGACACACACCTACACGCACACACACACACACAAACAAACACACAGACACACAGACACACACCTACACGCGCGCGCACACACACACACACACACACACACACACATTCACTCTGAATCTTATACACACTCTCTCGCTCTCTCTCTCTCTCTCTCTCTCTCTCTCTCTCTCTCTCTCTCACACACACACACACACGCTTTCTATCCCTCTCATACACACACACACGCTTTCTATCCCTCTTATACACACACTCTCTCACTCATCCTCTCTACACTTACCACTCAAATCAATCCTTTCCCCCTTGTAATCTTGTATAAGCTGTGCCGAGCCATTCTGGGCTGAAGTGATTTTAGATAGCCCTGCCTTTGTTTTAGTCCATCAAGCTTCGAGTCCACCAAGCTGTATTGATAAGTAGTTCTGTCAACAACGGTAAAAGTTAAGTGCTTTGCTACACTGAGCCACTGGTCAAAACAGGACCTGCGTAGTAACATCACAAGCTCTTTGGTAACATGTATGTACGTCTAACCACAAGCACATGATATTACAAGCCCCCAACCACCATTACCTTCAGTCGACGCGCGGTAATACATAATTATGCTCTTTGACTTTCTCTACACAAAGACGGGAGTATCCCGGACTGAAAGTAGAATACGAGATTGTGCACTTGGGAAAGCTGTTCAAGGGCACTTACGCACTAAATTCGATTTTCAATACACGACTCAAATCCTTATGAATGAATTAAAAAGAATAAAATACAAGAAAAACAAGTTCCAAAAATTAAAAAAAGTTTAACAACTCTTGCCATTTACGCGATTCGAGCCCGTAACCGCCGGATCAGTGGGCGAGCGCTCTACCAATGAGCCAACCAGGCACACAGTTCTCCGGGGTGAAAATAGAGACTTGAACTTCAAACATGCATTACACGTGAGTTCTTGAGCATGTGTCGACTCGTCGGTTTCCGAGTTTCTCGGTTCGTATTTGTGTAGTGTACGTTCCGTCGATCTCACTGTTCGAGGTAAGTTAAGTTGATAACTGTCCCTATGCTCCGGTTCGCTTCGTATAAGTTTGGAAAGCAATCTCAAGTAGCGTTAATTTTAAGTGTGACCGACATTACGTTGTAGTCTGCCCCCAAAATGCATTGACCAATTGCCGAAAGGTGCTGACGTCATTGCGTCAAAGGATTTCCCATCCCAGCATTCTCAACGGATTTTGAGACTTTGAAGATTTAGTTCAGTACGACGACGCTCTATGGCCGGTTTATTAAGAAAAGCAACCGGATTAAAACCGGGCGTCGACAGAGCCAATGAAGGGTGATACCAACTTGTAGATAATATACCTGTGGTCTAACCGAAAGTGAAGGAAGGATAGAGCGTAAAAAGGCGATCAGCAGGGGACCAAAACTGACACGGAAGTCTACAATTAGGCTGTGCACAGTGTTTGAGTGGAGGGAAAACCGACTTAGGTTGTGAGACACAGATATATCGGGCAGGTCAGGGTTAAAGCCTCATGACTGGGTTGGAGACGACGAAATAGTAAAACTACGCGCTCGAAAAGAGAGACAGATACATGTATAGACAGGCAGACTGACAGACGCCGACGAATATCGCGCCCATATACACACATGTACATTCACTGACCTATGCACATACGCTCACACAGCACGATTGTACAGAGAGACTGAGAGAGAGAGAGAGAGAGAGAGAGAGAGAGAGAGAGAGAGAGAGAGACACACACACACATACACACACACACACACACACACGCACGCGCGCACTGACGCACACACACACACACACACACACACACACACAGTGTAGATGCTTGTGCGCACACTGACTAGAAACATGATGAGGCCATACAAACAAGACTGAGTACACGGAAGCAAATACACCGAACAACATCACAAAAACAAACGACCAAAACCAGGACAATACAGCACAACACATTGACGCAGATAGTGCCAACAGTCACCACAATAATACATTCCCCCAAACACCAGCTAACTGTCGGGACGATATATTCACCCAGATACTCGTCCTAGTTGGCGGACAAGGCATGCGGCCTATGTCCACTATGACACGGTAGTGGCCAGAGGTATAAAGATCGGAAGATGGATGAAGTGCCAGAAGCTATAGCGTACTCCGAGGTCACGGAGAAATGCTGAAGAAATGGAGTGATGGATATTCTCAGTGCATGGCCGTCTAGTTGTAAAAACGCTCCCTGTCTTTTTTCTTTTCTATTTTTTTTCTTCTTCGATTTTGGCGGCGTAACCGTTGCCAATTAGTACCTGGCTTGTCTTGGTCTGTTGGGATGCCAGATAACTTAACTCTCTTTAACCCCAACCCCACCCCTTCTCCATGCACCCACCCCTGAACACCCTTTCCCCCACCTCACATTCCAAGCTAGCCACTATCCAGAACTTCCAACTGTCGTCTTGCAAGTTTTGTGTTGCTAAGTTAGAAAGACCAGAACATACCAAAGACAAGAGCTGAAGAAAAGCAAACACAATCAAACAGTCAACAGTCATTAAATGAGAAATTATAGGCTTAATTGTCTACTCGCACAATGCACAAAGATGCCAAATATCTCGCAAACCTCAAAGGCGTATGCTGCCATTTAAAGAAGAACTGTACGTGCGAATCTACATGACAGACACAGAAAGAAAAAAAGAAAGAACGAAAGAGAGAAAGATACAAAGAAAGAAAGAAACAAGCAAAGAAACAAGCAAGCAAACAAACAAACAAACAAACACACACACAAACACACAAACAAACTAACAGACCATCCTTCTCGCGTCCCGTCCCGGCCAGTCCTTCCTCAACCTCAAACTGACCAGTCCTCTCCTCACTTTTAATGCAGGCCACTTCACAAAACTGACCAGTCCTCTCCTCACTTTTAATGCAGGCCACTTCAGAAAACTGACCAGTCCTCTCCTCATTTTTAATGCAGGCCACTTCACAAAACTGACCAGTCCTCTCCTCACTTTTAATGCAGGCCACTTCACAAAGCTCGTGAACTGCATTGGACATGCTAATTGTTCTTTTCGGAATACGGTTGCACACAAAAGCATGTAACAATCAGCATTATCAATTTAAAACGTGTGAACTGTAAGGGGCATGCTAATTTTTCTTTACGGTGAATGATACGGTTGCACACAAAATCATATAACAATCTGCATTAACAACTTAGAACTCGTGAACTGCATGGGGCATGTTAATTTTTCTTTGCGGTAAATGATACACAATTTGCATGTCTGTAAAGATTTACAAGAAATGTTTGTAAATACAAGGCAGGAAAGGTTAGACATGTTGTATTCCTTACCACAGGAAAGGTTTGTTCTACAGTCGTAGTAAACATGGTAACATGAAACGTGTTCAAATGTGTAAATTGTTGTTGTTAGAGTTAAACAAAAAAACAACACAAACACTCCATTTAGGGGAGATGACTGGGCTTGTGTGTGTGTGTGTGTGTGTGTGTGTGTGTGTGTGTGTGTGTGTGTCTGTCTGTGTGTGTTTCTCTATGTGTGTGTGTGTGTGTGTGTGTGTGTGTGTGTGTGTGTACCTGTGTCTGTGTCTGTGTCTGAGTGCACGCGCAGTTTAGGTCTTTTTTTTAGCTTCGTCCTTATCTGTGTGTATGTCTGTCTCTCTGTCTGTCTGTCTACACTCACCACTAAAGCAGAAACAATCAGAACTGAGGATGAGGCAGGACAACTAAGACCGGCTGAAAAAAGAAACTCGGTCCGGAGAGGTCAAGACAAATGTAAAAAGAAAACAAACAACAGAAACACTAAGAACATGAAAACAAGAACAGATAAAAAAATTAAAAAAATAAAAAATAAAAAATTGGTGTTTCTCGGAAGCTCTTGGTTTGCATGCGTGCTGGTAAATTGCACTTGGTCAAATCTGCTGGGTTTATCGACGAATGCAGGACAACAGGTGCAGTTCGTTATTACAGGGGACAGCAACATTAATGAGGGAAGACCCGGTCTGTGTACTGCTCCTAATGAGGGCATCAACATTGCAAACAAACAAACAAAAGGGTTTGAAAAAAAAGAGAAAGTAAGTGTACCTCAACAAATGAAGGCAGCCACGTCGCAAACACAGAAAGAAAAGGTGACAAAAAGAGAAAGACAGTCAATCAAGCATGTTCTATATAAATTGAAGGCAGCCTGCCGCAAGCAAGTAAACAAACGAAGAGGGAAAAAGAGAAACAAATTAATCAAGCCCGCACTGCGTACTTAGACAACTGAAGACAGCCACATCGCAAACAACAACCAAACAAACAAACAAACAAAGGGGAAAAAGAGAAAGAAAGTTAATTAACCTTTGTGTACTGTACAAAATGAAGGCAAACACATCACAAACGAACAAAGGGGAAAGCAGAAATAGCAGTTTCACATGTACAGACACAGTTATTTCATGATAAAAACAGATACAGACACAACAATAACAACAACAACAACAACAACGACGACGACGACAACAACAACGACGACGACAACGACAACGACAAACCTGTAACGTGCAGCTTAACTGTAAACGGATGTTTTGTGCACATTGATGAAACGAAAAAAGAGCATGTACTTACGTACATCATGGTTGTGACCTGCGAACACCACTGTGAAAGGCGTAAATTCTTCAAGCAAAACCCAAGTTTGCCTTTCCCACATCCACGCAGAAACAATGCAAAGGTCCATCTACAGAGTTCTTGCCTCACAGAGACATTTTATTAATACAGTCCGGGCCCAGTGGAAAATAAAGGGACTTTAAGCAATGGGGCCAACCAGAGACTCGCATAGAATAATGATATTCTCTATGGCCTGTGGAAAATAAAGGGACTTTAAGCAATGGGGCCAACCGGAGACTCGCATGGAATATGATATTCTCTATGGCCTGTGGAAAATAAAGGGACTTTAAGGAATGGGGCCAACCAGAGACTCGCATAGAATATGATATTCTCTATGGCCTGTGGAAAATAAAGGGACTTTAAGCAATGGGGCCAACCGGAGACTCGCATGGAATATGATATTCTCTATGGCCTGTGGAAAATAAAGGGACTTTAAGCAATGGGGCCAACCGGAGACTCGCATGGAATAGGATATTCTCTATGGCCTGTGGAAAATAAAGGGACTTTAAGCAATGGGGCCAACCGGAGACTCGCATGGAATATGATATTCTCTATGGCCTGTGGAAAATAAAGGGACTTTAAGCAATGGGGTCAACCGGAGACTCGCATGGAATATGATATTCTCTATGGCCTGTGGAAAATAAAGGGACTTTAAGCAATGGGGCCAACCGGAGACTCGCATGGAATATGATATTCTCTATGGCCTGTGGAAAATAAAGGGACTTTAAGCAATGGGGCCAACCGGAGACTCGCATGGAATATGATATTCTCTATGGCCTCTGGAAAATAAAGGGACTTTAAGCAATGGGGCCAACCGGAGACTCGCATGGAATATGATATTCTCTATGGCCTGTGGAAAATAAAGGGACTTTAAGCAATGGGGCCAACCGGAGACTCGCATGGAATATGATATTCTCTATGGCCTGTGGAAAATAAAAAAACGCTCGCGCTGGACCCGAGCACTCTTCAGACATTCACACACACACAGACACACACACTCTCTCTTCCTCACTCCCTCCCTCTCTCTCTCTTTCTTTCTTACACACACACACACACGCACACACACACACACACACACACACACACACACACACACACACACACACACACACACACACACACACACACGAGTACAGACTCATGCACGCACACACACACACACACACACACACAAACACACACACACACACACACACACACACACTCACAAACAGTAACACCAACACATGTGCACAAAATGAACACACACACACACACACACACACCGCGCGAGAGAAAAAGACTACAGGGAGGCATTGACGTCAAAGACTTTCGACCGTGACGTAATTACGTCACTATTCTTGGTACCATTCGGCGGCTTTGCTACGAGTATGCCATAGTCTTGGTTGGCCGAGACCTTGCACCGTTCTATCAGACTGCCTGGCTGGCTGTTGCACCGCGAATTCCTCCCACCGCCAAGTCGTTTTTTTGTGGTTTATTTCGCATTTAGGTCCCAGGTAACATTATGAAGTTTTAATACGATCAATCGGACCTATTATCAAGTTAGTGTATCAACTTTTGAACGAACTGCGCCCAGTAGTTTCCCAGCAATAAGCTGTTAAGTCGAGACACACAGACACACAATTAAAGGAAAAGTCCAAGGTTTAGGGTCACTTTTGATACGTTGACACTTTTAATTCATTAACCACAATTGTATGTGTAAAAATGAACACAGAAGCCCCAAAAGTATACTTTGAAACCTTTTTTTGCTGTTCCGAATTGTTCCACCGCGCGCGCAGTCTTGGCTCATGACCTTTTGCACACGTGTTTACTACGTCACACACTACTCGAACAAGATGGCCACTCACAGTATTTACAGCAGCGAGGAAGAGGAGGAGTACGACGGACCACGTTTGAGCCAGGCTATCGTTCTTCCTACCAGTTTGAACAACGGAAGAAAGACGAGGAAAGAAGGCCACAAGACGCTGCTCGTAACAGAGCCAGCATGCAGAATCGGCAACACTGACTGGTATGTGATTACTATTGTTGTCGCTATCTTCTGCATGCTAGATCAAAAGTCATGTGCGTTTTCCACTCATCAGTTCTTGTGCTTCTGTTGGTATGTTAGCATGACAGGATTATGCTAAGCTGAGCTTTTCAAGCGTCTTGTTTTCTTACCACTTGGATATTTTACTTGGGACTGACAGTTCAGAATAAATGTATCTGCAGTGTTGCCTACACTTGACGATCTCTTTCCCCTCTGGGAATTCTAAGCATGTTTTTTTTTTCCCGTTTACACAACAAAACATGTTGATAGTAAGTCAAATTGCGTAATGCCATTTTCTCGTACAGAATGACATTGATGTTGATGATATTTTCACTTATTCGTGACAGTAAGACACAGTGTTTCGTTTTAGGTAATGCATGGAACCACAAAACAGTAAAATGGAGCTTTCTGAAATGGCGGCGGTGATTTCAGTATTCAGAGATCTATCTCAGGAATATTGCCTTACATGTGCCTATTCCCCTGTAACCTTTTTATGTATTTTAGATCTGCCATGATACGATTTGTAAAACGACGGAAGGACATGAGTTATGGTCTAAAAGTGGTGATTTTGTGTATTTATTTTAGGAAGGAAATCGTGCCAGAGATGTTGTTTGGTCAGTAGGGAGGTTGGGAAATAGTTTTTTCAAAGGTAGAAGGACATTTCGAGTAGGCATTGAAAATGAACGAAAGGCAATTCTGGGACGATACCAAGGATTGTTGTGAATGATGCAGACAAAGCGTGTTTTTTTTAATTTTTTATAAATCAGTGCAGAATTTAATCTTGAGTGAAGCGGTATGTTTTTGAAGAACTCTTCAAAACAATCTTCGTTCTGTTGAATAGGAGGATGTGTGTGTGTGTGGGGGGGGGGGGGGGGGGGGGGGGGGGGGGGGGGGGGGGGGGGGGGGGGGGGGGGGGGGGGGGGGGGGGGGGGGAGGGGGGCATAATGGCGTGTGCCCGATTTCAACAGAAAAGCTAGGAAGATATATCGTAGATCTGAAAATAAATAATTCAGTGATGAACAAAGATTAATTTGTTTGTGCGTGTGTGTGTGTGTGTGTGGGTGTGTGTGTGTCTGTGTGTGTGTGTGTGTGTGTGTGTGTGTGTGTGTGTGTGTGTGTGTGTGTGTGTGCGCGCACGCGCGATACCCGTGATGAGGCGACCATTGTGTAGTGTCGTCGCGATATAACCTTCGTGGTTGAAAACGACGTTAAACACCAAATAAAGAAAGAAAGATTGTGTAGTGGCTATGTTCCCCAGGCTCCAACAGAAGCAGGCTGAAATCGAATTCTGTGAATGTGATCGTTTATCGTGTGATGGAGTGATACTGCTAGTCATTTTAACAAAAGAAGCTTTCTCAGAAATATTCAAAAATGCATACACAACAGTTCCCTTCTTTTGATTGATGTTTGGTCTGTTTTGTTTCGCAACATGGGACACTGTTCAAAAGACAGTGCAGGAGTATTTTCAAACACCTTGAGGAGACAGGACATTGTTTCTGTTTTACAGTGGCCAGGTCAGTCACGAGGTGTGGTCAGTGTTAAAAAGCGACCCTGTTAGATTCACTCGAAGGGTACTAACACTGCATGCATTGTGAAACCGCGACTAATGGTACTGTTCGTGTTGTTTCTGTAAAGCATGGTAAGTTTTGTGCATACATAAGAATCACCCGGTTTTTTGTGTGTGTCTCCTATGTGAACGGGGCATGCTGTTATGATTACAGAGTGATCTACTGTTTCAGGTGTCAGTGCGGACATTGCTGCCGGATGCCAACTTTTGTTGAGTGTGTGTGTTGCCACGACGTCAGACAAATCAAACAGAAGGTAGAAGGCCTGGAAGAGCAGGTAGGCTGCATCACAGCACATCCTGGCTTTCGTACCGTGTGTCTGGACATCTACTGCCTGGAGACCGCATACTATGCGTACAAGCAGGACTACGGGCGTCTAAACTTCGATCTGCATGAGTATGTAACACAACACAAATCAGAAGATTATCATTCGGATATATTTGCATATTCTTACACTGACAAGAGAGTGAAATACGTAGTACATTGTATTACACAAATAAACAGATCGGATACGTAAACTAGACACAAATACATGTACATCGAATCTAATTAAATCTTCATTATAAACATTAACAGTGGAAAATAACAGCAACTGGGAAACAATAGCATTTGTGTGAAATAAATACAAAACCTATTGTAAGACTGAACACCCACCCACAAACTTTTCAAGATACAATTTAATTGATGTGGGATTCTTCAGTATGTACACTTCTTACTTGCCGGTGTAGCACGATATTAATCCTACGAGATTTTTACTCCGGAGTAAAAAAATTCGTACGAATATGTTACTCTACTCATACGTGAGAAAGTTACTCCCCACGACAGGTGTACTCCGATTAAAAAAAATGACGAACAAAATTGTAACTCCCCTGACAAATAATTAACTAATACATTAATCCACCCTATCCACATAATTATCAGTATGATTAGAGCTTGTTAATTTTTCTTAAGTTTTGACATCGGAAATGTACCTCATTGCTTAGAATGGGTGTGTAGCTGATGATCGTTGGTGAAAGCCTACAGTAATAGAACTTGGCGGACATTGGTCATAGTCCGATAACTGCCTGCATACAGTATACCTACATAACAGATTCCAACACAAATTTCTAAAGTGAACATGTCATATCTTTATTTTTATGGATGAAGAAAAGGAGGTTTCCGCCTGACATTTATCGAAAAAAAGGAAGACATCTTCTGGAAGGTTTTAGATGCAAAGTTTCATGAAGATCGCAGCAATCATTTTCAAGGAATCGCTCCACACACTTTCTGTACGATTTTCGTATGAAATTGTAATCTATTTTCTTGCTACGCAGGGGCGGACCTAATTGTGGATAAGGGGGGGGGGGGTTCCAATTTGGAGCAGGGGTCCAGGGGCCGCTTTGGCCCTGGTGGGGTCCAGGGGCAAAGCCCTGGTGGGGGGTCTGGGGGGCTTTGCCCCCCAGATGCTGAAGGAATTTTATTTTTTTAGGTCAATCGGAGGCCTCTCCTTTGAGTTTTTCGTCAGTTTCAAGCATGTTGCATTTGGAAGGAAGGAAAGCACAAGCCCTTTATTTTTTACTTAAAAAAAACAAAACAAAACAAAAAAAACCGGATGGGGAGGGGGTCCGGGCACCCAGGACCCCCCCCCCCCCCCCCCCCCCTAGGTCCGCCCCTGCTACGGGTTATTGATATATAGATTTTAAATATTTGCCTATATTATATTTGTGACAAAAATGCAGTGCGTTCAATGTTATTCTGGGATTGCTTTACACCACTTGTTTCTTTCTTGCTTTTGCAGGAAATACAGATATGTCGCCTACAGGCAGCTGGTGCGATGGTGTTGGGGTTTTCTAGGCAAAAGCATCAGGGTGCCTCTACCAGCTTGTGCCGTGAAAACGATCAGGGACACTTTCCCAGACGGAGGAAGAGTGGGGTTCAAACTCCCCCAGCTGGAGGGAATCGTGTGACCCTGTGTTGAACAGCTTCCTGCATGGTGGGACGATGATACTGGGATGCCAGGTGGTCTGGTACATGGTCCACATGATCCCACAAACTTAGTTCCAGGTTCCTGGGGCTGTTGGTGTACTCCCGCATCAGATACTCTGTGAGCCGGTCAGCATAGCCTGTGCCCCGCAAATAGAAATACAAATTAAATCGATGAATTTGACTCAAGAAATAACTGTTTGTGGTGATATGCATCGGTATGAATGTATAACGGGTACATTAAATATACCCCCCCCCCTCTTGTGTTACAACGTTCACTACCTTTCTTGGTTAAATGAACTGCTTGAAGTTAAACCTTTAGAAATTTACCCTCACTATTATATATTTTTCTAATTTCTAAGATTTGATTTTGTTACATATCTTTTTTAGGACATAGAGTGGGAGTTCCACTAAACTCAGGTCTGTCAAAACTTTTGCATCAGATAGTGAATTTATGACTCAGAAACATACTCATAAGGGAGAGATCATTGAAACTGAAAGCAGAGGTTATTTGTGGAATTCCCCAAGTCTTCGTGCATGCGAGTGTCCGACAAACAAAACTGTAGCACGTTCAACCATCTTGACAGAAGGAACAAATACCCACGCTTCCAAAGTAGGTCAGAACTGTTGCAGAGTAGTACAGGAAGGTTTTTCACACTATAACTACCACTCTCATGAAGTTTTTCACTTCAATTGAAAGCCCATGATAGTGGTACGATATCAAAACAGAAAAGCTTAAAAAACAATGATACTCGCCGGGATTATTGTCGCTTTTCTACTCCTCAAAAACTCAGCTAATATTTCGGCTGTCACTGTTTACAGTCAGGATGATTGTGGGCTATATTTATAATGTACCCATCATCCTCTGTTTTACCCCACCCCGTGTCATCCGGGTTGCTCCAAAACAACATTGTCTACTTCAGGAGCAGACGACATAGAAATAGTATACATCACAATCACATACGGACATGATCTGTTGCATAAATTCCCTTTTCTTTCTTTTTATCTTTTTTTTTTCTTTCGTGGGGGGTGGGAATGTTTACAACAATGTACATGAGATATAGCGAAATTCGTGATTAAGCGTGAAACGGGACATTGGGCATTTCCCCATGTTCAACTAAGAAACAGCGACAGAAGATTCATGACAAAAGCTTGTACCTTCCAGTGATGTCACAGCTCTCCTCGGATTGGTTACTGAGTTCCCAGTCCTCGTTTTCTCGGTCTGTCACCATTCCCTCCTCCTCGTCTGACTCGCTGACGGGCTCTTCCTCCATAACTTTGAAAAGATGTTCATGCACTGCTAGTGGTTGTCGGTTTCCTTTGGGTTCTTCAGGATCCGTCTGCTGGCAGAAATCAACCTTTTTCATGTGAACAAGAGGTGCTGGGTGTACCTTATCATCAGTTTGTGACCCTTTAAAACAGAAAGAACACTTCATCCTTTGCAACTTTCATGCTCATAATAAAAACATGAAATTCTATATTTAGCGCGCATGTGTGTGTGTGTGTGTGTGTGTGTGTGTTTGTGTGTGTGTGTACATGTGTGTGTGTGTGTGTGTGTGTGTGTGTGTGTGTGTGTGTGTGTGTGTGTATGTGTGTGTGTGTGTGTACGTACACCTTTTACATTGCTGTGGGTTGACTGTCTGTGCACAGGCAAATATTTTGATGACTGGCGGTTTTTCGTGACAGCGGCAAGTACAGCAGGGCTTGTTATGGAGTGTCCTTTTGTTCTCATCGTTTGCCGTTGGGAATCGTGACAGTTCCCTTTTCCTCTGGAAGTAAAAGAAGAAAGACACTTAGTCTAATGATAATTTGATTTGAAAGTATGCTTGGTCTGGTATTGTCTATTGACCTATTCAGAACATTGAAAATTGAAATACCCACTGAAAGACGTATGGATATTATCATGTGTGTATCCATGCGTAAGTTTCAACACATAAGCTGGTTTTACGTGTCTCAGTCAATGCAGACAAATCACATGCACGATTCTCACATCTCTCGTCTTTCAGTAGCAAAAACTGCACGCTTACAGTAGATATTTTATACATAGTGAATTATAATTCAAGCAAACACTGTCAATGTCATGGATTTACATTTGGAGTTTGCGATCATATTTACCCCACGCTTGGCACATATATTGTGTAATGTCTCCACACAAAAAACTGACAACGTGTTACTCTTAATCTGCCGCGCCACCCCCCACCCCTATCACCCCCACCCGCTCTTGTTCCTGCCCAGCCCCCATTTTCCACAGCTCAGCTCAGACCGTTATGCAACAGTGTTGCCTGTGGCGCTTCGACGTCAATACATCATCTTTGTAATCCAGCAGTAATAGCCGGACCAAGACACACTAATCTGCACCAATTCACATTTGCTGCGCACCAATATGTGGGTGCATGGTCAAAACAAAAAACATCTACTACATCTACAATCAAAGTACACTGACCTTCAAGCAGCTTTGAACGGAGGGTACTGCCAATCGCGACAATACTCTTTTCGGTTGAAACCCCAACCTGTTTTGCTCAAAGTTGATGAAGTCGGTTTGCACGAAATGTTCACTGCAAATGAACCTGCTTTTGCCAGACACTTTTAAATGCGCACGCTTTAGCTGTGGAAACATCTCCCATTTCGATAACAAACTTAGGTTTTTGGTAGGAAATCTGTGGAAGGAAATGCCGCTTGTTTGCGTGTTTTTGAGTTTGCGGCTGCACACCTACGAGGCATTCTTCCGGACCCAGTTATCACTTTTACACATGTATGCATGAACACCACGCTGGTTGAACCAAAACAAACACTGTGACGTCACAGTGACCCGACGTCACAGTGAACCAAAAATCACGTGACCACAACATGACCCCAGGCGGCTTGTCTTGGTTAGCCCACCAATAATAAATGTTCAATTACAACAACAACAAAATTTTTAATAATTTTTAAAATATTTTTCCTGAGATGTTTATAACATTTGGCATCCGATATTCAAGCTTTTGGAGATATTTCAAAACCTTGGACTTGTCCTTTAAAGTCTGCTGGACCCTTGTACTAGCGTACTCGGGGATAAACAATAGTAAACAAGAATTTATTAAAAAAAAATTTTAAAAATAAAAATTAAAAAAATAGACCGCCCATGCCGGGAATCGAACCCGGATCCCTTTGGCCATAGTCGGAAACGCTTTCCTCCAAGCCAACAAATCTGACATTCGCCAGTGAACTCAAATGCCTATACTCCTCGCGCAGTGGTACACGCACGCAAGTAAACAAGAATTAAAAAAAAAAATTTAAAAAAATAGACCGCCCATGCCGGGAATCGAACCCGAATCACTTGGATTAAAAAAAAATATATATATATATTATTTATTTATTTTACACAATTAAAAAAATTATTAGAGTGAAATAAAACATTAAAACGTTCATAATAAACAATAGTAAACAAGAATTTAAAAAAAAAATTAAAAAATATAGACCGCCCATGCCGGGAATCGATCCCGGATCACTTTGGCCATAGGCGGACGTGATTCGCACCAGCTAGCTGGCTGTTCCATTAGCTGCCAGGCAGTTGTACTCCCACCGCCAAACATCCCCCCGTTAAGAGTCGGTTTTGTGGAATATTTCGCATTTAGGTCCCAGGTAACATTATGAAGTTTTAATACGATCAATCGGACCTATTATCAAGTTAGTGTATCAACTTTTGAACGAACTGCGCCCAGTAGTTTCCCAGCAATAAGCTGTTAAGTCGAGACGAACAGACAGACAGACAGACAGACAGACACACAATTAAAGTCTGCAGGACCCTAGTACTGCGTACTCGGGGATAAAGGGACTTTAAGCAATGGGGCCAACCGGAGACTCGCACAGAATATGATATTCTTTATGGCCTGTGGAAAATAAAGGGACTTTAAGCAATGGGGCCAACCGGAGACTCGCATGGAATATGATATTCTCTATGGCCTGTGGAAAATAAAGGGACTTTAAGCAATGGGGCCAACCGGAGACTCGCATGGAATAGGATATTCTCTATGTCCAATGCAAAAGACGAAGGACGAAACCGAAAGCCTGTCACAGGCTCTACTATATTTCCCCAGTGCGAAAGATACACGGAAATCAAAGCAAGGATCAGCCAGAAACTCTCAACGACAAGAATACACTGTGGGTCCAGTGCAAAAGATAAAGGAAAATAATTTAAAGCAAGGACCAGCCAGAAACTCTCACAGGCAGTGTCCAGTGCAAACGATAAAAGAGCAATGTTTTGTCGATTACCACTCAGGCCCTATATCCCCCCCTCCCCCCTCACTTCCCCCTCCCCAGGTCATCATGCATATCCTCGCAGGTCAGGTTGTGCACTGGATTGGACCTTCTGCTGACCTGGTCAACGCGACACAAAAAGTCACAGACCTTCTTGGGGCACAGAAGGAATGCTTACGCAGCTCACTCACTCGCTATCTGTAGAGTACATTAGGCTAAGTCTAAGATTCAGGAACAAATACGTAGGTTTACCGTGGGTTACATGGTTAGAGCTGGTTTGAGGGTCAAATGGTTACATGAGAAAGCCTGTACCGGCGTAATTCACGTGGTGTCACGTAACGAATTGTCAGGTGTTCGTTTTCCTTATAATGCCTGTATGTACTTTCACTACCACCAACACACACACACACATACACACACACACACACACACACACACACACACACACACACACACACACACACACACACTTATGTATTAGACTAATAGCGTTACACTACCAGGGCCACATATTCACGGTGGCTTTATGTGCTTTCAGTGGTGATTATTTATCTCCGAAGTGTTCATCTTAGTGTGGACATATTTCAGGTGTCCGAGAATGTATTGTCGAGTTGAGGGACGTATTCTAAATAGTCATTTGTTTGTTTGTTTGCTTAACGCCCAGCCGACCACGAAGGGCCATATCAGGGCGGTGCTGCTTTGACATATAACGTGCGCCACACACAAGACAGAAGTCGCAGCACAGGCTTCATGTCTCACCGGTACCCAGTCACATTATTCTGACACCGGACCAACCAGTCCTAGCACTAATCCCATAATGCCAGACGCCAGGCGGAGCAGCCACCAGATTGCCAATTTTAAAGTCTTAGGTATGACCCCGGCCGGGGTTCGAACCCACGACCTCCCGATAACGGGACGGACGCCTTACTACTAGGCCAACCGTACCGGTCCAAATAGTCATATAGGCATGACTACGACCAGTACTGTCATAGTAAGGGACTCAACTTTGTTTGTTTTCTGAGCCTCTCGGTCCATAACATTGACCCAAACCTGGTCTAATTCGCCCCACTTCACATTTCGTTCTGTAATATGACTATTCGGTTAAGCGCCTTATGTTTTTCAGTGTCAAGGCCTGTTGGTTGGTCTTGAGTCAGTTGTAGGCGTATATCGTGCCATTGTTTTGTTCACAATGATTATTTTCCGTCTAGGGTAAACAATTACTTTGTGTGTCTGGGTCATTAATCTATATGATGGTCACAATGACCCATTCATCGGGTGAGAACCAAAAGGTCGAGGGTCAAAAGGTCGAGGCACACAAGGTCGAGGACATTTGGTCAAGAGTCAAAAGGTTGAGTGCGACAAAAGGTCGAGGGTGACAAAAGGTCAACAGCACAACATTTAAGGGACAAAAGGTTGAGGATTAAAAAAAGGTCGAGAATTAAAAATTTTGATTTAATTTTCTGTGTCCATTCGTGAAGAAAATTTTGCTTAGAGTGCCTATCGTGCGTATGACAGGGGTGATTTGTGAATATGATCACACACACACACACACACACACACACACACACGCGCGCGTGCTCGAACGCGCGCGCACGCACAGACACATTCTTAGTATATGTTTTCACAATTTTGGATGTAAGACAAAACGACAGCAGTAACCTTTGTGTACTGCCTTGTCATTTCCTTTCTGTGATTTGACAAGCTCAATTCTGTGTCTGTGTCCCTGTCCGAATGTAACTCTCTCTTCGTTTGCAAATGCTTTTAAAGTTTACATGTGGGATAGAAAATAAGAAGGGAAAAAAATCAAGCTTTTAGCGTATCAGTGACATGTTTCACCAACAACAATCTGTTGAGTATCGAGCTGTGTTCACCGTAACGAAAATTAAGGGGCTTATTGTCAGTCAGGGCTTAAAATGCCTATAATGGACATACAATTTTATACGATTGAAAAAAAAAAAGTGAGGGGGGCAGGCTGGTAAACGGGAGGATGACGGGGGTGGGTGAGATAAATGGTTAAAAGTTACGATTAAGACTTCGTAAAATTAATAAGTGTCATGTATCACCAAGTTTTTCATAAGTTTCTTGGGGTCCACACACGTATTTTTTTTTTGGGGGGGGGGGGGGGGGGGGACGATAAAACTGCAGTTTATTTCAAAGATCACATTTTTTTTTAAAAGTTGTGAAAACAGAGCCACTTTGTTAAAAAGGTTAAAAAAAAAAAAAGGCGTTCGCGCTGAGGACAGCACATAATATGGAGAGAACAAAGCTCTCTGAAAAGGTTTGTACAAAGTGCGTCACTACTGGCCTGTCTGCATAGAACACATAGACAACACACAACAATTTCATTCATACACATAGCAGGGCCGGATCAGTTGCTTTGTAAGAGGGGGTGCACTTTGAATCGAAAGTGAATGTGATGGGCGCGAAGCGCCCGAATTTGCTAGGGGGGTCCGGGGGCATGCCCCCCCCCCCCCCCCCAGAAAATTGTTTGGCCCAAAGAAGCAAAATGGTGCCATCTGGTGCCATTTGAACTTAGAAATGGTCATAGAATCTGCTTTTTTTTTTTTTTTTTTTTTTTTTTTTTTTTTTTTTGCTGGAGGGGGGGTGCACCTGCACCGTGTGCACTCCCCCCCCCCCCCCCCCCCCCTCGTCCGCCCCTGTATAGGTTAAGACTCCGGTGTTAAAAATTATTAATATACGTCGTGATTTTATGGAGTACAAATCATGCAACTCTCGGCTGCATCAAAGCGAGCCCAGGTGCGGTTCCGTGAGAGAGCAAGTAACTGCTACCAAAGCACGGACTTTTATTGGGTGGCGGCACCACCCGAGCATTCAAAAGGCACGCTGCAGGCAGCTTGCTCGTCGCGGAGATATTCAGACGCTTAAAAATTATGCATTTTGTTTTGGTGGGCTGCCATTTAGAGCCCTTGGCTGGGCATGGGAGGGGGGACAGGGCCTCGTCGGGTGTGTTGGGCAGAACCTGGTTGGAGTTTAAAGCCATACCGGGCTCTGCGGTAGCGATACTGCGCATGGTGAAGGAGGTGAGGGCGGGGTGGAGGGGCGGTATTTTCATACCCGGGTGGCTTGCCATTTATAACCCTTGGCTGGGTATGGGAGGGGGGGACAGGGCCTCGTCGGATGTGTAGGGCAGCACCTGGTTGGATTTTATAGCCATAGCGGGCTCTACAGTCTAGCGACTGTTACATATTAAGTTACACATACTTTTGGTAAAAGTCAAAAATGATTACCGTTGACCACACTACGCTTCATATACCGACAAAGCCGTGGGTCCGTGAACACAAACAAACACCCGTCACTCAAGGCACTCTTTGTACGAAAACTGTTTTGAATAACTAAACAAATAACACAACGCTTATAAATGCACACAAAGCAGAGTTTTCTCCAAGCAATAAAGAAAAAAACAAGAATTGAACACACACGTAAACAGAAGATTATGTCGACAGTTTTTTAATCCTCGACCTTTTTTTAATCCTGGACCTTTTTTTAATCCTCGACTCTTTTCAATCCTCGACCTTTTGTCCCTTAGACGTTTTGCGGTGGACCTTTTGTCACCTTCGACCTTTTGTCGCCCTCGAACTTTTGACTCTTGACCAAATGTCCTCGACCTTTTGTGCCTCGACATTGTAAAACTCGACCTTTTGTCGCACACCCCATTCATCAGCTCTACAGGTCAAGAGGTAACGTACGTTCTTGTTACGTAGCAAGAACTCATCAGCTGACCTCCTGTCTGTCACCTGCCTAAACGCCGGACATGTGGGTTATAGCGGTGCAACTGAATTTCACGCACTTTTGAATTTTACGCTATGAATTTCTCGCATTTCTTAACACATGAATTTCACGCAGGTTTCCAGTTAAAATCTCTCCTTACTTGTCATTTGAATTTCACGTACACGCATGCACATGCATGCACGTATCCCCCCCCCCCCCCCCCCGCATCGGTGTGATTGTGAGTGAGACGATGCGATGGCAACAATCAAGAGACGATACGCTGCCAATGACATTTCGAGAAAACAGTTCATGACAAAAATGTCTTGGAAGAATCTCCCAGGTGAATTGAGACTCATCATCGGTCACGAGCAACTCTATCTCATGTACACACGCCCCAACGCATACACTACATGCGTGATTTTCAAAAGCTCACATGCGTGACTTTCAAACGCTCACATGCGTGAAATTCAAACCACCAAATGCGGGAAAATCAAATGCGGGAAGACGAAAACATTTTTCAAATGCGTGAAATTCAAATGCAGCCAAGCAATTGTAAGTGTTCCTGGTAGGATTTAAGCAACGTCTATACCTATAACCGGCTGCATTTGAATTTCACGCATTTGAAACACTTACAATTGCTTTGCTGAGTCGCAGTACATGTTTTCTAGTTAGCGTCCAGTGCGTTATCTACCTTGTTGGACAGTACGATTATAGTTAGATGTAGGTTCTTACCTGTATTACTCACAATACTTTAACAGAGTATCAGTGCATGTTGTAGTTAGCGTCCTAGTAAGGGTAACACATGTTTCACTTGTAATAGTATCGCCGTTTCCTGGGTTATTTTATTCCCAGGAAAAGAGATTCCCGCTCTTTGGTTGCTTCGGTGATTGTTTGAAAAGATGATTATCTGGTCTGCTTTTTGGTTGGTTGGTTGTTTGGTTGGTTTTTGATGTAGTTGGTGGGTTTTTTTCTTTCTTTTTTTCATCAGCTGTTGCTTTGATATCTTACTTTGCTTTTGTTTGTCTGTCTGCCTGTTTGTTCATATACTGACTCACCTTCCAATATTCTGCGCTTTTGTTTGTCTGTCTGCCTGTTTGTTCATATACTGACTCACCTTCCAATAGTCTGCGCTTTTGTTTGTCTGTCTGCCTGTTTGTTCATATACTGACTCACCTTCCAATATTCTGCGCTTTTGCGAGGCTCCGCTTTCCCACACCTCCGAGTGACGTCCAAAGTTCAGACTGTCCTCAACTGTGTCACTTGCATGGACTTCTGAGTAAGAGTTAACTAAAAGAATAAATGTGACCCTCCACCACGATATCAGTCGCATGTCACCTCGCGCGGTTCTGCGCTAGGCTTAACATAAGTCCGGGGAGTGTCAGGTAAAAGTGTGAGGGTCACCTTAGTCACAGGCTTATAACTCATACAGTTTTCGCTCCTTTCTAAAACGGGTTTCACCACTGGATAGAGCATAACAAACTCTTTAGGAAAATGTAAAAGTATGAAAATCATGCAAAGGTGACATGCGACTCATTCTGTGGTGGAGGGTCACAAATGATTCTTCAGTATTGACAAAAGCCACTTGTTGTTGTTGTTGTTGTTGTTTTGTCGTTGTCGTTGTTGTTGTTGTTGTTGTTGTTGTTTTGTCGTTGCTGCTGCTGCTGCTGCTGCTGCTGCTGCTGCCGCTGCCTCTGCTGATGACGACAATGACAAAAAAAGACGAAAACTACGATGACGAGAACACACGCCGCAATAAAACGTTTTCCTGGGATCTGCCGGCAAGTTCAGGGAAGGGAGGAGAAGTGGGGGTGGGGGAGGTAGGGGTGTGTGTAGAGGGTGTGTAGAGGGAGAGGGCTGGTGGGAAGTATGGAATGGTGGAGGGAAGGGGATAGAGAGATTTTGCGGACTGGCAAGCGAACGAATGGCACGATTTGATTATGTAGGTAAAAGCAGACAGATATGAAGAAAAGTAAGGCTTGGTGTGGGATTGATGGTTAGCAGGGAGGGGAGGAAAGCATAGTTAAGGGGGGGGGGGGGGGTGAGCGGGGAAAACAGGATAGAAACGGTCGGGGGGGGGGGGGGGGTGAGCGGGGAAGACAGGATATAGAAACGGTCGGGTGGGGGGGGGGGGGTCTGAAAGGAGGAAAGAAGAGTACGGCTTGGGCTGGGAAAGACAGAGTAGACAGGAGAGGATCTGAGCGGGAAAGACAAGACGGAACAGGTCGATGCTGGAGTCCGGTAGAAGGGATAGGGGGGGGGGAGGTCTGAAATGAGGAATCCCGTCCGAGGAATCTGTTAGTCTTCATTAACAGGCAAAGACCCCCAGGGGACCGACAGAGCGGTACACGGCGGCGGCCAATCGTGCTGTCAATTCTGATAACAATCACAAAATCACCGCCTGGCACCAAAAAAGAACCAGGGATCCACGTTCCACACACACATTTAAGACGAAAGATGTTGGTGAAAAGAAGGAGGAGAAGAAAGGGGAAGAAGAAAAAGTTGGTGATGGAGGTGGAGGGGAGAGAAGGAGAAGGTGAAGAAAGGGTATTGATGAAGACAAAGAAAGAGGAAGGAGATGGAGGTGGAGGGGAGAGACGGAGAAGGTGGAGGAAGGTATTGATGAAGACAAAGAAAGAGGAAGGAGATGGAGGTGGAGGGGAGAGACGGAGAAGGTGGAGGAAGGTATTGATGAAGACAAAGAAAGAGGAAGGAGATGGAGGTGGAGGGGAGAGACGGAGAAGGTGGAGGAAGGTATTGATGAAGACAAAGAAAGAGGAAGGAGATGGAGAGGAGAGACGGAGAAGGTGGAGGAAGGTATTGATGAAGACAAAGAAAGAGGAAGGAGATGGAGGTGGAGGGGAGAGACGGAGAAGGTGGAGGAAGGTATTGATGAAGACAAAGAAAGAGGAAGGAGATGGAGGTGGAGGGGAGAGACGGAGAAGGTGGAGGAAGGTATTGATGAAGACAAAGAAAGAGGAAGGAGATGGAGGTGGAGGGGAGAGACGGAGAAGGTGGAGGAAGGTATTGATGAAGACAAAGAAAGAGGAAGGAGATGGAGGTGGAGGGGAGAGAAGGAGAAGGTGGAGAAAGGTATTGATGAAGACAAAGAAGAAGAGGAGAAACAAGATTAAAACAAATTCTAATGAAAAGGAAGGGGAAACAGAAAGAACAGAAACACAATTTCAGTCAAGTCAAGAGCGAGGGAAAGGGACATAACAGAAAAAGAAGGACCAAACAATTCTCTTCATTTCCGCAATCCGCTGCTAATTGTCAGTGCAGTGCAAACGAAAAACGTTCTTGTGTCTTTTCTGATTTGGTGCATGCTCTCATAAAATGGTGCCTTTTTTTGTAAACAAAAACGAGGATTGTACTGAACTGTCGTGGAAATCCGTCAATGCATTACACATAGAAAACTTCACCAGCCAACGCCTGGAGCCGGTATCCTACAACTACCCTCATCCTCCACATCAAACCAGTGTAATATGCCTGGTTTTCTACGCACAATAAACAGGCCTTAAAATCGAACAACAATTTAGAATATAAATCGCGTGGGAAGAAAACGAAACCACATCATGCCTTGGCAATCTCGCTGAATGAGGATAATGAACTTTAAACCATTCAACCCCGTCTCTGATCTCAGCAGAGTTTTTTTTCTGCATGGCAAGGTCTTTGACATTGTCTGTCATGGGTGTTTTTGCATGATCGCACTTTTGACATAATCTGTCAATGTGTGTTCTCCGCCCGAGTAAACTGATCTAATGAATCACAGGGCATAAAACCGAGAAGAGCAAGTTTACATCGTAATTTAAAGTGTTGGTCTTAACATTCAAAATTAACCGTAGGAATCAACAAGTCGCGTAAGGCGAAATTACTACATTTAGTCAAGCTGTCGAACTCACGGGATGAAACTGAACGCACTGTATTTTTTCACCAAGACAGTACAGCTTCGTCAATCCCCGCGTGAAGGAAATCGCTCACCTCCCACATATGCAAAACGTAGTGATATTGACACGCCAGATTAGCGCGGTAGCGTATTGTGCTAAGCAGGAAAGCGCGCTTTTCTGTATCCTGGTTAATTTTCTGAGCTTGTTTTAAATACAACCTATCATATCTAAATGTTTTTGGAATCAGAAAAAGATAAAGAATAAGATGAAATCATTTTTGGATCGATTTCTTAAATTTTAATCGTAAGACTAATTAATCTGTTTTCGTTAATTGTGATCACATTTTAAGAGTAAACATGACATATGTATTATATTTTTAGATTCAGACTGTGATGAAGAATACGATGCAATCAATTTTAAATCTGTTTGCGAAAAATCGATTGTAATGACAACTTTAATGAGCAAACTCATTGGTTTAAGCGTGTTTTTATTAATTTCTTGTATACATGTTATATACAGTAACAACATTAAGAACGTTAACAAGCAGACTGCTTATGGACACGTTCCAAAACTAATAATCAATACACATTCTGATAACAAGACATGGCGAACAAGTGATAACTTCAACCCTTTTCTTTCAAAATATTTCATAATATTTTATACAAATAAAGAGAGAGAGAGAGAGAGAGAGAGAGAGAGAGAGAGAGAGAGAGAGAGAGAGAGAGAGAGAGAGAGAGAGAGAGAGAGAGAGAGAGAGAGAGAGAGAGAGAGAGAGAGAGAATGCTTTGCTACATCTATTGCAAACTAGAGCAAACTCATTAATTAATTTTTAAGCCTTCAAGCTGAAATGCAATACCAAAGTGCGGGCTTCGTCGAAGATTACTTGACCAAAATTTCAATCAATTTGGTTGAAAAATAAAAGCGTGACAGTGCTGTCTCAACTTTAACGAAAAGCCGGATATGACGTCATCAAAGACATCTATCAAAAAAATGAAAAATTGTCTGGAGATACCATACTCAGGATCTCTCATGTCAAGTTTCATGAAGATCAGTCCAGTAATTTTCTCTGAATCGCTCTACACACCCACACACACACACACACACACACACACACACACACACACACACACACACATACACACACACACACACAAACACACACACACACACATACACCACGACCCTCGTCTCGATTCCCCCCTCTACGTTAAAACATTTAGTCAAAACTTGACTAAATGTAAAAACAAGAGAGGTAAAAGTCAACGGAACGGTGTTTTTATATGAACAAAACGAAACATCCACAAGTAGGCTATGTCGACCTAAAAAAAAAAAAATTAAAAAAAACCGAAAAACAACGCGTAGTCTAATTCTTAAAAACATCAAATTGTGCTAAAATCCAGCTTCTGGAGTAAACAACATCGCGAAAGCATTTGCGTGAAGCGTGCATGCAGGAGGAATAATCGGTAAGACATGTGTGATTTTACGACATTAAATTAATCTGCAAAAACAGTGATGCAAAAAGCAAGCCGCCGGCTGTTAAATCTTCGTAAGTATACAATTTGAGGAATTCCTTAAAAAGCGAAAACGACTGGATGGATATCTGTTCCAGTTTACATAATTATTGTATACTGCCGTACACGGGAATTAAGCTATCTTTTAACACTAACAACAATGTGATTAAAGCTGTAGTGTCAAGTCAATTATCGTTGCAGAGTTTAGAACTATATCTACGATCAGGTTTTGTGTGTTTTCATTCACACATCTAAAAATTCAAAGGTTCGATAATTTATCTGTTGTGCATATACACAAAATCTCGCGTAGAACTCAGACCGCAGTGTTAAGCAGCTTTGATATGAGTCGTTGGTCGAATGCCTATTGTTAGGCAGTGACAAGGTAGGTCGAGCGGCCATTTGAACGATATTGAAACTGCACAGAAAGTCGGGTCTTGGTTTTCGTTTTTTAGTCACACTCTCTGGATTTGAATGATAATGAGCAATAATTGTCGGCAAGTTATAAATCACCAAATAAGAATGCATCATGAACTTCAAATACATTAATCACACAAGCAGAGAGATCCCTAAAGTTCAACGATTTTCGTAATTTGTCTGAGGAAAGAGAACGAATTGGATTGTTTCCATTACTAAAGCAGATTATTGCAAATCTCAAGGACTTTGAGCTACAAACTAGTATCTTTCTGGCACCAAAAACCGCTGCTTTGTGAAAACTGGCATATTTAGCAGCTCTTTATGTAATCAAGTACGTATGTTTCCTCAAGTAGAAAGCTCATTTGAATATAGTCCTTGAACTCGCAACCGCATGACCAATGCCAAAAAGCGGCTGTCCTCTGTTCGTGACCAGAACAAAAAATGCGATTATTCCCCACCCCGCTCTCTTCCGCGGATCAGAGTTAAGCTGCGTGTTGGCACCGTACAGGCAACGATGACATGTTTCTGTCACTTGTGCATGTCTCCAGAGGTTTCACGTGCTCATGTTTTTGAACATCTACACTGCCCAGAAGACGTTGGGTCTTCGTCGCTAGACAATGAAGATAAAGGCGCATTTTCTCACCGTGTAAACCATCATGTTTATCGTGGCAAGGCCCGTCTTGGTCTTGGAATGCGCCATGGAAGGGCATTTTCTCACCGTGTAAACCATCATGTTTATCGTGGCAAGGCCCGTCTTGGTCTTGGAATGCGCCATGGAAGGGCATTTTCTCACCGTGTAAACCATCATGTTTATCGTGGCAGGCCCGTCTTGGTCTTGTTGTGCAATTTATCTCCAGCGAGAAATTCCCGCCAGGCTGTTGATTGGCTTCTTTAAATACGTGTCCAAGTGTCAGGAATTGAAGCGCTTCTTCCAGTTCTAGTGTAATGTTCTCAACAGATCCCTGGAGGTTAACGAAGAAAGGTGTCTTGAACATTTTCATTGTATTATTCAAATGCTAGATCGACAACAAAACAAATTATGCCCGTGTTATCATGGGTCGCTAAAGAGTTGCTCTCCTTCGAACCCATGGGGAAAACATTGTATCGATCCGTGAAGGCGAGCGATCGTGATCGTCACAATAATACAAAGGCTCCGATACATGTGCACTTTCTTCAATGTCCACTCAACATCACCCCCCCCCCCCCCCCCATTCTTTCAGTTGAATAATGCACAATGAAACTCACTATGATCTGCAGCCATGGTCGCTTACAGATCACAGATCAGTAACCAAGTGTTTACCTCGTCCATAAATAGTCTTTGTATGATTGTGTTCGAAACTAACTCTGTCGGGTTTCTAACGGCTGGGAAGGAGTGAATACTCTAGCTTTTATTCAGGAAAATGTTACCACATGGCCCTATAGGCGAGTCACTAGCGAGGGGTGTGTCTGAAACACGTGGACAAGGAGCACGAGTGGAAAGATTTCCTCAATAAAATCAAGAGTTATTCACTCTTTCACAACCTATACGAGCCCGGCAGAGTTATTTCCGGAGTGCGTCTATTTCCATAGGGCTGGGGGAGATTTGGCATGCTGAGCGTGTCATGACATAAGCAAACATTATTGACAGAACCCGTCTGTATATTTGGCTTGTCAAGATACGTTAGCGTTTCCTTTGTTGGGCTCAAAGGTATCCAAGGGGGCTTGGGGAGATTTGGCATGCAGTAGTAGTATGTCATGACATCGACAGAGAATGTTTAACATAGTCCAACGGTAATTGTGTGTGTGTGTGTGTGTGTGTGTGTGTGTGTGTGTGTGTGTGTGTGTGTGTGTGTGTGTGTGTGTGTGTGTGTGTGTGTGTGATCAAATTGTCATCTTGTATGTACACACAAAACAATAATCAATATACAATCCTTTGACAATAGTTTCCCGTCGGTAAATTTGGCTGATAAATGCTCATTGTGGCTCCGGTGGACTATATTCCTTGAGTTGCGCCAGTGTGTTCTGTTTGTCTGTTCGTGTGTTTGCTAACAATGACACAACAACAACAACATAAGTTTATTTCAGGAGCGTGAAAGATTCATTGTGTATATATACACATTTACTTACTTTAACTTTGTATTTGAATGAAAACGTTCCCTAAAATCATTGTAACCTAACACAAACCCCCTCGGATAGGCAAAGAGATTGAGCGAGAAAGAGATATATATAGAGAGAGAGGGAGAGAGAGAGAGAGAGAGAGAGAGAGAGAGAGAGAGAGAGAGAGAGAGAGAGAGAGAGAGAGAGAGAGAGAGAGAGAGAGAGAGAGAGAGAGAGAGAGAGAGAGAGAGAGAGAGAGAGAGAGAGAATGTGCAAAATTATCCGTATAAAAAATAAGGGGGAATGAGGGAGAGAGAGGCACATACAGACAAACAGACATAGATAAAGAAAGAGAGAGAGAGAGAGAGAGAGAGAGAGAGAGAGAGAGAGAGAGAGAGAGAGATACACACACACAAGCACACATGCACACACACACACAAGCACACACACACACTTACACACACACACACACACACACACACTTACACACACACACACACACACACACACACACACACACACACACACACATACACACACACACACAAGAAGGGAGAGAGAAAGATGAATGACTCGATCAACCCGTAATTAATCCAAGGAAATTCAAGACAACCTCGATCAGCTGTTTGCGTGTTGGAGGTCATCAGAGATATACATTCTCATTTCTCATTGCTCAGTAACATTACCGAGAAGCGTCCAACTGTGCAATCCTAACCCCCTAATCGTAAACAGGGCGATTCATTAAAGAATGAAAGACCCAATTAAGGCTCTAATTAAGCGCTGTAACAACGATAGCCCGCAGACCTAATTGCCTGAATGCACCGTGTCACGAGATACCGATACACTTGTCATATGATTCACACACAAGTCGGGACAGGCTCTGGGCATCAGCACGTGATATCTGTTTATGTCAAGGTCGTTTGGGAACAGGTACATACGGATTAAATACTGCTGAATAGTCATAACAACAACAACAACAACAATAACAGCTCAGATGTGCGGTGGAAAAGGATGTGGTGGTGGTGGTGGTGTGTGTGTGTGTGTGTGTGTGTGTGTGTGTGTGTGTGTGCGTGTGTGTGTGTGCGTGCATGTTTGTGTGTGTGAGTACGTTTGTGTGTATGTATGTGCGTGTGTGTGTGTGTGTGTGTGTGTGTATGTGTGTGTGTGTGTGTGTGTGTTTGCTTTTGTGTGTGTGTGTGTGTGTGTGTGTGTGTGTGTGTGTGTGTGTGTGTGTGTGTGTGTGTGTGTGTGTGTGTGTGTGTGTGTGTGTGCCTGTTTGTGTCTTTGTGTGCCTGTGTTAGCCCGGAACTAGATAGGATTTTTTTTAAGATGACCACAACACAAAACAAAAAACAAAAATGCAAGAAAGCAGAATCATGGGTTGATTTCAATATAATGATAACACCTCATCTAGCTAACCAGCTCCCGAATCTGTTTCTATTGCTGATCACGTCGTCAGCATTGTCATTGGCATCGTTGTCATCACAGGCACAAGCAGCAAAAGCAGCTGCCACAGAAACAGCGGCGGGCACAAAAAAAACACTATACAAGGTATAGAGACTTTAAAGTTAGACGGAGGCATTTCAACTTCACCAACTTTTAAGAGCAAACAAAATGTAGACACCTTTTATCTAAAATTATAGCTCGCGTGTTGCTTGCACTCAAAGCCCGCACACTCCTTTTACTTCTCCTTGGACTTGAAAAGGTAAGGCAATTTCGGGGGGAAATTCGAGCTGCCAAATAATACTGCGCTGCCCATTTTCAAGACCAGTCTGGTGTCATAAAAAGCAACACTTCTCCGACCGGTGCTCTGATCATGGCAACATATTAAAAGGCTTCACAGCATGTTCGTTTCCTGACTCTTGCTCTGTTTCAAAGGTGAACCATTTACACTTTCTGATGCAGCTTTCTGAACCTACTTGAGTCACCATTTTTTTGCATCCCAAAAGGTATCTTGCCTCATCGCCTGATTGTTTTGTGTAATGGAGAGCTCGAGTCGTGTGGTCTTTTTGAAACAGGTTTCTAATTGTGTGACACTTTTGTGTTACGTGTCCCTTTCATGTTATAGGAAGCTAGACTTTTTGAAGCAGATTTGTTAATTCATTTGTGTCACCTTTTGTGCTGCCCATATGGCATTGCGCGGTGTATGTCACTTTCGTGTATTGCAGTCTTTGATCTGTTCAAAGCAGGTTTCGAAACTTACCTGTATCCCTTTTTATTACCAAAAGGGCACATTGCGTGGTGCATCTGTTATAATGCATGGACTTTCTTTGATGAAATGTGGAAGTCCCATGATCTTTTTGAAGAAGCTTCAAATTTAAATTGTGACACTATTGCATCCAAAATGGTGCCTTCTTTCATGTAGTTGTACTGTATGCGATCTACGATTCTCGACTCTCCCTTGCCGTTTCCGGTTGTTTACTTTGGTAATGAGTAACTACTGACGCGTTCTCTTGCGCAGTAAGACGATTTTACAATACCAAAGGACCTAATTAATTTTGCTCTTTACTTTTACGTAAGAAAAAGATTTCTATGTAGTTCAATGATGTTTAGAATGGAAATTCGTATAATCTTATCTCATCTCATCTTTCCAGGTGAAAGTCTTGTACAAACTGAACTTCCGAATCATTCCTTTTTTTCTCACAACCTAATACATGTAGCAAAAGGGCTTGATGCATAAGAGAAGCAACTATATATGGCAGTTTTTCCTTTTCGTTTGAAAAAGGGAGGGGGTAGATTTGTACTGAGGGCGGAAACTAGATTTTGCAAGTATTTAAAGTATTTATCAGAGGAGCGAGACTTCTAAAACCACTATGATTTGCATCTGTAAAAGTGGTTTATATCGTGAGTGGGAGACTCGGTGTCGAACGCAGGGATTACTCACGAAGAGTCATACGATTTGAAACGACAGCGAGATAATAACGATAATTGCAAGGGAATTTTAACAAACAGATTGGCATATATAACTCCCGACATTCAGTTCCCGTTTGTCGAGGGTTCTCACAGCGAACGCAAGCACACAAACAATTAGCTGGCTGTGTATCAGTGTATATAATCGTCTATATCTCTTTGTGTCCGTTGATCGTTAAGCCAGAATAGTGTCTGTCTGTTACTTTGTCTTTTACTTTGTCTGTCTGACTGACTTTCTGTCTGTCTGTCTGTCTGTCTGACTTTCTGTCTGTCTGTCTGTCTGACTGACTTTCTGTCTGTCTGTCTGTCTGTCTGACTTTCTGACTGTATGTCTTTCATACGCTCATTCGCTCGGCTTCCTCGCGAGCGGGCGAAAACTGATTCCATCAAGCTACATTTTGTGTGACAAAATATTTGTCTGTTCACTTAAAAGACCGTTTTGTCGATATATTTGTGATTGTAACGTATTTTTGTCAATAACAACGTTCCAACAACTTACCTTTCTTTGTTTTTTTTTTAATTCTGACTGTATGTCTGCCTGCCTGCCTGCCTGTCTGTCTGTCTGTCTGTCTGTCTGTCTGTCTGTCTGTCTGTCTGTCTGTCTGTCTGTCTGCCTGCCTGCCTGTCTGTCTGTCGGGATGTCCCTCATGTGTGTCTCAAAGTCCAGGTTTTGTCGGTAGGTCGATCTGCATAGTAAGAGGGTCATCATCAAAGAAGAATAGCGTGCATCTGATCCGTATGCGTCCTTGCCAGCCCGTGTGCCGGTGTGTCTCGTAGGTCTTTGTGTCTGTGTGTCAGTGCGAATAATTATTTGTCTATCTCTCCTTGTGTCTGATGGCCATCTCCAAGACTGGCAATCTGACACCTACGGGTCATTGCGGCTAAGATGGGAAATAGACGATACACTGTGACTCGTCCTATCACTCTCAACAAAAGGGTGAGGAGAAAACTTGATTGTTTGCCTCCTGTCTGTTTCACAGAACGAAGGTGGGCTGTGGATTCTATGGGGGACTTGGGGTGGAGAGGGGAGGGGATACGGAGGAGATAGGGGGAGGAATTTGGGGTGGAGATTGGAGGGGGGACTTGGGGTGGAGATTGGATGGGAAAGGGAGGGGATAGGAGGGGTGGACTTGGGGTGGAGATTGGAGGGGAAAGGGAGGGAATAGGGGGGGTGGACTTGGGGTGGAGAGGGGAGGGGATAGGGAGTGGATAGGGGGGGGTGTGGACTTGGGGTGGAGATTGGGGATAAGGGGGTGGACTTGGGGTGGAGATTGGAGGGAAAATTGAGGGGATAAAAGGGTGGACTTGGGGTGGATAGGGGAGGGGATAGGGAGTGGATAGGGGAGGGAGGACTTGGGGTGGAGATTGGAGATAAAAGGGAGAAAAGGGAGGGGATAGGGAGGGGACTTGGGGTGGAGAGGGGAGGGGATAGGGAGGGGACTTGGGGTGGAGATTGGAGGGAAAATTGAGGGGATAGGGAGGGGACTTGGGGTGGAGAGGGGAGGGGATAGGGAAGGGGGACTTGGGTGGAGAGGGGAGGGGATAGGGAGGTAGGGGTGGCGAAATACTGGTGAGGAAGATGAATTAGTGGGGATGGGGACATGTCACAGACTGAAGGATGTTTAGAGAAAAGATGGACGGCCGGAGAAATAGAGAGCAAGACAAAACAGAAAACAGATAGATAAAGAAAGAGAACGAAGAAGACAAGAGATACCATGAAAACGTAGAATTGGAAAGCCAGGCTGTGTGACAGAGAAGATGCTATAGCTGTTATAAATCCCATGCACCAATCCGGACAGGATTGTCGTGATGCATACGATAGCGTACACGTGAAGGAATAAGGTACCTTTTAACTATCATGGAATGTGTGTGTCTTGGGCGGTCTGAAATCCCACATGCCATGTCCCACATGTAACAGTAGGAGTACGGCAAATATGCTTTCTTGCGGCGTTATTGGTAACTGTATCTTCGCCGCATTTTACAAGGATTAAGTTGCGCATGTTTCTGTCAGGTAGTTAAACGGTAAACAGCGCTTACGATAATCACACTCCAATTGCGGTAGACTGACACGTTAGCCGATCCTGACTAAAAGCGATTATAAGCATTCATAGAAGACATGCTGAACAAAACCTAGTTGACAGTTTTATAGGGTTTGTTCTGCACAAGAACACGTACGAATATTTGACGACGGATCAGAGTACAATTAAGCCTTCTGTTGCAGTTCAGTCTTCTTAACCAAGCTCCTTGCACATGATAGGCATGCATGCAAACACAGCTATATTTTTTTTTAAACAGACACGCACAGACACACATAGACACACATAGCCACACACACACACACACACACACACACACACACACACACACACACACACACACACGTACATACACGTACACACCCACATACACATATACACACACTCTCACACTAACACGCACACATACACCCATACAAACACACACACACACACACACACACACACACACACACACACACACACACACACACACACACACACACACACACACACGCACACACACACAGAACATTGCGCGTTTCTAAAAGAACAACGACATGTTTGTTTCCTACTTCCTTCTGTAATGAGGCTAAAGTCGGAATAAGCTACAAGCTTCGGAGATCTATTTCCATATAATCAGAACACCCTCTTTGCATCCCATACGACATGCTGAGTATTGGGAGGTCTGCTCATTACGGTGTGTTAGCCCCCTTCCAACTAAATCAGACAACAAGACGGATATGATGAGCCCTGTAATATATTGCTCCCCGGTACATGCTAATGCCTAAGGCAGGTTGTACCTCCAAACGACCCCCCCCCTCCCTCACCCCCAAAGAAAAATAAATAAATGACTAGTTCACGAGGTCATTCGAATAGTGGTAAAGCACTATGACGATGACTGTTGTGCTTTTCTGAATCTGTGGACAGTGCATTCTTGGAAGCAGAAAAGAAAATCATACAACTACCTTGAACATTTTAGGTTAAACATGAAGTTGTCTGGTGCTAATACTTTAAATTATTCCATTGCAATATTATTCGTGTTTTTTGTTGTTGTTTTTTAGCTCTGGAAATGCTTAGTGTAACACTCACTTACGCAAAGAAGCCAGAAAATTGTTGTCCATGCTTCAGAAATGCACTATGTGTTTCTTGGCCTGCGCAGTGACTAGCTTTGAATCTGGTCGGAACGAAGTGTGAATTTCGGCTTGTCATTTATTTCAAAGAGAATTCCAGAAATTGCAAAATCAGAGAGGAATTGGACAATACAACAAAGATAAAGAACCCCAACATTTGTATTATTTTCGGGAAGAAAAACTACTAAGTAATCAAGTGAACCTCTAGGAATATATACCAGTGCCATCAGTACCGGCTAAAGGCTCAGAGACTACTGGGATTCGAATGACAGAGAGTAGAACCGGAAACTTAACTGACACTATGTTTTCACAACCAATGAGTGTACAATACAGTAAAAGTAAGACAATACACCGTTCTCAAACTGTTGAAGAGGTACTGAAATCATTTCAACCGAATGGCAGCAAAAAAACACGGCGCCACGACCATGACTGAAGAAAACAAAAAACAAACACACTACAAGACCAAAGGGAAATATGAGGAAATGAAGGTATTACTGTGGTTATTGACCTGTAACAGTATCGCCGACCAATAATGAAACACTCTGTGTATTTTCCCGTCTGTTTCAATTTGTCTTCACGCAAGCTGTGATTTATCTTTTAGCGCATTTTGTTTTTCTCTGCAAATTCCATTTGAGGGATATGACATGAAATCGAAGTAGTGGACTCTGCTCACTGACCTTTGTCTTTGATTTTGATCTGTTTTGGTATTGAACTGTATAACTATATTGTGTTGTATTTTATTTTATGTTTCTGTTATACTATTCTATATTATATGCTATTTAATTATTTTTTTATGGACCCATTTTTTCATTTGTTTTACCTTCTATTTAATTACTTATTGGATCTTCTGTTTTATCTTCTTTTTTTTCATCTTGTAATTTTTTAAAAGTTTTTTTGGCTTCATTATTTATTCATGCATTCATTCATTTGTCTCTCTGTGTATTCTTGTTACTCTCCCGACTTTTGTTCCTAGTTCTAATCCGCTTTTACAATATTCACTGCCCCGAACCACATCATCCGAGATATCTCCTCACTAACCGAGTTTGCTGCGTTCTGTTCTTCGTCCACAACATTCTTCTTTTTTTTCGGACGACAAGGCATACATTTGTTTTAAATGGTGTCGGTAGAATGCATGGCTCCTTTTTAATTAAAGTAAAAAAAAAAAAAGATATTTGCACAGGTGCATGTGGCTTTTTATTGGCCAGAAAGTTTGCAATCTGTGTTCTCAGGACGTCCGAGAAGAGTGACTACGCGCACGTCTGTTGCAACACACTTTGAAGTAATCCCACACTTTGAAGTAAATTACTTCAAAGTGTGGGGATGTGCCACTTACTCGCCAAAAATCCCCACTGCGACAATTCCCCACTGCGACAATTCCCCGCCAAATGTCCCCACTGCGACAAGCCTCCCTGGAAATGTCCCAACTACGACAATCCTCCCCCCCCCCCCCCCCCCCCCTACGGCCCCACTACAACAATTCGTCGCCAAATGTCCACAACTGCGGTAATTCCCCGTCAAATGTTCACACTACGACAATTCCCCGCCAAATGCCTCCCACTACGACAATTCCCCTCCAAACGGCCCCACTACGACATTTCGTCGCCAATTGTCCGCAACTGCAGTAATTCCCCGCCAAATGTTCAACACTACGACAATTCCCCGCCAAATGTCCCCACTGCGACAATTCTCCCTTGAAATGCCCTTACTACGACAATTCCCCCGCAAAATGACCTCCACTGCGACAATTCCCCCCCAAACGGCCCCACTACGACAGTTCGTCGCCAAATGTTTGCAACTGCGGTAATTCCCCGCCAAATGTCCCAACTAAGCCAATTCCCCGCCAAATGCCTCCCACTGCGACAATTCCCCGCCAAACGTCTCCATTACAACAATTCGTCGCAAAATGTCCACAACTGCGGTAATTACCCGCCAAATGTCCACACTACGACAATTCCCCGCCAAATGCCTCCCACTACGACAATTCCCCGCCAAATGTCTCCACTACGACAATTCGTCGCCAATTGTCCGCAACTGCAGTAATTCCCCGCCAAATGTTCAACACTACGACAATTCCCCGCCAAATGTCCCCACTGCGATAATTCTCCCTGGAAATGCCCTTACTACGACAATTCCCCCGCAAAATGACCTCATCTGCGACAATTGTTCCCAGATAGTCTCCGCATGACCCAACATGTTTTAAAATCGTCACCACGAGTTTTCGTCACACTCAACAATGGGACATTGCTTAAAGCCTGATAACAAACATCACTATGTTTCTTGGCTCGCTCACTTTTTCTGTTCACTCATCCAAAAGACTTTGCCATTTTTTTTGACAAAATCATCAGGCTCAAACAGGCGATGCAAAAGTCCCACGCTTTGAAGTGAGTTACTTCAAAGTGTGGGAAGATCCCCCCACACTTTGAAGTAAAAACTGAGTTTACTTCAAAGTGTGGGAAGATCCCCCCCACACTTTGAAGTAAAAAATGGGTTTACTTCAAAGTGTGGGGCACATCCCCACACTTTGAAGTAATTTACTTCAAAGTGTGGGATTACTTCAAAGTGTGGTGCAACACACGTCTAAAACTGTC
>NC_090256.1:21337616-21470116 GCF_037325665.1 Littorina saxatilis
AAATTTCCGCTGAGATCCACACAAAAATCATGGAGACAAACTAATGAAAAAAACTATTCAAAAAGAATTCTAACCGACTGCTTGAACACGAGACACATCGCTATAAAGAAGTAGAAGCGCTTAATTGCACACTCAACTGTTGCCTACCACGTCGTAAATGAAAGAAAGAAAATCTCGAAACAAACGAAAATCATATAAACAGATACCAAAATACGGTCATTTCTCAGGCTGCAGGAGTTTTAGCTGACGGGGACCTAACCCAATGTTCGAGGTTTCTGAAAATTCTCGATCAAGTTATTCCCCTTAGACTATCGAGTTTTGTTTCGATACCTTTTTCCCGTGTTGATAAACTTTTAAAGCTTCATAATATACACAAACGCTTTTACACGAGATAAAAAGAAAAGGTTTTCCATTTGAATTTATGCATGAAAGCCTACAGCCTGGCTGCTTCCTATTTGTAGAGATTGGGAACAGTCAATAAGTACCCCCCGCGGGTTAGGGGGAGTCCCATATTGGTTGGGACGAGAAAGAATTTACCCGATGCTACCCAGCATGTCGTAAGAGGCGACTAACGGTTCTGTTTCTCCTTTTACCCTTGTTAAGTGTTTCTTGTATAGAATATAGTCAATGTTTGTAAAGATTTTAGTCAAGCAGTATGTAAGAAATGTTAAGTCCTTTGTACTGGAAACTTGCATTCTCCCAGTAAGGTAATATATTGTACTACGTTGCAAGCCCCTGGAGCAATTTTTTTATTAGTGCTTTTGTGAACAAGAAACAATTAACAAGTGGCTCTATCCCATCTCCCCCCTTTCCCCTATCCCATCTCCCCCCTTCCCCCGTCGCGATATAACCTTGAATGGTTGAAAACGACGTTAAACACCAAATAAAGAAAGAAAGAAAGTCAATAAGTCACTGAACCTACTGAAATAATTTCCACTCTGCATGCACAGCAAGCAGTCGGGCAAATAAGTAATTCTCATGTCATCAATTGTGAAGATTATTTGGAAAAAAAATAAAACACAAGCCTTTTTTAATCCGCCTCAGAGCAGTGTTGTTTGCCAGTTTATGTCGATGTATCCGTCTGTCCGTTTGCTTATAGACGCATGTGTCAGCCGAGGTAGAACGGCTTAAACGGGTCCTTCAGACACATTGTTACCGTCGAGTTCTACTGAACAAAGGAAAATAAATAAAAGTCCATTTAACCTGAAGTAGGAAAAACAGACACACTGGCGTGTATTCACAGTCTCCCAGACTGCCCTGCATACAAACAACACACACACACACACACACACACACACATATATATATATATATCTATCCTCAGCGGATTATGACTTTATTCAGTTATTCTGCAGAAAAAACAGAAATGCTGGAGAAAAATTTGTTGTTTCTGCAGCATTTCTGCATAATGTCATCTTTCGCGAGAGCAACGTTTTTTTCTTCAGTAAAACAGTTTTACTGCAGTAAAATTGAAATCAAAAATGCTGCAGTAAAACGGTGATGTTTTACTGGAGAAAAACTGTTTACACTTTTTCTTCAGCATTTTGGCATTATTCAGTTATTCTGGAGAAAACAGAAATGCTGGAGAAAAACTCTTTTCTGCAGCATTTCTGCATAATGTCATCTTTCGCGAGAGCAACGTTTTTTTCTGCAGTAAAACAGTTTTACTGCAGTAAAATTGAAATCAAGAATGCTGCAGTAAAACGGTGCTGTTGTTTTACTGCAGAAAACCTGTTTACACTTTTTCTGCAGCATGTTGTACTGGCTCATTATAATGTTGGAGCACGCGAGCCCCCCTCTGTCGAGAGATGGACTCATCCAGAATTACCAATAGTTGTGCGTGACACGAATGTATTTTGTCTGTCTGACTTCCTTTCCGCCGGAAGTTCAAAGTTTCAAATTAAACAATGGCACCTGTCAGCAACATTGTCACATTTTCCTTGTTCGATTTGCTTCAGAAATTGTTCACGTTCGGCCGCCATTGTGAATTTGAATATGTATAAGTTACAGCTCCGTCCATCCATGGTATCGCCTGATATTTTGTCGAGACTGGGTCAATGAATATGATGACGTCACTCGAGGCTCTGCCGAGAGTGACGTCATTATATTCTTTCACCCCGTCGAGACAAAATATCACGCGATACCATGGATGGACGGAGCTGTAACGTATATATGGCATGACCAAAGTAAAGAGAATTTGTCATGGGATGTGGAAACAAATCATTGGAAATTCACCATGGGCAATCAACCCAAGCCTAGAAGTTGTAGAACTATATTTTGTTTCAGTCTTGGCAAGGCCAGTTTTGTCCAGTTCCGGAAAAGACATCATGAATTCATTCACCCTGCCGAGACGAAAAAAACAATTCCATGGATGAAAACGTATAAGCTTATTATCCCGTGACGCATCAAAGCTAAATTTTGTTTTGAAATGTCTTCACAACGTACAGATAACTTATAACGACATAATCGCCTTCACAAGACAGGAAAAACGCACACTTTGTTTTTCGTCTGCTACAAATCTAGTCTTGTTGGTTGACGGAGAGAATAAAGCTTCAACCGTACCTTCATCAACAGGAATAAATGCTCAATCCGCTGTCAGTTCGCAACTGAACCTTGTTTTTTTTCTTTAACTTTTTGGTTAACATTGAAACGGCAATCCAAAAGAGTGTTTCAGCTGTTTCAAGACACAGGCTTAGCTCCTTCTTTTGAGTTGCTTTTCAGTCTAAAATGACACCGGAAGCGAACAAATTGTCGCGTATACTGTCGTCACAAAAAGACGTCATGACAAAGTTACACGCAAAGCGAAAGAGACTTTGACGTCATTTACTTTTGTTTGGAATTTTCCGCCTGTTCCTAGCTTGTCAGTGAAGACCTGACGTGAGTAAGCTTACCCTTTGCAGCTGTGAAATAATCAGTCTTGTGTCTCGGTCGTTTAGGTACAGAGTTTGCTTCTGCAATCATTGTGTTCGTGTTGATGACGGCTTCATAAGATTTCCATTTTCTTGTTTCTGCGGCTGCGCAAGTTATTTTGCCTAGGTCATGGCCGAACTTTAGGCCTACGGAGAAATATCGCTGGATATTTTCTCCCTAGATTAACAGAGACAAAGAAGGGAAGTCATGCTGTATTATACGTTATTTGCGTGTTTGACCAAAATATGACATTTTACACAGATCGAGACAGTCATTGTTCTCCGAGACCGCGCTAGCGGTCGAGGTGAACAATGACTGTCTAGATGTGTGTAAAATGTCATATTTTTGTCAAAAACGCAAATAACATTTATGTATCGATCGAATTCCTTTCAGGTACTATGACTTTGTTGTTGTTTTGACGATTGAACGAGCACACACACACATGCAATCAAACACATAAGCTTCATATAAGCGTTTCAGGTTGACCGAAACTTCAAAGGAACTACAAAACACACGTCATGTACTGACTTTGTTGTTGTTTTGACATTGAACAGCACAGACACATGCAATCAAACACATGACGTGTGTTTTGTAGTTCCTTTACAGTTTCGGTCAACCTGAAACGCCCAAATATGAAGTTTTGTAGGCCTCTGACGTCACATGGCTCAAAGAAGGGAAATCCAATGTCCAATCGATACATAATGCTCTTATGCTACACGCCTTCTGATTGGTACACTGCGGAACAAACTATTATACTATCCCAGGGGGCGACGATAACAAACGCTACTTTACAAGGTCGTTCGTTTTTCTCCAGAAAAACTGTCACAGACTATTCTGAAGAAAAAGTGATTCGCAATAATGCTGCAGAAAACCACGTACACATTATGCTTCAGAAAAACTGTTTTACTGCAGTAAAAAACGTTGCTTCGGCGAAAGATGACATTATTCAGAAATGCTGCAGAAAAGACAGTTTTTCTCCAGCATTTCGGTTTTTCTCCAGAATAACTGAATAATGTCATAATCCGCCAAGAGCCAGTACAAAATGCTGCAGAAAAAAATGTAAACAGGTTTTCTGCAGTAAAACAACAGCACCGTTTTACTGCAGCATTCTTGATTTCAATTTTACTGCAGACACACACTCACATACACACACGCACGCACACACACACACACACACACATACACACACACACACACACACACACACACACACACACACACACACACACACACACGCGAGGAGTCAACAGCATTAGCAGCTTCAATACAACAAACGATAACAATAACAACATTCAGAGAGAGAGGGAGAGAGAGAGAGGGGGGGGGGGATACAATGGGTGCTTTGGACAGTTTTAAACTTCGACGAAGTTTACAAGTGATGGATGCACGCACGACCCGAGCGTGCAGAACGAGATTCAGTGACATAAACAGCTCACCAACATTCGGTTCAGTGCACGGATAGGGGTGACAGGGTCAGTATCTCTAAACCGTCCCTTCTATCCCATGAGTGGTTAAAGCAACCTGTCCACCCTCTTCAGCAGAACGGTACAAGAGGAGCGCGTGGGTCCCCAAAACATGAGCCTCAAGGAAAAGTTCGCAGAAAGTTCTCCAAGTTTCAGGTATGCTGTGATGGTACATGGTCCTCCTGTGGTTTTGAGTGATAGGAAATGGTCTTCGCTTTTGGACTTCAAATCAGCTACAACGGTATTACCACTCTCCAATATCGTTTTCTGGTGTGAGCTAGCTCACAGGAAACAGAATAATTGTGTTGTGAACTGAATTGTACAGAAGACATAGACAGCGCATGCTCACCTCACACTCACAGTCACACCGGTCATGCACCGGTTCAGAGGGAAACCATGCAGTTTGTCGGCGTTTTTGGATTGCAGAGACGGCCGCAGGAATGAATATGGTTTGTATGAACCACAGAGTGCCAGCACAGTACGGTGCACAGCGAAGACCCTAAAAAGTTTACTTCTGCTCAGATCACCAGTCGTTCAATGCATTATTCAAACATTGAGTGCCCGGTCTCAGAACTTTGTTTGCAGTGTTCGCTCCTTACTGGACCAGTTTTCTTAAAAAGATAATGACTCTGGCCAGAGACCGGTGTTTAAAAATGGCGGGCTCGTTTTGAGAACTATCTCTGCAGGACTGAGACGTCTAACACTTTGCTCTTGCTCAGATCAGTGTTGGTTGTTTTTTCACAGACTGTGGGTGCTCGATCTGAAATCTGTTCATTGTTTTGCCGTTACAAGAACGCAGAGACGGGCATTTTGTTGTGTTAATTGTTCGTTCAAAATTGACAATCCGGTCGTGGTAAGATCAGTGTTCTTCTTGGACTGTACTGTAGATGATGATGATGATAAAATCGTTTATTTAACGTCACTCTGTAAAAACATTGGCGACATTTGTCTTAGATTAAGAACACACACAGGCACGCACACAAACTTTCCCTTTATGTACAGTGGTTCACCACCCTCCCGCCCCCCGCACACTCTCGCTCATCTAATTAAAAATGGTGTTAAGAGATACTTGGATATAAAATGGTATTTTTAAAAGTTCTGATAAAAATATATAGTAGCTGTATGAGAAGCAATGGCGTCAGCCGCAGCAACGTCTCTTCATATCCAGGGACCAAGTGGGTGCGTGTGCATAAGTCCAGCGATAAGTTTGGGACCTTGCCACCCAAGGTCTTTATTAAAACTTAAAAGATAGCTTAATTTTTCCTTTAAGGTATTTGGCAGAATATTTCTATTTGAGTTTATAAACTGAGTCAGGGGTTGAAAGTGGCATGAGTTCAAATCACACTCCAAAGTCAAATGAGCAATGGTGAGGTCGGATTGACAGGTGCATTTAAGCTCTAGAAATTGGTAATTCCCAGCTTCTGCCCTTAGGCGGTTAATCCTTTTTATTACACGTGGGCATGCATTATAGGTGTTCATCTGTTTTGATGGGGCTTCCCGAATGAGCCAGCCAGAGCTTATAGCCTTGTGCATATATTTGTTCCTCCATTCTCTCCAGAGAAGAGAGTCTGTAAGGCTACTGATCTCAGAAGCAGACAATGGCAGGTCTACCTCGGAGGCGCCTATGCCTTGGGCAGCTTCTTTAGCGGCTTTGTCCGCTTTCTCGTTGCCAGGCACGTTCACGTGTGCTGGACACCAGACCAGGTTAATCTCGCTTCCTTTTTTTATAATTTTATTTGCCAGCTCCTTTATGGCAATGACAAGATCATGTCTTTTTGATCTTTTGTTAGATCTTAATGCTTCAATGGCTGCTTTGGAGTCAGAGAATATAGCTATCTTTTGAGGAGGAGTGTTCTTGAGATTGAGATGAACAAGCGACATGCAGATGGCAAGGAGCTCAGCTGAGAAGATCGAGTTTCTGTTGCACAGTTTAAATTTCCCAGTCATGTCATCGCTGGGGATTACAAAAGCTGCGCCAGCCTTCTTGTCATCCAACACTGACCCGTCTGTGTAAACATGAACATGGCCTTTGTATACAGTATCAATGTGCTCAAGGGCTTGTGTCCTGAGTAATAACTGATCATCCTTTGTAGCTGTGCAATATTCTGTGTCAAAATTCATTTCTTTCATTGTCCATGAGGGATCACGAGATATGGGGTTTTGGGCCACATCATTTGGGTCGACACTGATTTCACTAAAGAGTGAAGCATTGAATTGAGCCAGTGAGGAGAAAGTAGTGCCAAAGTGGGCCTTTTTGTTTTGGATATGATTGTAATGCGGTTGTAGCTCCTCTTTTGTTGAGTTTTGCACTGTGTTGGCTCGAACATTGTAATCTGCGCAGCACTTACGCCGCCACATGTCAAGAGGGAGGAATCCTGCTTGGTGGTATACAATGGCCTGCTTTGAATGCCTTGGGTGTCCGAGGGCAAGCCGAAGGGCACGACACTCCGCTGACTGTAGCTTATCAAGCCATTTTCGAGCCGACGAGAAGTAGGCCTCCTGTCCATATGATAGTCTTGATCTTATAAGAGCTCTGGTGATGTTTGTTAGAATAACTGGGCACTTTGCCCATGGTTGGGCAGCCAGTATTTTAAGAAGGTTGATGGTCTTATTTGCTTTGCTTAAGAGATACTTTAAGTGAGCAGTCCATAGTCCATTTGAGGTGAAAAGTACGCCCAGATATTTCACCTGCTGACTGGGTGAGACAACAGATTTATCTAGTGAGAACTGTATCTTTTCTCGATCTTCCAGTTTTCGGTTTGTAAAGACAACGAATACAGTTTTCTCGGCAGAGAGAGTGAAGCCATTCTCCCGCATATAGTTCGCAATGTTATCTATAGCTGTTTGCCACTCTCTAGAGAATTTGTGTTCTGTTTTATAGGTTTTGTTTTGATACTCTTTGCATAGAGCAATATCATCCGCATAAAGCGTCAGTTCGGCTCCATGTGTTTTAATTGTCGATATGTCATGCAGCATAATGCTAAAAAGCAGTGGTGCTATTACTGAGCCCTGTGGCACTCCCATGTCAACTTTGCGAGTGGATGATTTGGCACCTTTATAATCAGTTTGAAAGGATCTGTTCAGTAGAAAGCTTTTTATGTATTGAAACATATTACCACTGATGCCTAATTGCTTCAATTTGAACAACAATCGTTGGTGCCATACTGTATCGTAGGCTTTTTTGATGTCAAAAAAGACAGCAAAGAGAGACTTCTTGCGTGAGAGAGCTTTCTTAATTTTGGAGGACAGTTTTACAATGTGATCCGAGACACCCCTGCCTCGACGGAAACCGGCTTGGCACAGGGGTATTACCTTTTTTCTTTCCATTTCATCTTCTAGTCTGGATTTTAGTATTCTTTCATAGATTTTGCTCAGATGGGAGGTCAGAGATATAGGGCGCCAGTTGGAAGGGTCAGCTCTTGGTTTTCCAGGCTTTAAAATGGGGATCACAACAGCCTCTTTCCAAGCTGAGGGAATCAGGCCAGACTTCCAGCATGTTGAATAAAAATCCAGTAAAAGATTTAATCCTTGGTTTGGTAAATGTTGTATGACCTGATAGTTTATTGGATCAGAACCACAGGCGGATCGGACTTTTGTCACCGATGCTATAGCCGTTTTCAGTTCTTGAATGGATAAGGGAGCATTTATTTTTAAGGAAGGGTTGAGTTCTGGGTCGTTTAAGTCCTGTTTATCCTCCCACTTCTTACGGAAGAGTTCCTGCTCACATAACAGTTTATCTGTTTGGCTTGCTGCTGCAAAAATATCTGCAAACAGTTCTGCTTTTTCAGGAAGGCTTTCATATTTTTTTCCTTCGTGCATAAGAGGACGTTCAGCCTGCTTGTGTCTGCATTTGAATTTCCTTATTTTGGTCCAAATTTTTCCAGCATCTCTGTAATCGCTCACTTTGCTGGACATGTTTTCAAAATATTCTTTTTTTGCTTTGTCTATAATTTTGTCACATTGTTCTTCAGTTGATTTCATATTGTTGTGGTTTTGTGCAGACCTGAAGCGATCATACTTCTCTTTTGCAGTTCTTTTTAACCTGATGGCTGTTCTGCATTCTTCTGTCCACCATGGGCTCTGATCAGTTCTACTGGGTCCGATAAAAGGTTTTGTTTTGGGGATTGACAATTCCATTGCATTCAGCAGGTTTGATCTTAGCTGTTTATATTTGTTGTCGATACTTTCTTGGGACTCTGGATTGCCATCCAAGAGGGTATGTGCATCGGCAGACTTAGTGACAGCGTCCTTGAAAACTGCCCAGTCCGCCTTTTTATAATTGTATTTTAAGGCTTTTGGACCTGGCTCTGTGTGTGGTGATTTCCCAATAATGGATATCATGATTGGTAAGTGGTCGCTTTTTAATTTATCTGACACAACGCACCAGTCCGTTGTTAATCCGAGAGTGGGACTAACCAAGGTTATGTCAATGGCGGAGGGGTGTTGGTTTGAGATATCGGGTATTCTGGTTGCTGATCCGTCATTTAGTAAGTACACATTTGATTGCGTTATATAGGTGGCAAGGCTCTTTCCCACGGCACATGTCTGATCGGGGAAGTTGGCATCCCACAGGGGGTTTCGGCCATTAACATCTCCTCCGATCACCCAGGTGCGTCTTCCGTCGAGCTCTGGGAGCCAGCTGAAAATCGGGCCTTTGGTAATGTTTCTGTTATATATGTTTAATAAGAAGATGGATGGGCCATCATTCAGCAGAAGTTCAACTAGGTTTGAATGTATTTTTGTGTCGGCCGGAACAGGGGTTGGGTGAACATTGTACTTCAGATTGTCTCTGACATAGGTTACTGTGTACTTGATAGTTTGTGCTCCGCTCGTATCATCAACCTGATAATCTGTGACGGGTGGGTAAAAGAAACCAGATATGAAGGGAAGTTTTCCCGCATGACAGAGTGGGGACTGTATCAATAATACATTGAACATGTTGTTTTGGTTAAGATAATTAGTAAGGTACGGTAGAGCAGTGTTAAGGGAACGACAGTTCCACTGCAGTATATTTATTCTTGGATCCATTTCAATCACAGAAGACCTAAAGTCTGTTGTGACAGTTTGATCTGCCCCTCAACTCTCTATGTCATTGTGTTGTCAAGGGGTTGAGACTCTGTTACAGATCTGCCTCCCTGAATGCCGAGAAGAGCGCATTGAGTGGTAAGTATCTTATTTAAGGCTGGTGGAGTTGGATTTTCCTTTGGCTTAAATATTTCAGTATATAGCCCTGTCAGAAGTGTCAGAACATTTTCGGGGCTTTCATTCGTTTTTGCTTCAATAAGTGCAGCTAGGATGCCAGTGACGAATTTGAACACCTCACCGCAGTTCTCGGCGCTCATCATCTTCATCTTTGCATAGCTTTCTTTTAAAATATGTTGTCTGAGGCAGTCTTCGGACTGTGGCTTTGGTGTGTTTTGTGTTTCATCTTCCTCAACAATCATCAACTTTGGTTCATCCATGAACAAGTCATCATAATCGTGTGTGGGAGAAGTTTGAGATTCTGCATCAGCAACCTTTTTCTCATTGTTTGTTGTTGGCTGTTTGTTTGTCTTTGTTTTGTCTGCTGCTTTTGTGGGGGCCTTTTTTACATTGTGTGTTGATTTTAGTTTCTGGGCAACAGTAGACTCATTATTTGTAGGGTTTATGTCAGTTCTTTGTCCAGGTCTCTGGAGGGCGATATTTTGCTCTGAAATGGGGTTTTCACCACGAGGGTTGCTTGGTCCGCCTTGATTTCCTGTGCGTATGCGGCTTGTTGTTGGTTCTGGCCAGATAGTGCTATAATCCTGTTTTTCAATCTCAGCCACGAAAGCTGGGGAGGTAGCCAGGTTTCTCTTTGCTTTGCTGGCACCGCGAGGAGCACTTTTCCCCCCTGCCATTTTCAGCACCCAGCACTCATCGACTTCTGAATCAGAGTCATTAGATGTATCTGGGTCTTTCTTTTGTTTTTTCATTATTTCAAACTTTGCTCTTCTTATTGCTTCTGCATATGGGATGTATTTGGCTGCTCGGATTTTGTTTGCTGTTCTTCGGAGCACTAGCTCAGGACAGCCTAAGTAAGCTGCCGAGTGGGGACCGCCACAGTTTAGGCAATGTTTGTCATTTGGACAGTTGTCAACTGGGTGGTCTTTCTTTTGACCGCATCTTGGGCATTTGTCTTGTCTGGCTTTACATTGTTTGGAGCCATGTCCCAATCTCTGGCACTTAGTACACCTTCTGACTGGGGCCACATAGGGTTCGACAGCAAAGAAGGTTTTCACTATCTTCACTGTATCTGGTAGCGTTTTCTTTAAAAACGTGATTTTGACAGCTTGAGTAAGTTCCCCCTTCTGGTTTTTTAACCGCTGAAGAGATTTTACTTTCTCAAGAGATTGTTGAAGTTTATCAAGGTCTTCAGAGAGTGGGATGGGTCTGATGACACCTTCCGTTGTTGCCTCTGGTATAGTGCATCTTATTTGCACTTGAGCGAGACTGGTGAGATTGGCAAGTTTATGTTGTTGTTTTTCATTGCAGCAGGCAATCAAGAATTTGCCCGAGGGCAGAGGTCGTACACCTTCTATCTGACCGACCGCGTCAACCAAAACACGACACTGGAGTGATGGCCCAAGTTTCGAGAACATAGCTGGACCTGTAGCCGCGTTGGTGAGAATAACTGGGTATTGTGCAAAGGTTGGAGGAAGACTTGGTGTCACCTTTTTTGACTTTGTGTGTCTAGGGGGCCCAGTTTTGACTGGTTGTGAGACTTTTGACTGTGGCTGAGGCAGAGCCTGTTCGGCATCACTGTTAGCAACGGGTGCTTTTTTCTTCCGCTGACGGCGGCGTTGAGTTTTAAAAATGTCATCGCCTTCTGTGCTTTGGGAAGGTGAAATGTTCCCGTCTTCTGAGGGCACTGCTGCGTTGTGGTTATTGACACTGGCGTCAGCGTCAGAGTGGTTGTTTGAGCTCTCTTTTGTCTTTTTTGAGCTTGTTGGAGAGAAGCTGTCGGAATCTCTTAACCTTTTTCGGGGTGTGCAACACAATGTGCTGTCCATAGATTCAGCAGGGGTAGAGGTAGCCAAAGGTGGTTTGTCGCTTATGACAAAGGTGGCAGTGGCCATTGTGAGGGCCTTTTGGTGTTCAAATGCAGTGAGGAGTACTCAGAGAGCAGTGTGTTTGTGTGTAGTTGTGAGCGACCTTGGTAGAGGACCCTCTAAAAGCGAAATGACTAGAAAATAAGCTTTGGTATGAGCAGGCGTCTCGCACTGTTAAAAGAAAAAAGAAGGGATGACAAAAGCGTCCCTTGACAAAGAGTGAGCTGAAGCTCACCCTCTAGTGACTTTCACTTCTCTCCCGAGAATCACGAGGACTCCTGCAGGGCGAGTGGAAAAGCCACCAAGGGCAGTTAAAAAAGCCCTCTCTGGGTCTATGCCAAGAGAGCTGTGTCGTGTGTTAAAACACACACAAAATGTGATTGTCTCCCTTTACCATCAGGAATTCGGGAAGAAATCGTATTTTGAGCACTGACTTGGCTATGTAAGCTCGAGGTACGTTAAAGCAGTCGCTATGTAATCAGCATGTCTGCTTGTGAAAGACGCACTCTACGGGCCAGCAACTGCAGTGAATTACTCGTGCTGAGTCTGAGGACAAAAATGACCCCCGAAAGCGAAAGAGACTTTGACGTCATTTACTTTTGTTTGGAATTTTCCGCCTGTTCCTAGCTTGTCAGTGAAGACCTGACGTGAGTAAGCTTACCCTTTGCAGCTGTGAAATAATCAGTCTTGTGTCTCGGTCGTTTAGGTACAGAGTTTGCTTCTGCAATCATTGTGTTCGTGTTGATGACGGCTTCATAAGATTTCCATTTTCTTGTTTCTGCGGCTGCGCAAGTTATTTTGCCTAGGTCATGGCCGAACTTTAGGCCTACGGAGAAATATCGCTGGATATTTTCTCCCTAGATTAACAGAGACAAAGAAGGGAAGTCATGCTGTATTATACGTTATTTGCGTGTTTGACCAAAATATGACATTTTACACAGATCGAGACAGTCATTGTTCTCCGCGGTCTGTCTAGATGTGTGTAAAATGTCATATTTTTGTCAAAAACGCAAATAACATTTATGTATCGATCGAATTCCTTTCAGGTACTATGACTTTGTTGTTGTTTTGACGATTGAACGAGCACACACACACATGCAATCAAACACATAAGCTTCATATTTGGGCGTTTCAGGTTAACCGAAACTTCAAAAAGGAACTACAAAACACACGTCATGTACTGACTTTGTTGTTGTTTTGACATTGAACAGCACAGACACATGCAATCAAACACATGACGTGTGTTTTGTAGTTCCTTTACAGTTTCGGTCAACCTGAAACGCCCAAATATGAAGTTTTGTAGGCCTCTGACGTCACATGGCTCAAAGAAGGGAAATCCAATGTCCAATCGATACATAATGCTCTTATGCTACACGCCTTCTGATTGGTACACTGCGGAACAAACTATTATACTATCCCAGGGGGCGACGATAACAAACGCTACTTTACAAGGTCGTTCGTTTTTCTCCAGAAAAACTGTCACAGACTATTCTGAAGAAAAAGTGATTCGCAATAATGCTGCAGAAAACCACGTACACATTATGCTTCAGAAAAACTGTTTTACTGCAGTAAAAAACGTTGCTTCGGCGAAAGATGACATTATTCAGAAATGCTGCAGAAAAGACAGTTTTTCTCCAGCATTTCGGTTTTTCTCCAGAATAACTGAATAATGTCATAATCCGCCAAGAGCCAGTACAAAATGCTGCAGAAAAAAATGTAAACAGGTTTTCTGCAGTAAAACAACAGCACCGTTTTACTGCAGCATTCTTGATTTCAATTTTACTGCAGACACACACTCACATACACACACGCACGCACACACACACACACACACACACACACACACACACACACACACACACACACACACACACACACACACACACACACACGCGAGGAGTCAACAGCATTAGCAGCTTCAATACAACAAACGATAACAATAACAACATTCAGAGAGAGAGGGAGAGAGAGAGAGGGGGGGGGGGGATACAATGGGTGCTTTGGACAGTTTTAAACTTCGACGAAGTTTACAAGTGATGGATGCACGCACGACCCGAGCGTGCAGAACGAGATTCAGTGACATAAACAGCTCACCAACATTCGGTTCAGTGCACGGATAGGGGTGACAGGGTCAGTATCTCTAAACCGTCCCTTCTATCCCATGAGTGGTTAAAGCAACCTGTCCACCCTCTTCAGCAGAACGGTACAAGAGGAGCGCGTGGGTCCCCAAAACATGAGCCTCAAGGAAAAGTTCGCAGAAAGTTCTCCAAGTTTCAGGTATGCTGTGATGGTACATGGTCCTCCTGTGGTTTTGAGTGATAGGAAATGGTCTTCGCTTTTGGACTTCAAATCAGCTACAACGGTATTACCACTCTCCAATATCGTTTTCTGGTGTGAGCTAGCTCACAGGAAACAGAATAATTGTGTTGTGAACTGAATTGTACAGAAGACATAGACAGCGCATGCTCACCTCACACTCACAGTCACACCGGTCATGCACCGGTTCAGAGGGAAACCATGCAGTTTGTCGGCGTTTTTGGATTGCAGAGACGGCCGCAGGAATGAATATGGTTTGTATGAACCACAGAGTGCCAGCACAGTACGGTGCACAGCGAAGACCCTAAAAAGTTTACTTCTGCTCAGATCACCAGTCGTTCAATGCATTATTCAAACATTGAGTGCCCGGTCTCAGAACTTTGTTTGCAGTGTTCGCTCCTTACTGGACCAGTTTTCTTAAAAAGATAATGACTCTGGCCAGAGACCGGTGTTTAAAAATGGCGGGCTCGTTTTGAGAACTATCTCTGCAGGACTGAGACGTCTAACACTTTGCTCTTGCTCAGATCAGTGTTGGTTGTTTTTTCACAGACTGTGGGTGCTCGATCTGAAATCTGTTCATTGTTTTGCCGTTACAAGAACGCAGAGACGGGCATTTTGTTGTGTTAATTGTTCGTTCAAAATTGACAATCCGGTCGTGGTAAGATCAGTGTTCTTCTTGGACTGTACCGTAGACGCAGCCTAGTGTTTTTACTCAAAACTGCAGCCATAAAAGGTCACGGTGTCCTTGTCAGTGATGTTGACCTTAGAAGACCGGTACGGCGGACGAATTAAGGTAACAATCTTTTCAGATAGTTTGTATGTTTGCTTTGTGTGTGTGGGGAGGGGGGGGCAATGTCCCAATTTACCCTCACCGGAAATTATTTTCGAACGAAGTTAAATGCACTTTATTATACATATTATAACAGTTATTCAGGGGAGAGTAGCACTGCATTCAAGTGCATTTAACTTGAAGTGCTACTCTCCCCTGAAGAACTGTTATAATAGTATGATTATGTACTCCCGATTTACCCCCAACTCTCTCTTTGCGCTATGTACAGAAAGTACTGAGTTGGGGGTATATAAACTCAGAGGCAAAAGAAACGCAAATGCTGCAGTGAAGATGGGTTACACATGAATTTTAATGTCGAATTAATTATTTCGGGTTAACAATAAAGAGGGAATGAATTGACCGATACAAAACCAGACGGAAAAGTGTATTGGGATGAGAGCATGACGTGCCATGTTCCACTGAACACTGTTTAAAGACTGTTGAAAGTTAATAGAGTTTTGCTCCTCCCTTGGCGTTGATGACTGGCGCACTTCCGGTACTTGGAGAGGACGAGGTGATTAATTTTCTGCTGAGGGACCTGAGCCCACACCTGGGTCACGGCAGCACGCGGTGCTGCTGCTGTGCGGGGTCTCCGGGCAAGGGCATAAATCCTTCTTTGCATGATGTCCCAAAAGTGTTCGATTGGGTTGAGATCCGGAATCGAGCAGGATGAGGCAGAAGGTTTACGCTGTTGTGACGCAGGAAGTTCTGGGTAGCACGTGCAGTATGGGGACGGGCATTGTCTTGCTGGAACAGGCAGTTCCGGTGCCTCTGGACAAATGGAACCACATAGGGACGCAGGACTTGATTGATATAGCGGTCTGCATTGACACCATTCCCACGACCTTGGCCGACGTTCTGAAAGACGACAGGCCCCACTCGCTGATTGACACCAATGGCGCCCCATATCATGACGCCGATTTACCAGGTTCTGCCCACCAAGCCGTCGGCGTACAATTCTGGCACTGACGGGTTGTCCATGCACCCCGAATGTGTTACGGGCTGTGTTGGCGGCAGTTTCGAATGCATCTCGCTGGTGTTGATGGACAAGATGGCGATCTTGTCGGGCTGTTGTTACCCGGGGTCTGCCACGTCCTGGTAAGTCGCAGGTACTGTTAGTGGCATGAAAACGTTGCTGCAGGCGACAAACCGTGGTGACATTTACTCCAAAGGCCCTAGCAACTTGCTGAACTGATTGTCCGGCATCAAGTCTCCCGATTGCTTGTTGGCGCTGATCTGGTGATAGTCTCGGCATCGCGCCTGTGTCGCAGAAATGAATGTTGTAACAGTTTTGTGAGTACGGTACAGCTTGCCTGAATACTCTGAACACGAAAAGCTGCTTTTCCACATTTTGCACGTGCCGAAAGTTGTCCCCATGACAGTTTGGGATCCCCGTCAACAAGACCTCGCGTGTGACCCAGATAACGGCAAACACGGTTCTGACAAGATAAGACCAGTAAAACAACACGTGCAGAACATGCTAGTATCATGATTTTCTTTTTATTTCAAGTCCATAAAGGTTTAATTAACGCATCCTTTATTTGCGTTTCTTTTGCCTCCGAGTTTATATCGGGATTGCATAATTATATACTGTTCAAAAAAAGAAACGCATAGCTTGTAATATTTGGTTAATTTAGTTATATGGCTACAAGGATATCCACCAAACTGCAGAAAATGTTTATCTGGTCGTCGACCTTTCGTCCATTGCCACAAGTGAGCTCTGCACGTGACGCATGCGTTATCAGTGGCTACAATGTCAAAATTGCTCATTTGGCATGACCACTCGTCATGCTTCAGTGTAATCTCGTGAAACTCGGGGAATATTGAGCTCTCACCATGTCTTCCAAAACCCATAAAAGCGGATTGTTCGCCACAAAGAAATCAGACGACAATTCAGCGACGAAAGATGGCCCGATTGAGCAGAGAAGACCGCCAAATTGCATTGGGTCGTTTACAAGCAGGCCAAAGTCAAAGTGCAATCGCCAGGCACTTCCACGTGTTCCAGAGCACCATCAGTAGACTGTGGGTCAGGTTTCAAGCCACTGGCTCCGTTGCTGACTTGCCACGAGCGGGAAGACCAAGGGCGACAACTGCTGCTCACGACCGCTTCATACGGCTGCGCCACCTCCGGAATCGTTTCCTGTCGGCCTCATCTTCTGTCCAGGCTCTCCCCGGGCCACACCGATTATCGGACCAGACCGTGCGGAACCGCCTGCATGAAGCTGGTTTGAGAGCTCGCAGACCTCACAGAGGAGCTGTCCTCACCCGCCGCCATCGCCAGAACCGAGTGCAGTGGGGCAACCAGCACCTTCGCTGGACCGTCCGGAATCACTGGAGACACGTGTGGTTCAGCGACGAGTCCTACTTCCTGCTCCAGCGACATGATGGTCGGAGGAGGGTCTACCGGAGAGTAAACGAACGTTACGCGCCCAACTGTGTGGATGAGGCACCCGTTCATGGTGGTGGAGGCGTCATGGTGTGGGGGGCGATCAATACCGCTGGAAGGAGCACCCTGGTGCACGTCCAAGGGCGCATAACTGCCCAGCGATACGTGGAGGAAATTCTGCGCCCACACGCCCTTCCTCTTCTGGCTGACCAGGATGCCATATTCCAGCAGGACAACGCTCGCCCGCACACAGCACGACTCACCACCCAGTTCCTCACCGACCACCATGTCCAGGTGCTTCCCTGGCCATCCATGTCGCCAGACATGAACCCGATAGAACACCTCTGGGATGAATTGGACAGACGTGTGCGCAGGCGAGAAGAAGCGCCGGCAAATCACCGCGATCTATTGCAGGCACTTCAGGAGGAGTGGGACACCATCCCACAGCAAGATATCCGGCATCTGATCCAGTCCATGCCCAGAAGGTGCCGGGCAGTTGTTGCTGCTCAAGGCAGTCACACCCCCTACTGACTTGACAGCCTCGGCACCCAATCGTATTGATTGACTGATTGATTTGAAGATGCAAATGAACTGTGTGTGCATTCAACTGTGTCCATACCAAATTTCAAACAAATAATCTAAATATTGGATTTTCTGTTAATTTTTTCGAAAAATAAAACAAATTTGGCAAGTAGCAACTATGCGTTTCTTTTTTTGAACAGTATAGAAGCTTCATTTTGTTTTGATAGACCAAAACGAAACTAATCTATTAAGCATGGAGACTGCCATGTAAACTGAGAAAGAAAATAAACTTGAATGAGTCCCGGATAGCCATACAGGTTGTAGGGACGATACAAAAAACAATAACCAACCTCTGCCTCGGCTGTGTTAGGCTTCTTTTCTTGTTGTCTTATTTCTACCTGACTGGATCCATCACCTTTATTTCACTTACCAAAAGTCTTCTTTTCCACATCCTTATTTCTCTGCACCCCGCATGTCGTATGAGGCGACTAACGGATTCTGTTTCTCCTTTTACCCTTGTTAAGTGGTTCTTGTATAGAATATAGTCAATGTTTGTAAAGATTTTAGTCAAGCAGTATGTAAGAAATGTTTAGTCCTTTGTACTGGAATTTTGCATTCTCCCAGTAAGGGTCATATATTGTACTACGTTGCAAGCCCCTGGAGCAATTTTTTTATTAGTGCTTTTGTGAACAAGAAACACTTAACAAGTGGCTCTATCCCATCTCCCCCCCCCCCCCCTTTCCCCTATCCCATCTCCCCCCTTTCCCTCGTCGCGATATAACCTTCGTGGTTGAAAACGACGTTAAACACCAAATAAAGAAAGAAAGCTGTGTTAGGCATTTGCATGCGGGCAGTTCGCCTTCTTCCCAGTGTGACATTGAGCGCTTGTTCGTTACAACTGGATGGTTGGGGGGAGGTCCCTTCCTCGTTTAGGCCTCCCCTTAATCTCTGTGTCTCAGTTCGTTTGGTAGCCAACGTTTCTGTTTCTGAGCGTTGGAGAGACTGTCTTTCGCCATTGAGGTTGTGCAGGCTTCTTTGGACAGTAAGAAGTCGGGTACTTGGTTGGTCAGAAGAACGTATCTTTAGTCTTCCAGGACACATTCTGGTGGTACACTTCCACACGTTTGTCCAATCCTTGCTGTACACGTATTCTTTAAAAAAATATATATATATATTATCACCGTGGCTGACATGCAAAATCGGTGCTTTTATTTCCATGCTGCCTGTCAATGTAGCTTGTAATTACAACTAAACAAGGGAAATTTGAAAAAGCCTAAAGGGAGGTAACTCTGTACCAGCCTGCAGATCCAGAAATGGATACGCGAACAAGTTAGATCTAATTTTGAAAAGGTTAAACAGGAAAAGCGGTCAACTTTTCACTGCTGTTCAACACAGGACTTGGTAAAGAAGAAGTTTTCTGCAAGACTTGTTCAATTGGATCGCTTTAAAGGCGATGCAACTTTCACGGTGACCACATTATAAAACATCAGAAATTGTGAAAGAAACAATTGAAAGTCAGCAGAGACTTTCTTCCGAGATTTGTTAAAATCTCTTAGCAGAGAAAGAGAGAGAAAAAACGTATCCCTTCACAGACAGTCTATTGGGAGCATCAGACCCTCCTCAAGGGGGACTGACAGAGCAAAGTCCCGTAGTGGGGGGGAATCGCAAGGTAATCTAGTCCTATATATATTTAAAAAGATCTTATTTCAGAATAAAGTGAAGTAAAGAATGTTATTTGACCCCGTTTGAATGCTGAAGTGACAAAAACAATCACCAACCAACCAACCAATCAACCGCAAATGAAATTCGTGGCACTTGCCAATCTGATCACATCTTGACAAAGAGGGACATACTTGGCAGAGAAGGAAACAGACACAGAAAAAAAGGGGAGGGGGAGGCGCTCGGTGTCTGTGAAGGAGTGGTTAGTGGGCCAAAAATAGGCGACGAAAACTTGCCCATAGCATTTTTTTCTACTTTTGTAGATCGGTCGCTAGTGTGACGTCTTTTGAAATTGAAGATCCCGGATTTCCTGTTTGTCGTCTGATTGATTTTAATCCGCCACCCGTCAGAGAATGAAAAGAAAAAAGAGCGAGTTACAAAAAAAGACACTAGAAAAAAGAAGAAAAAACCCACAGACGACCATTCCACCACTTCATCCAGTAAGAGCCTGGATATAGACGCCCGCCGTCGTTGACATGGCATTTTTCTGTCTTCGGCTCAGTAAGGCTCCCCCTCAAGCTCTTCTACAAACTAGGCTGAGCACTGGAGATGAAAGAAAGCGTGGAGAGACGCGGATCTTAAAATGTCCCTCAGCAAACATGGATCCTGCAGAGAATTTGTCGTCACCAACAGGAAGCTCAGCAGTCGGACAATGGAGTGAGGGAAGGGAGATAATTGAGCGAGAGGATAAAATCGGGAGAAGGATTACTTTCCCTTTTTGTTACGACCTGGTGAGGTTATGATGGTGGTGAAGTTGTCGGGATGATGTTGACTCATGAGTCGACTAGTGGTTTCAATTCCAAGATTGTGCTTCTTCCTCATTTAGTATGTTCTTTCCAGTATCCAATTTTTGCACACAAAAAGAGCTATCGTCAACAACTAGTTGTAGATCTTTTGCTCCTAAAGTATTTGTACTTGGTTGTTGGCTGGCAGGGTTGGACACTTGTGGCATTTTTGCGACATGATAATCAGATTTTGATGCATAATATTTTGATTTTGCGACAGACTGTAGAGTTTCTAACAAACTACGACTGATCATGCGGAAAAGGCTTCGCATACGACAGGCTATCAAGAATATTGTGACAGAGGCTACTTTAGGCAAAAGAGACCAGTGCAGTGCCTTCTACATTTAATTCTTTGAGAGAAAAGGAACACTCTGCACAAAGAGCACCTAGGCTGTTCACGGTGTCGGACATAATGCTCGAACGACAGAAGCTCGAACGGACATAAGCTTGACGCGACAACTAAACAAGTCGCGTAAGGCAAAATACAACATTTAGTCAAGCTGTCGAATAAAACTAAACGCACTGCATTTTTCACCAAGACCTCGTAGCGTCGTCAGTCCACCGCTCGTGGCAATGGCAGTGAAACCGACAAGCCAGAAAAGTGCGGTAGTAGTTGCGCTGAGCAGGATAGCACGCTTTTCTGCATCTTTATTCTTTTTAACTTTCTGAGCTTGTTTTTAATCCAAACATATATATGTATAGATATGTTTATGGAATCAGGAACCGACAAGGAATAAGATGAAATTGTTCTTAAATCGTTTTCGGAAATTTATTTTTAATATTAAATTTTCATATTTTTAATTTTCAGAGCTTGTTTTTTTTTATCCGAATATAACATATTTATGTTTTTGAAATCAGAAAATAATGACAAATAGGATGACATTGTTTTTGAATCGTTTTATGATAAAATAATTGTAATTACAATTTTTAGATTTTTAATGACCAAATTTATCAATTAGTTTTTAAGCCTCAAAGCTGAAATGCAATACCAAAGTTCGGCCTTTGTCTAAGATTGCTTGGTCAAAATTTCAATCAATTTAATTGAAAAATGAGGGTGTGACAGTGCCGCCTCAACTTTTACAAAAAGTCGGATATGACGTCATCAAAGACATAACAAACAAACAAACAAAAACGTCTGAGGACATCATCCCCAGGTCCGTCGCGATATAACCTTGAACGGTTGAAAACGACGTAAATCACCAAATAAAGAAAGAATCATCCCCAGGAATTCTCATGTGAAATTTCCTGAAGATCGGTCCAGTAGTTTACTCTGAATCGCTGTACACACACACACACACACACACACACACACACACACACACACACACACACACACACACACACACACACACACAAACACATACACCCGTACCCTCGTCTCGATTCCCCCTCGAAACTTGACTAAATGTAAAAAGGAGACAAACTTGCATTGGTCTCGAATAGCATTAACTGCTGAAGAGACAACCATCAACCATCGACGTAAGAAAAGATCATACGATTACACTCAAACACGTACACAAGTTGCTTATTTTGTGTAGAGTGATGCTGTGAAAACGTCATATTCGACATATCCGTAATGCATGTGTGTGCTTGTTCTCCTTTTAGGAAAAGGAGAAATTCCCAGAGATTGGGATGGTCTTTGCCAATGATGGACTGGACTCGGCGATGTCAGCCTTCTAGTGCATTTTTGGTGCGGAGTTCATTTTCCATAGTCCTTTCATGAACGCACCACCTGTCTGGGTTGAACAACGGGTTTCTCCACATGAGGCGAAGGCCCAGGTTGCTGTCACGAGCCGGTGCTGTCTCGTATCTCCCAACGTACGTTTTTTCCAAGAAAGGTTCCGCTTACGAGGGAAGCTCGTGAACATTGGCTTGTTTCATCCCGTCAAGAATGTCATCCTCTTTCAAGAAAGTCATCCTCTTTCAAGAAAGCCAGGGCTGTTACCGTGCGTATCGTGACCGCGAACTCTGAATCTTGCATGTACAGTGATGACTGAAGTTCTGTGTTTTCTGCGGAGTTAAAAGCCACTTAGATAGCGTTGAATCAGGTTTACCATCCCAGAAAAGCGACTTCTTGGTCCCTTAAGACTCCTTTCTCAGCACTGACAATTGTTGAAGGTTTGAAGCAACACCACCCACCATAGTGGAGATTCAGAGGCTGCATGCCTGTTTTATTGAAGAAGGCAGAAATATAATAAGTGCAATAGTAATTGCCAGTATGGGATTTCGAGGAAACTCAGTAGCTGATCTGGCTGCCAAAGAATCCCCAGAATGCCCCATCACTTACAATCATACCATCTTTTGAGAGTTCAAAGCTTGCACTAATAAGTAAATCAAACACTTGCAGCAAAGCGAATGGAATAAGTGTAAAAAAAACACCTAAAACATGTTTCACAAATCCTGCTCAATCTTGCCCGAGTGCTGCCTTAGAAGAGAGGAAACGGATCTGTGCCGCCTTCAAATTGAACAGAGCTACATTATCTGCACACACATACCTTTTAAAGGATAAAGACCAACCTACACACCGCTCCCGCGATTTAACAAGATTTGAAGTAACAAAAGTGAAAATAAGGAACTGTTAGAACCTTCTTTTTACAGTGATATACATGATTGCAAACAAAGTTTTAAGCGTGGAACTTGCCATGTGAACTGAAAAAAGAAAACAAACTTTCATCGATCTCGAACAGCATTAACATGCTGAAAACCGGCACGGTTGGCCTAGTGGTAAGGCGTCCGACCCGTGATCGGGAGGTCGTGGGTTCGAACCCCGGCCGGGTCATACCTAAGACTATAAAATTGGCAATCTAGTGGCTGCTCCGCCTGGCGTCTGGCATTATGGGATTAGTGCTAGGACTGGTTGGTCCGGTGTCAGAATAATGTGACTGGGTGAGACATGAAGCCTGTGCTGCGACTTCTGTCTTGTGTGTGGCGCACGTTATATGTCAAAGCAGCACCGCCCTGATATGGCCCTTCGTGGTCGGCTGGGCGTTAAGCAAACAAACAAACAAACTGCCCCCAGGAGATCAGGATTTGTGTTGGCAAGAAGTCAACTGTCAACTGCAAAATAATTTGAGTTGTATGGAACCTTTTGCCCTTTGGTTTAAACAAGACTTTATTCAATTTTGTATCGTTAAATAAACAACATATGCATGGCATTAAGGATTTCTCACTCAAGCATAGTGTTTATTTTAAGCAATTCTTGTGAAGACATAACAGTGGTAAGTGGTTACTCTTTGCTCTGATAGTTGGTTTGTTGTTGTTCTCTTTTAAGTTGGCCTTGTCCAAAACGGAGGATAAAAACAGTGCTGTGGTTCCGCAGACCCCCCCCTGCTAGTGACAAGAAACGACAACAATCAATCAATGGGTCTTTGTTTTCTGATTGTGTTGCGTTTTTGCATGTTTTCTTGCTTTACGGAACATTGTCTGTTGTCGCTTTGTTGAATCGGTCTTTTTTTTCGTGAATCGACGAGGATGAAGTGTTGACTGTTATGATATCGGATCATTGCTGATAATATTGTCGAACAATCAGCGTGTTTTAGCTACATTGTTGTTTGGTTTTACTAGGTAGTTCCCGAATTCCGCGCTGTCGATTTTTGTTGTCATGTCCTATTATGCTTTTAGATTGTATCGTTCCGTTTGCTAGTTTTTCATTTTTACGCCCGATAACTTTATGTGAACATCGTGTTGCAAAGGCGTCAAAACTCGATGGTGATTTTGAAAGTGTTATAACTCGCACTTCAATTGTAAATTTCAATCGTGACAATAACAAAATAATGTTTGTGTAACATAAGGCGCATGCCAACAACAACAAAGAGCAAAAGTGATGTATAACCTGAAGGATCCCTAGGAAAATAAGTGCGACATATGAGCAAGAGAACTCAATCAATCAACCAGTTGTCGACAGATTTTACGCGTGTATGTTGGAGTTCAGAAAACAAATGAGAATAGCGAAAGGCACATGTCAACTTCCAATATTTAAGTTTGTGTGTGTGTGTGTGTGCTACAAAAACACTGGTTTTACTGCGATGTGGTGAAGAGAAAATAAACAATGATAATAATAACCATTCACTGCGACAGCCTCAGCCACGGTAACCGTGTCTCTTTCGCTTTTTATATTTAGTCAAGTTTTGACTAAATATTTTAACATCGAGGGGGAATCGAAACGAGGGTCGTGGTGTATGTGCGTGTGTCTGTCTGTCTGTGTGTGTGTGTGTGTAGAGCGATTCAGACTAAACTACTGGACCGATCTTTATGAAATTTGACATGAGAGTTCCTGGGTATGAAATCCCCGAACGTTTTTTTCCTTTTTTTGATAAATGTCTTTGATGACGTCATATCCGGCTTTTCGTGAAAGTTGAGGCGGCACTGTCACGCCCTCATTTTTCAACCAAATTGGTTGCAATTTTCGTCAAGTACTCTTCGACAAAGCCCGGACTTCGGTATTGCATTTCAGCGTGGTGGCTTAAAAATTAATTAATGACTTTGGTCATTACAAATCTGAAAATTGTAAAAAAAAAATATAAAACGATCCAAATTTACGTTTATCTTATTCTCCATCATTTGCTGATTCCAAAAACATATAAATATGTTATATTCGGATTAAAATAAGCTCTGAAAATTAAATATATAAAAATTATTATCAAAATTTGTTTTTCGAAATCAATTTAAAAACACTTTCATCTTATTCCTTGTCGGTTCCTGATTCTAAAAATATATAGATATGATATGCTTGGATTAAAAACACGCTCAGAAAGTTAAAACGAAGAGAGGTATAGAAAAGCGTGCTACCCTTCTCAGCGCAACGAATACCCCGCTCTTCTTGTCAATTCCACGGGCACTGCCTTTGCCACGGGCGGTGGAGTGACGATGCTACGAGTATACGGTCTTGCTGCGTTGCGTTGCGTTCAGTTTCATTCTGTGAGTTCGACAGCTACTTGACTAAATATTGTATTTTCGCCTTACGCGACTTGTTTAATTTATCCCTGCGTTTTTGGAACAAACGACACTGTTTTCCGCTTTTCGATAAACTCGGGGGAGACCATTTTTTCACAGACTCCACTCTTGGGAAACGAAGACGTGCAAAGAATAGCATCCGGCGGGTGGGAAGTCGTGGGTTCGAACCCCGGCCAAGTCATACCTAAGACTTTAAAATTGGCAATCTAGTGGCTGCTCCGCCTGGCGTCTGGCATTATGGGGTTAGTGCTAGGACTGGTTGGTCCGGTGTCAGAATAATGCGACTGGGTGAGACATGAAGCCTGTGCTGCGACTTCTGTCTTGTGTGTGGCGCACGTTAAATGTCAAAGCAGCACCGCCCTGATATGGCCCTTCGTGGTCGGCTGGGCGTTAAGCAAACAAACAAAAACCCAGCGAACACTTTCAACAATCATGCCAACTTTCTGGGAAAGGAGTACTTTCTGGGAGAGGAGTACGTGCAGAAATGGAATGGAAAAGACATTAGGCCGGGTTGGTGTAATGTGTGAAAAAGAAAGTTTCCAAGAGCTGAGAGAGGTGCAGTGTTTGACAGAGAAAGGAAGAGAGGGTGCAGCACAACAGAAGGTTCTTTCTTCGTGCTGCTTCCTGTTGAAGCATATGTGTGCATGCGTGTAAGCCTGCTTGAGTTCGTGCGTGTGTGCGTTCTTCTGCCTGTCTGTGTACGCGCATGTGTGCCTGGTGGTAAGATGGAGTGGTGTATCTATCCTTTAATGTCCTTGAAAATCGATGAGAAAGGAACGAAACTCAATCAAGGCTAAAGCTTCGACATCCACCCAAAATTAGAAACCTGTCAGTAACAGATTCGCCCGCTGCGGGCTTGTTTTTTTCTTCTATATTATATTTTCTTCAAATTAAATGTTTCTTTATTTCTTAATATTCTCTTTGTGTGTGTGCTATATTTCTTTTTTGTATCCCCTTTTGTTTTTGATTTAACGTGAATGATGTTCCCTCTTTGTGATTTAAAATAAAAAACGTTTGTTTCATACCTTCAGTGTCACCCCTCGCGGGTTAGGGTGAAGAATTTATCCGATGCTCCCCAGCATGTCGTAAGAGACGACTAACGGATTCTGTTTCTCCTTTTACCCTGGTTAAGTGTTTCTTGTATAGAATATAGTCAATGTTTGTAAAGATTTTAGTCAAGCAGTATGTAAGAAATGTTAAGTCCTTTGTACTGGAAACTTGCATTCTACCAGTAAGGTCCTATATTGTACTACGTTGCAAGCACCTGGAGCGATTTTTTGATTAGTGCTTTTGTGAACAAGAAACAATTGACAAGTGGCTCTATCCCATCCCCCCCCCCCTTTCCCCGTCGCGATATAACATTGAACGGTTGAAAACGACGTTAAACACCAAATAAAGAAAGAACCTTCAGTGTCCCATATTCCCCCCTCTATCCATCCGGGATGTTCCCCCGGACAAGATTTTTAACTTTTTAAAAGAGATCAAGATTTTTTACAAGATTTAAAGTTCCAGAAGTGAAAGTGATAAATTTTTAGAACCTTCTTTCACAGTGATAGATTTGAATGTAAATAGTCTGAAACGTAGAACTTGCCACATGAAGGGAAAAATAACTGCATCGGTCTTGAATAGCAGCTAGCATCTGCTGAAGGGACATTAAACCCCAAAAACCAACCAACCCCCCTCTATCCCCCCAACCCTCCTCCTCCATTTACATCCCTCAGTCACCCATTCCTTTATCCCCATTTTCCCCTCTCAACACCCTCAACTTTCATCCCCACCCTTTTGTAGGAAATTTCGAATTTCACGCAACGTTTCGTCCATTTTAAGCTTTCCAGCGTCGTCGATTTTTGTCTTTACAATGGACAAATTGTTTGGTGATTTTGAGATGTCCGCGGGAAAGGCTTCTTCCTCTTCGTTGTTGAAATGACGAAGGATAGCACAGACAGAGTTGAGTTAGTTCTGTTCTATTGGTTCGCGAGCAGACTATTAAGGACCTTTCTACCCGGACACAGCCAATTTCGATGTCGTTTTAGTGGAAAGGCGCACCAAAAACGAGCATAGCGAGATGTAAGGCATGAGAAAGATAGGGGTGTGTTGTCATTGCAGAGAAAAATAAAGGAATCGGGTTGGTTGGTTATTTTGTATCGTCTCTTCGATCCTTTGACCACAAACACTCCAACCTGGAAATTGGAAAACCCAACCGTACAATTTCCCCTAACTTCTTTCAAGAAGAATGTAACCTCAGACACTGTCTTTCGGCAGCTCTTTTTAGAGCAATGTTCCAAATACACAGGGTATGAATTTATCTTCACTGATGGATCTCTAAAGGATGATTCAGCTGCTGCTGCAGCAGTTTCTAGCAAGAAATTACAACGCCCACTTCAACTTCGGCTTCCGAACGGTTCGTCGGTACATTCGGCGGAACTTGGGGCCATCATCTTGGCGTTGAAATTAATCTATCAATCGACACATCCGTCTTTTCTGATTGTATCGGACTCGCTTTCAGCTCTTGAAGCTATTTCATCCAGAAAGTTCACTCACCCTTTTTTAATCGACATTCACGACCTTCACACACCGGTTGGCCTAGTCCCGTCGCAATATAACCTTGAACGGTTGAAAACGACGTTAAACACCAAATAAAGAAAGAAACGGTTGGCCTAGTGGTAAGGCGTCCGCCCCGTGATCGGGAGGTCGTGGGTTCGAACCCCGGCCGGGTCATACCAAAGACTTTAAAATTGGCAATCTAGTGGCTGCTCCGCCTGGTGTCTGGCATTATGGGGTTAGTGCTAGGACTGGCTGGTTCGGTGTCAGAATAATGTGACTGGGTAAGACATGAAGCCTGTGCTGCGACTTCTGTCTTGTGTGTGGCGCACGTTATATGTCAAAGCAGCACCGCCCTGATATGGCCCTTCGTGGTCGGCTGGGCGTTAAGCAAACAAACAAACAAACAAACCTTCGTGGTCGGCTGGGCGTTAAGCAAACAAACAAACACAAATTTAAATTTGTGCTATGTTAAACTTGTGGGGTCCTGATTTGGCCTAAATGGTCCGCTGGACCCAAAAAGCAACAGCTAACTAACTAACTAATCTGGGTGAGTAACTTATTTCGACTTTGAAAGCATTCTACATCCGCTAACACCTTCATATTGCCCCCCGCGGTTTAGGGGGAGTCCCATATTGGTGCTCCCATGGGGTCGCCTTCACGCGGCGGGAGTGTTTCCACCAAGCTACCCCACCCCTTTACTTCTCTTCTTTTGTCTTATTTCTGCCTTACCAGTCCTTTCACCTATATTTCCTTCCAAAAAACTCTCCCTACTATTCCCTGCAGTTTTCTGATTCCTTTCTTGTCTTATTTCTACCTGACTGGATCCGTCACCTTTATTTCACTTCCCAAAAGTCTTCTTTTCCACATCCTTATTTCTCTGTGGTCTTCTTAAGACCCAGCGTGTTTGCCGTGCGCTGCGACCTGTACCGGTTTGGGCTGGTGACCTGATGATTGAGGGGTTTACTTAGTTGCGACTTTGTAGCGCCAACACATCATTTTGGCCCAGTCTTTATCTAAGACAGGAGGTTGAAAAAGGCTTACCCGCTTCAATCAATCGGCTGGTCAAGTCTGGGTATATGTCTTGAGCATATTGCATCGGACCTTTGGCTAAAGGAGCAAGCGGCGGTAGGAGGGGGCGGCGGTAGTCGGGACAAACACTATGCCAAGTTGTTACCTAATCCGTTTCCGCTTGGAAAGAGTTGACGAACATTATGCCAAGTTGTTACCTAACCCGTTTCCGCTTGGAAAGAGTTAAATCTCCTATTACAGATTGATACCATATGTTTCCTCTTATCGCTGCGTATATCCATCTGTATCCTTGGCGCTCTGGAGTTGGATAACCGCTCCACCTAAGCGTCCCCTTGTTGGGCTCCGTGGTGGGTGGGGATCAGATGCGACGAAGATAAAGGCCCCAAACATGGCCACCTCTTCTTTTTCTTCTTTTTTTTCAAGCACCCGAAACGGAAACAAACGAAGATACTGCGTTGACTCTGACTCTGACGATGAAGTCCGAGTCAGAGCAACAAAGAACAACATCAGCGAGGCCTGGCCCCGTTTCATTGTTGTTGAGACAGCAGATGAGGCACAGCCCATCTCCAAACTTTCGCCTTTTGCGATACAGAAGGTTATTGCAGGAGTATCATCAACGATAGACAACATTAAGAGACTTCGTAATGGTTCTCTACTGATTGAATGTCCTTCAAAAAAGGCATCAGATGGTCTTCTCCGTCTGAATGGTCAGAAATTTGTTGATAGACCGGTCAAGGTCAGTCCTCACAGAGGCCTGAACACCAGCAAAGGAGTCATCCGATGCCGAGAGCTGGAGGGCCTCAGTGAGGCTGAAATAAAAGAAGGTCTAAAGGATCAAGGTGTCATTGATGTGTACCGGGTGTTGATCAGGAAGGGCGATATCAGAGTACCCACCAACACCCTTTTCGTCACTTTTTGTACCCCAACCATCCCTGAGAAAATCAAAGTGGGATTTGTTCAAATAAGAGTGACTCTGTATATTCCATCACCAATGAGATGTTTCCAATGCCAAAGATTTGGACATTCAAAGGCTGGATGTAAACAGAAGGCAGTGTGCGAGAGGTGTGGCGGAGATCCTCACGAAGGTCCCTGCACATCACCACCCACCTGCACAAACTGTAAGGGAAACCATTCCCCGTCCTCCAGAGAATGTCCAAAATACAAGTTTGAACAGGCCATTCAAAAAACAAAAACGGAGAAAAAGATGTCTTTCTCAGACGCCAGGAAGGAGGTTGAAAAAACGAATGTTTTTTCCTTCCAGAAAAGTTTTGCGGCAGCAGTCAGTCAAAGACCTGCAACAAAGTCAACACCCACCCAGACCAGTATTTCATATAGGTCTGTGGGTGTCCAGGCAGGCCCGTCCATGTTGAAAAGGACAGAGCCCACAAGAAACAAAAGTATTTGTACACAGACAGATGAAAGCACAGGTGGGGCTATCCCCACTGGAGACTCTATGGGGTCTCCTGGTGAGGTTTGCTTCACCGCCCCAACTGGAGACCCTGTGGGGGCTCCTGGTGAGGTTCGCTTCACCACCCCAATTGAGGACCCTATGGGGTCTCCTGGTGAGGTTCGCTTCACCACCCCAACCCAGAAGCCCGTTCACAGGGCAACTCACAGGAAGGGGGCCGTCGAGGTAGTGGAGGTAGTGGACCTTACTCAATCCACACCACGAACACCTCCGGACAAGGGAAAAGTTACTCTGCCCCAAAGATCGCCTCGCACCCCAAAAATGGAGAAAAATCCCATCACACTATACAATCATTTTGGGAGTTTATCCGACGAAGAGGGTATGGAGGCAGAAACTTCTTAAAACTAAACAAACATAGCCAATTTTATTCAATGGAATTGTAGAGGGGTCCAAGCTAACTATGAAGAATTATGTCTACTTTTACACAAATTTCATCCTGTTGCTACAGCATTACAGGAAACAATGCTGAAACCAAACAAAGATTTTAATGTATCTGGATACAATGTTTTTAGAAACCATTCAGACAATAACACGTCTGGGGGAGTTGCTCTTTTGATTAAGAAAAGTGTACTTTGTAGTGAGATCAACCTATGTACAAACATTCAAGCCGTCGCAGCACGAGTGACATTAGATAAAACCATCACTCTCTGCAGTGTATATCTGTCACCATCAAAATGTTACACGAAGCACGATCTTGAAAATCTTATTGATCAGCTTCCAGCTCCCTTTGTTTTAATGGGAGATTTTAACGCTCATTCCCCTTTATGGGGCAGCAACTCTCTAAGTACGAGAGGACGAATTCTAGAAGATTTTGTAGACAATCGTAATCTATGCGTTTTAAACGATGGAGTACCAACATATCTCCATCCAGCAACAGGATGCAAGTCCATACTAGATCTAGTTATTTGCGACACCTCTCTTGTTCTAGACTTTGAATTTAAAGTCTATGATGACACATGTGGTAGCGATCATTTCCCTATCTTGATGTCTCAAATAGATGGATTGGAAGAAGCTTCCCCCCAGAGATGGAACCTGAACAAGGCAAACTGGCTGTCTTTTACTGCCGAATGTTCTGTCCAACTCACAGAAGACACTGTCTTTGATGGAAGTGACGACCCATCATCTATTTTTACAAACACTCTACAAGACATTGCCACTGAGTACATCCCAAAAACATCTTCAAACAACCGCATTAAAGTGCCATGGTTTAATAAAGAATGCCAAGAAGCCCGATCTGAGCGAAAGAGAAGTCTACACAGGTTCTACAGATGCCCGACCCTTAGCAAGAAGTTGACTTTCTTCAGATTTCGCGCTAAGAGTCGCACTGTCATAAAACATTCTAAAAGAACATCCTGGAGGTCTTTTTGCTCAAACTTAAACTCTAAGGTATCATCAAGTAAAGTTTGGAATGCTATTCGTAAAATCAAAGGGAAAAAAGGATCTGCATCAATTAACCACCTTGTGGTAAATGGATCCCTTATAACCCAAAAGAATGAAGTAGCAAACGTTCTGGCTTCAACAATGGAAAAAAACTCATCAACAGAAAATTACTGCACAGATTTTCAAAAAATCAAAGCCACCCAAGAACGTAAACCCATAAACTTCTCATCTCAGAATGAGGAGAACTACAACAAGTTGTTCAGTATAACTGAACTCAAACAAGCCTTACAAAAATGCAACAACTCAGCAACGGGGCTGGACGGAATACATTATCAGTTCCTCACACACCTACCAGAAAGTTGTCTTCTGGTCTTGCTGAAGGTTTTTAATCACATATGGGAGAGTGGATCCTTTCCACCTTCATGGCAAGAAGCGATGATTGTCCCCATTCCAAAACCAGGTAAAGATCATACAAACCCCAGCAACTACCGTCCGATAGCCTTGACCAGCTGTCTGTGTAAAACCATGGAGCGATTGGTCAACGCTAGGATGGTGTGGTACCTAGAAAAACAAAACCTCTTAAGTGATGTGCAATGTGGCTTCCGAAAGGGACACAGCACCACTGATCATTTGGTACGTTTTGAGACCTTCGTTCGAGAGGCCTTTGCGAGATCTGAACATGTACTAGCTATATTTTTTGATCTCGAGAAGGCTTACGACACGACCTGGAAACACGGTATTTTAGCTGATTTGCATGAAATGGGTTTTCGTGGACGTCTCCCTGTTTTTGTGGAAGGATTTCTAAGTAATCGATTGTTTACAGTACGGGTTGGTCCCAACCTATCAGAGTTCTGTCAACAAGAGATGGGTGTTCCTCAAGGAAGCATTCTATCACCCATGTTGTTCAACATCAAAATCAATAACATAGTAAAGGCAGTACTGAAAGGATCCGAGTCATCCTTGTTTGTTGATGACTTTGCACTTTGTGTGCGTGGCAAATCCCTACATAGAGTGGAAAGGCAGCTTCAATTATGTATAGACAAGGTGCAAAAATGGGTAACGGAGAACGGTTTCAAATTTTCCACCAGCAAAACTGTCTGTATGCATCTTTGCAAACAAAGGGGAGCCATGCCAGAACCCTCTCTGGTCCTGAATGGTAATCCTGTCAAGGTTGTTGAAGAATTTAAATTCCTAGGACTGACCTTTGACCGTCGATTAACATTCCTTAAACATATCCAGTATCTAAGAACATCATGTCTGAAAGCTCTGGATGTATTGAAAGTGGTTTCTCATACGGACTGGGGTGCTGACCGCACAGTCCTACTCAGACTTTACCGTGCTTTAATCCGATCCAAGTTGGACTATGGTTGTGTCGTCTATGGTGGAGCCGCAAAATCCAACCTAAGGCTATTAGACACAATACACCACCAGGGTATACGTCTTTGTCTGGGAGCTTTAAGGACGTCTCCAGTACAGTCCTTATATTTTGAGGCCAAAGAACCCTCTCTGAGGCTGCGACGCCTGAAACTCACCCTAAATTATGTGTTGAAACTGAAAGCTATGCCTACAAATCCAGCCTACCAATGCGTATTTCAACCACAATGCTCTGAATTTTTTGAAAGTCACCCAAATGATCGAGCACCTCTGTCTTCTCGGATTCAGTCACATCTGGCCGAATCAAAGATAAAACTCGATCATGTTAGTGAAAATCGATGGACAGAAACATCACCATGGACATTGCCAGATCCAGTTGTTCGACTCGATCTGACAAGGTTAAAGAAGTCAGAGACAAATGATTTGATTTTTAAACAGTGTTTTAGCCAGTTCTGTACCGAGTTTCCTTCCCATCAACGAATATACACTGATGGGTCCAAAGCTGAAAGTAAAGTGGCATCAGCTTCTGTCACAGGTCCTAATCTCGATAGGGCCTTTTCGGCCCGTCTTCCGGATGACAGTTCTGTATTTTCTGCAGAGTTGAAAGCTTTACAGCTAGCTCTGAAACAGGTATATCAGTCAAAAAAGAAAGACTTCCTGATTCTGTCGGATTCCTATCGGCTCTTACCGCCGTGAAGAGAATTCAGCTAGATCACCCACTGTTGGTCGAAATCCAAGAGCTACATGCATCTCTGATTGAAGAAGGCAAAAGGATTGTGTTTGCATGGGTGCCATCCCATGTTGGAATTAGAGGCAACTCTGCAGCTGATCAAGCTGCTAAAGAAGCCAGAGAAAGACTCATCACTGACAAACACACAAAGCATTCAGATTTCAGAACTCGCACCAACATGTACATAAAGTACCTATGGCAGAGTGAATGGGACGAATGTGAAGAAAATAAACTTCATAAGATCGTTCCCCAGCTGTCGGACAGCCTACCCCAATGTCGCCTCAACAGGAAAGAAGAGACAGTTCTCTGTCGCTTACACATTGGGCACAGTCACATTACACATTCGTATCTGCTGAAAGGTGAAGATCCACCATACTGTTTTGGATGTGACGAACCATGGACATTAGAACATGTTCTCACAAAATGTGTAGACGTTCAAGAATTTCGAGACAAACACTACAATGCGGAAACACTGAAGGTTTTATTCCGGGATGTTCCCCCGGACAAGATTTTTAACTTTTTAAAAGAGATCAAGATTTTTTACAAGATTTAAAGTACCAGAAGTGAAAATTATTAATTTTTAGAACCTTCTTTTACAGTGATAGATTTGAATGTAAATAGTCTGAAACGTAGAACTTGCCATATGAAGGGAAAAGAAAATAACTGCATCGGTCTCGAATAGCAGCTAGCATCTGCTGAAGAGACATTAAACCCCAAAAACCAACCAACCAACCCCGCGGGTTTGGGGGAAGAATTTACCCGATGCTCCCCAGCATGTCGTAAGAGGCGACTAACGGATTCTGTTTCTCTTTTTACCCTTGTTAAGTGTTTCTTGTATAGAATATAGTCAATGTTTGTAAATATTTTAGTCAAGTATGTAAGAAATGTTAAGTCCTTTGTACTAGAAACTTGCATTCTCCCAGTAAGGTCCTATATTGTACTACGTTGCAAGCCCCTGGAGCAATTTTTTGATTAGTGCTTTTGTGAACAAGAAACAATTAACAAGTGGCTCTATCCCATCGCCCCCCTTTCTCCGTCGCGATATAACATTCGTGGTTGAAAACGACGTTAAACACCAAATAAAGAAAGAAAGAAACACCAAATAAAGAAAGAAAGAAACCTTCATATTCTCAGGGGTAGACTCTCCAACCTTGAAACACACTATAAGCTATGGGCGTGATGCTGTTTTTAAATATTATTAATAGTAAAATATTAATTTTACGTTTAGGGAGATCTTACATTTGGAATTAAACCGGAGGGAAAGATAATTAAAGTCCTACATCGCAAGTGTAACCGATCAGGTTCACGGGAGTTTCAAGTGTCCTTGTCCAAAAGCCGAAAGTCGTCACTAAAGCAATGCAATTTTTCGCAAATTTTATTGTGTAAATTGCTAACAGTTAGAAAAACGGTAACGTGATTTTCTAAGTTAATGCGTATGCCTTCCATAACTTTTGTACATGTGTCGCCCTCGGGTCCCCTTAGTTTGGAATATTCTGACACAGCCAGCTGTCAAAGTTCCAGACAAGAAGATTCGTCAACAGCGCTTGGTACTACAAAGTGTGTCTGCATCTGGATTTCATACATTCTAAGAATTGATATACGGAGGGACGTGTGACGTGTGTTTTAATTTACCGTTCAGGTCTCAAGATGCAAAGTAATAAGAAGTATGAATAATTATGAAACCGTGCGAAATACAGATCTAGAGAAAGGCCTGAATTGACATCTTGTGGAATCCAAAACAACTTGATATTTGCATTCTCTCAGTGTCCGGCTGTGAAGTGTCTCCTACTTGATCGAAGATAACAGATATTGGTCCTGTGGTCTTTGTTGTGACTGTCATGATCGTTAAAGTCGTAGTACTGTGTGTTTTTTATTTTTATTTTTTTATTCAGACGTTCCTTCATTTTAGTGTTATGTGTAATGCATTACTTTTACCTTCAGCCTTACTCTTGTATTTTGCTTGAAATATTATCTGATAATGTAAAAACAAAGTCTTAAATTCTTCAATATCATGCTTTGAGCTAGATAATTTAAATTCTTAATCGATCGCCCGACGGGCTTCGGTGAGGCTTTGTTCGGGTGTAAATCAACCATGATAGCCTCAACGTTCGAAACGGAAGCTTATCAATGTGTAAGTGAACTCCATTTTTTAACGCCTTGCTGGTTTCAATATTGATCGACATCGACCAGTTCGTGTTTTAATCACATGACGTGGGCTGAATTTTTGGCATCGAATGTTGCTTTTTAAATACCCAAAGACCGGCACATGCCGCAAATAAAAAAAATAAAAAAAACTTTTGAAAATCACTGCACAGCAAGCAGACAGAGCACGGCACCTAGTCTATAATATTTAAAGTCCCTTGACGTCAGTAGACCGGCACGGTTGGCCTAGTGGTAAGGCGTCCGCCCCGTGATCGGGAGGTCGTGGGTTCGAACCCCGGCCGGGTCATACCTAAGACTTTAAAATTGGCAATCTAGTGGCTGCTCCGCCTGGCGTCTGGCATTATGGGGTTAGTGCTAGGACTGGTTGGTCCGGTGTCAGAATAATGTGACTGGGTGAGACATGAAGCCTGTGCTGCGACTTCTGTCTTGTGTGTGGCGCACGTTATATGTCAAAGCAGCACCGCCCTGATATGGACCTTCGTGGTCGGCTGGGCGTTAAGCAAAACAAACAAACAGACGTCAGTAGAAAAAATCAAAGACCAGTGCGCAATGTAGCGACCTTCCAGTGCATTCACTCAGACATCCTACTGCGGTCATAACAGTCTCAGAAAAAAAGACGTATCCGTTGTTCGCCACAACAGCTTTGTACAGTCGAATCTAATTATCAAAGTGATGACGTCTTAACAAAATTAATCCTGTTTTCATCCAAACAACCTAATACGGCAATGTCTATACCAAAGCGATGATGTCTCAAAGACTTTTCGATGTTCACTTAAACAATTTAAACTGTCATTACTCATGTCTCAAAACACCTGCATCAACCATCCACCCAAACAATCTTGCACAGTCACACATCTAAGGTCAAAGCGAGGACTTCACGAACAAAATCACCGGCACGGTTGGCCTAGTGGTAAGGCGTCCGCCCCGTGAGCGGGAGGTCGTGGGTTCGAACCCCGGCCGGGTCATACATACGATTTTAAAATTGGCAATCTAGTGGCTGCTCCGCCTGGCGTCTGGCATTATGGGGTTAGTGCTAGGACTGGTTGGTCCGGTGTCAGAATAATGTGACTGGGTGAGACATGAAGCCTGTGCTGCGACTTCTGTCTTGTGTGTGGCACACGTTATATGTCAAAGCAGCACCGCCCTGATATGGCCCTTCGTGGTCGGCTGGGCGTTAAGCAAACAAACAAACAAACGAACAAAATCCAACCCAGCCACAACCCCCGTACAGGCCTGGGGGAGTGGAGAAAGCTTAACAGGAAAGGGAGGAGACGAGAGTTTGAAGCCTTGTTGCCAACAGGGAAATCTGATTCCGAGGTGCGCGCTGCATCCCGATTTTTTTCGCTTTTTCCCCGCGCCGGGTAACGAACTTTACTAAAGGGCAGGGGTAATCACTGTTTGGAAATGTATTTTTTATGATTCATTGCCTGCTGTCTGTTGTTGTGTGTAGTTGTTAAAATCACCGTTGGCACAGATACCCCCGCGGGTTAGGGGGAAGAATTTACCCGATGCTCCCCAGCATGTCGTAAGAGGCGACTAACGGATTCTGTTTCTCATTTTACCCTTGTTAAGTGTTTCTTGTATAGAATATAGTCAATGTTTGTAAAGATTTTAGTCAAGCAGTATGTAAGAAATGTTAAGTCCTTTGTACTGGAAACTTGCATTCTCCCAGTAAGGTAATATATTGTACTACGTTGCAAGCCCCAGGAGCAATTTTTTTATTAGTGTTTTTGTGAACAATAAACAATTAACAAGTGGCTCTATCCCATCCCGCCCCCCCCCCCCCTTTCCCCGTCGCGATATAACCTTTAACGGTTGAAAACGACGTTAAACACCAAATAAAGAAAGAAAGTTGGCACAGGTACTGTGGACGATTTTCGTATTATGTGTAATTATGTTGTTGCCCTCTTTCGCAACGCTGTTGTAAACTTGTATTTGCCTGTGGCACCAATTTCTTAGTAATGTTGCTATTTAATGTGGTTTTTTTGTCCAATTTTTTTAAATCTCCTTTTCCCCGTCACATTCTTGAAAAAAAAGACTTGATGCTCCATCTCATCCTTTTGACCCTACCCCCTACCCGCCCTCCTCGTCGTCATTGCATAAAAGCATCTTATGTTGAATAGAACTTTTATTTCCCCAGAGGAATAAGGTAGCTAAACTCTTGAACTCAACAAAGGAAAGAACTCGTCAACAGACAAGCAACCGGCACGGTTGGCCTAGTGGTAAGGCGTCCGCCCCGTGATCGGGAGGTCGTGGGTTCGAACCCCGGCCGGGTCATACCCAAACAATTTGGTTCAAGTGCTAGTCTTTCGGATGAGACGAAAAACCGAGGTCCCGTGTACACTACATTGGGGTGTGCACGTTAAAGATCCCACGATTGACAAGAGGGTCTTTCCTGGCAAAATTGTATAGAAATATATAAAATGTCCACCAAATACCCGTGTGACTTGGAATAATAGGCCGTAAAAGTATATACTCGCCTAACACGCTTGAGATTTACTGGCCGATGTGAATGCGTGATATATTGTGTAAAAAATTCCATCTCACACGGCATATTGTAAACGCCATGAGCCTCCCTTGGGGAGGGTATGTGCGTAGAAATACTCACTAATAAAAAAATAAAAAACCTAAGAATTTAAAATTGGCAATCTAGTGGCTGCTCCGCCTGGCGTCTTGGTATTATTGGGTTTGTGCTAGGACTGGTTGGTCCGGTGTCAGAATAATGTGACTGGGTGAGACATGAAGCCTGTGCTGCGACTTCTGTCTTGTGTGTGGCGCACGTTATATGTCAAAGCAGCACCGCCCTGATATGGCCCTTCGTGGTCGGCTGGGCGTTAAGCAAACAAAAAAACAAACAGACAAGCACGTGACATACTTACAGAAAAAATCAAGTCTGCATAACATCTCAGTTTTTCATCTTAAAATGGGTCAACTGGAAGTAATCTGTTCACGATTTGCAGCAATAAATTGTCCGTCTCGATATAACCTTCGTGGTTGAAAACGACGTTAAACACCAAAGAAAGAAAGCAATAAATTGTCAAAGGAGCATGGATTACTTTGAAAGATTATCACTTTTTTAGGTATTTGCAAGAGTCTAGTATGTCCGTATTATTAAAGTTTTTGTTTTAATACATGTTACGAGAGATTGGATCTCATCATCTGGGCAGATATGAATGATAGTGTGCCCATTCTTGAATCTGATAAAGACGTCACAAAGCCAAGCAGCTATATATAACCAACCTATAACCTTGTTGAGTTGCTCTGTTAAACTTTGAGAAGGACAAGTGTGCTACTTGCAGTATCTCAATAGTCTCTCAGACAAAGCCAAAATCTACAGATCGTTGTGACCCCCGCGGGTTAGGGGGAAGAATTTACCCGATTCTCCCCAGCATGTCGTAAGAGGCGACTAACGGATTCTGTTTCTCCTTTTACCCTTGTTAAGTGTTTCTTGTATAGAATCTAGTCAATGTTTGTAAAGATTTTAATCAAGCAGTATGTAAGAAATGTTAAGTCCTTTGTACTGGAAACTTGCATTCTCCCAGTAAGGTCATATATTGTACTACGTTGCACGCCCCTGGAGCAATTTTTTTATTAGTGCTCTTGTGAACAAGAAACAATTAACAAGTGGCTCTATCCCATCCCCCCCCCCCCCTTTCCCCATCGCGATATAACCTTGAACGGTTGAAAACGACGTTAAACAACACATAAAGAAAGAAAGAAAGATCGTTGTGTGCATGTAAACAGATCCGTGAAGCTTTGATAAGGTCTCAGAATATGATGGCTAAGTTATTTGACCCAGAAAATTCATAAAACATTTATTTATTTATTAAGGAGATTTCTATAGCGCACAACTAAAAGCACTATGTGCTTTACAATATCACTAGGTATAAGCACATGCAAAAATATTCTGATTAAATAGAACTTAGCCTAACAAGACATACTAAGAACACTAAACATTTGAGTTCATACAAAAATAGAGAATTAAATTAAATACTGGACAAACGATTAAAATAAGCTTAAGGCCTACACCGACTACAATGGACTATTTCAAATACAAAAATTTAGTTAACTATAAAAGGCAGTGCATAAAACTCCATAATCCTAAGAAGGTCGAACAAATAAAAAACATAAAAGACTATTTAACTATAATTACTTCGTAAAAGATAATAAACACACACGCACGCACACACACACACACACACACACACACACACACACACACACACACACACACACACACACACACACACACACAATAAATTCAACAAATATTTCAATACATAAAAAGAATTAAGTAAACGTTTAAAACATAATTTACAAACAACAGAAGTACATATATATATAGTGTTAATAATGTGAGACTACCCAATGAAAATATTTAACTAGTGAGTTTATTGAAATGCTGGCAGATAAAATCATATCACGAGGCTTCAGGTATTGTAAGCAGACTTGAAAAGATGGGTTTTAAGGGACTTTTTGAAAGTGGAAGAGGTTTTACAGTGACGGATGGGGTGGGGAAGTTGATTCCAGAGAGTGGGAGCGGAAAAGGAGAAAGAACGGTCGCCAGTGGTTTTGGTTTTGGTGCGTGGGATGGAAAGTATTCTGCTGTCAGTGGATGAGCGAAGCTGTCTGGATGGAGTGTAAGGATGCAAGAGTTCAGAAAGATCGACAGGAAAGTGAGGATCAGTGAAAGAGTTGAAGCAGATGTTGGCGGTTTTGTGTATGATGCGGGAAGATATAGGAAGCCAGTGGAGTTGTTGCATAAGTGGTTGTATGTGGTCGTGTGTCTTTGCCCTGAAGATGAGTCTAGCTGCTGTGTTTTGGACTTTCTGAAGTTTGTCTGTGAGGTGCTGGGGAATGCCTGTGAGTAGAGCGTTGCAGTAGTCAAATTTGGAGAGAATGAGAGAGCAGACAAGAGTTTTGGTGGCGTCAAAGGAAAGAAGACGTCTAATGCTGCTGTTTGTTCTGATCTCAGTGTATGCAGATCTACAGATGTTCGTGATGTGCTTGTCCATGGAGAGGGTGTCTGTGAAGGTCACTCCAAGGTTTCTAGCAGAGGATGAGAGTTTGATGTCAGAGTTGCCTACAGAGATAGAAGGAACAGAAGGAGGAAGAGGTTTGTTTTTAGGGTGGATGAGGAAGACTTCGGTTTTGTCATCATTTAGTTTTAGTTTGTTGCAGGTCATCAAGCGCTTGACGTCGTCAACACAGTCCTGCACGCGGCGGATGGTGGAATCGAGCCGATCCGGGGGGCAAGAGCCCCGGAGTTGTGTGTCATCTGCAAAGGTTTGACTGGAAACCGAGTGGTGGCTGATGAGAGTTGATAGAGGTTTGGTATAGTGTATGAAAAGGACTGGCCCGAGGACAGATCCTTGAACTCCTAGTGAAAGGGTGGAAGTTTTGGAAGTGTGGTTGCCTGCTGAGACTGTCTGTGTTCTGTCCGAGAGATAGGATTGAAACCAGGTGAGTGCTGTGCCGGAAAGTCCGAAAGAGAGATGGAGGCGGTCAAGAAGGATCTGATGGTCTATTGTGTCGAAAGCTGCTGAGAGGTCGAGTAGGGTGAGAATGGAGAGATTACTACCATCCATCGCGCGCAGGAGGTCATTCATGACACGAACAAGCGCTGTCTCGGTGCTGTGACCTGCTCGGTAGGCGGACTGTGTGGTAGGAAAGAGGTTGTGAGAGTGAAGATGGTTGGCCTAGGGGTAAGGCGTCCGCCCCGTGATCGGGAGGTCGTGGGTTTCGAACCCCGGCCGGGTCATACCTAAGACTTTAAAATTGGCAATCTAGTGGCTGCTCCGCCTGGCGTCCGGCATTATGGGGTTAGTGCTAGGACTGGTTGGTCCGGTGTCAGAATAATGTGACTGGGTGAGACATGAAGCCTGTGCTGCGACTTCTGTCTTGTGTGTGGCGCACGTTATATGTCAAAGCAGCACCACCCTGATATGGCCCTTCGTGGTCGGCTGGGCGTTAAGCAAACAAACAAACAAACTGTCACGATTTAGTGACATGGATCGAGAAAGTGTCACTCTGTGGGGTGCCTTCTCTTGGTCAATTGCGATAGAAAGCGCCTGTGCTTTCTGTCAACGGCTGGGTTTTAGCTGACCGAGCAAAGCGAACACGGGAATTTCGTGTCGCACGGATTTCACGTGGGTGATTTATGCTGTCGGGGCAAAACTGGGATAGCTGAACTTGGAATGTGACAAGGTGAGTCACGTGATTTTGTCCAGGTTGTCTGTGTGAGACATATTAACGACACACTCGAAACTCAGCAGCGAGAGAGAAGGGTCGGTGTCAGAATTCTCCTACAAGTTTGATGGTTTTCAACACGTTATAGATACTTGACTGTATATCAACGTGCTATGCTACTTGCTAGTGGGGCTTGATAGGAACTACATAGGACAGACCACCTTCTTCCTGGACACATGCTGGCTGACAGACGGGGCGTCAGGGTTTCTCCGCTGTGCGTTTTCACCGCATAAGGATTCAGCGAGAGAGGATGATGACGGTATTTCTGTTGACGAACAGAAGTCATTCGAAAGGAAGCGGTTTCGCTTAAAAGAGAGCTACCTACATAAGGCTGTTGAGGTAATAAATCATTATTCAACGCTTTTGACGAGTCTGTGTTTGTGGAATGAAATACTCTCTGTTGTTCTTTCCAGGTTAGCGCATAATTTGCTCTTTGTGACGCTAAAATACTAATCTGTATATGGTTTTTGCAGATATGGAGAGAAGGAAGGAAAATAGCTGATTTGTTGTTGTAAAAGTCCGTTTGTGCAGGCCTACGTGCTCGATGAGATATGTAAAGGTGACATGTTTAAAGGTGGGGTGTGAGGGGTAGCATGACATGTTTAGTGCACCGAGGCTTTTTGTTGAAGCCTTCTTCTGTTGCTGTACGTATTCCACTACGCCCGGCACGGTTGGCCTAGTGGTAAGGCGTCCGCCCCGTGATCGGGAGGTCGTGGGTTCGAACCCCGGCCGGGTCGCGAATTTTATTTTCACACGTCAGTTACGGGCTTTCAATCCCGAAGGCTATTTCCGAGTGGCTACGAACGTAAACGGAATTTCCGATGTGTTCGGATGCTTATCGATTTGAGTTGTCGTTCGTGTCTCGCTGACCCAGTACACGGTAGTGCTGGAATGAGTGCAATCCGAGCTACGAACTTTGCCGATTGCAATCTAGAAATGATCGTCACTGCTTCGACTAACATTCCTTAAACATATCCAGTATCTGAGAACATCATGTCTGAAAGCTCTGGATGTATTGAAAGTGGTTTCTCATACGGACTGGGGTGCTGACCGCACAGTCCTACTCAGACTTTACCGTGCTTTAATCCGATCCAAGTTGGACTATGGTTGTGTCGTCTATGGTGGAGCCGCAAAATCCAACCTAAGGCTATTAGACACAATACACCACCAGGGTATACGTCTTTGTCTGGGAGCTTTCAGGACGTCTCCAGTACAGTCCTTATATTTTGAGGCCAAAGAACCCTCTCTGAGGCTGCGACGCCTGAAACTCACCCTAAATTATGTGTTGAAACTGAAAGCTATGCCTACAAATCCAGCCTACCAATGCGTATTTCAACCACAATGCTCTGAATTTTTTGAAAGTCACCCAAATGATCGAGCACCTCTGTCTTCTCGGATTCAGTCACATCTGGCCGAATCAAAGATAAAACTCGATCATGTTAGTGAAAATCGATGGACAGAAACACCTCCATGGACATTGCCAGATCCAGTTGTTCGACTCGATCTGACAAGGTTAAAGAAGTCAGAGACAAATGATTTGATTTTTAAACAGTGTTTTAGCCAGTTCTGTACCGAGTTTCCTTCCCATCAACGAATATACACTGATGGGTCCAAAGCTGAAAGTAAAGTGGCATCAGCTTCTGTCACTGGTCCTAAACTCGATAGGGCCTTTTCGGCCCGTCTTCCGGATGACAGTTCTGTATTTTCTGCAGAGTTGAAAGCTTTACAGCTAGCTCTGAAACAGGTATATCAGTCAAAAAAGAAAGACTTCCTGATTCTGTCGGATTCCCTATCGGCTCTTACCGCCGTGAAGAGAACTCAGCTAGATCACCCACTGTTGGTCGAAATCCAAGAGCTACATGCATCTCTGATTGAAGAAGGCAAAAGGATTGTGTTTGCATGGGTGCCATCCCATGTTGGAATTAGAGGCAACTCTGCAGCTGATCAAGCTGCTAAAGAAGCCAGAGAAAGACTCGTCACTGACAAACATACAAAGCATTCAGATTTCAGAACTCGCACCAACATGTACATAAAGTACCTATGGCAGAGTGAATGGGACGAATGTGAAGAAAATAAACTTCATAAGATCGTCCCCCAGCTGTCGGACAGCCTACCCCAATGTCGCCTCAACAGGAAAGAAGAGACAGTTCTCTGTCGCTTACACATTGGGCACAGTCACATTACACATTCGTATCTGCTGAAAGGTGAAGATCCACCATACTGTTTTGGATGTGACGAACCATGGACATTAGAACATGTTCTCACAAAATGTGTAGACGTTCAAGAATTTCGAGACAAACACTACAATGCGGAAACACTGAAGGTTTTATTCCGGGATGTTCCCCCGGACAAGATTTTTAACTTTTTAAAAGAGATCAAGATTTTTTACAAGATTTAAAGTACCAGAAGTGAAAATTATTAATTTTTAGAACCTTCTTTTACAGTGATAGATTTGAATGTAAATAGTCTGAAACGTAGAACTTGCCATATGAAGGGAAAAGAAAATAACTGCATCGGTCTCGAATAGCAGCTAGCATCTGCTGAAGAGACATTAAACCCCAAAAACCAACCAACCATCGACACTGCTGCAGGGTCAATGTGTGAATTAATAGGATAGAGCGAAAAGAATGCACTCAGCACTCGCTCAATCCATGCTGAGGCTCATAAACTCCCAGCCTGCAGAACATCATACAGACAGCAGTCTTTCTTTCCTCGCACCATTGGCGAATGGAACGCCCTCCCACCACAGGCAGTATCCTCAGCCTCGGACATTTTCCTCTCACTGATTGTCAATCATCGGTTTGGATAAACCAGCAGGTAAGTTATTGTTTTTAAAATCCAAGACATGACCATTGCAAACGTGGCCTTTGTAGAACTGAGCAGCAAGATTCATCTGTTGTGTATGTCATGTGTGTGTTACTGAGTAACTGGGTGTGACTGTGAGTCACAGAGTGTGTGCTTGTTGTGTTATTTTTTTTACTCAAGTTTAGAAAATGCTTGATCTTTAATCTATATGCACAGAATCAAATGTTGCTGTATCAGTGTATGAACTATGGTTGTAAAAGAATAAACAAAACAATTACTGAATTAGTGAGTGATTTGGCTCTGATAGTGAAGTTGAAATAGTACTTATTTCATTTTCAAGACATGTTAATAGTTATGTTAATATTGTTATGGTTTTTTTCAGGCCTCCCGAGAAACCAGAGGTGATGTGCATCATTCATACAGCTCCTGTCTTCCAGTTCCAACAGTTTACCTTTAAACATGGATACATGTACTGGAGAGGTATCAGGATGACTTGGCATGGTGCTTTACATTACAGACTACCCCTGAAGAGTAAGTTACACATTTATAAGGTATTGGTGATGGTAGTCTGTAGCTATAAACATGCATGTACTGGGCCCGTATGCTTATGGGGGAAGTTCGCGACAACTCCCGAAGTTTTGAGTGACATCGGAAGTACTTGCCTCACTTTCGTATGCATGGGCCGGAAAAAGGGTTTACCTCGAAGCAAAGCGAGGAAGTAACTCAGGGTATTTTGCGACTACTTCTAAAGTTTTGAGTGACATCGGAAGTACATCCTCACTTTCGCATGCATGGGACGAAAAAAGAGTTTACTTTGGAAGCTAACGAGGAAGTAAATGAGGGTAAATGTACTACAGCCAGACCCAGTAGTAAACACGCTACTTCCACAGTTTCTCAGTGCAAAAAGGCAGGGCTTTTCTTCAGTTTTTCATGTCAAACCGAGCTGACGCTCCCAAAGAGAGAAAATAGAGGGAAAAGTCGTATCTTCTGCATGCATTTCGTGCAAATTTCCCTGAATACAAACCTGAGTTGCCAGCGTTGACTTTTGTTTGTTCTGGGTCATTGGCCACCACTCTTTCATTCCCGCTTATACGAGGGGGTTACTGTGTTTCTATGAAAATGGGCGTCGTTGTGTACATGTGTGAGTGTGTGAGTGTGTGTGTGTGTGTGTTTGTGTGCGTGCGTGCGTGTGTTTGTGTGCGTGTGTGTGTGTGTGTGTGTGTGTTCGAGTGTTGAAGTGTAAGTTTCTGCTATTTGTTTGTCATTGCTTTATCTGTATGTGTGTGTGTGTGTGTGTGTGTGTGTGTGTGTGTGTGTGTGTGTGTGTGTGTGTGTGTGTGTATGTATTTGTGCGAGTGCCTGTCTGCCTGTGTGCGCGTGCGTGCGGGTATAATTGTGCGTCTGTTCCTTCATACGTTTGTTTGCGTGTTCGCGCGTGCCGTGTGTGTGTGTGTGTGTGTGTGTGTGTGTGTGTGTTTGTGTGTGTGTTTGTGTGTGTGTTTGTGTGTGTGTGTGTGTGTTTTCGATGTTATGTGTGTGTTCGACGGTGTGTGTGTGTTCGACGGTGTGTGTGTGTGTGTGTGTGTGTGTGTGTGTGTGTGTGTGTGTGTGTGTGTTCGACGTTATGTGTGTGTTCGACGGTGTGTGTGCGTGTGTGTGTGTATGTGTGTGTGTGTGTGTGTGTGTGTGTGTGTGTACCCACCTGCACTTATGGCAGAATGACCAAGGTCTTTTACGTGCCATTGTGATGACACGGGGGTGGGACATGGCTTCCGTCTATGATGAGCTGACTATATTTGCGCCTTGATATTTTATTCATGCTCTTACGTTTTATGCTGTTTATTGTGATTCACCACACCCGAGTTTATCGTAATTGAGATAATAAAGTGTTCTATGTCTATGTATTATGTCTAATACACATGCACACACGCACGTAGGCTACTTCTTCTGCGTTCGACGGTTGTGTCTAGGGTCGTAGTTCCGCTGCTGTCCGTGAACTGGAACGTCGCTTTCAGGTCTTCTGACGTTCCCCAGAGCTTGGTCTCCAGTGTAGCTCCTTCTGGCGCACGTAGGCTACAAAAATCCAATCTTGACTTTGAACTTTATATAAACATACATCCTCTTCACAATTAACGAGGACAAACGTAATTTACAAACACCTAAGTACAACAATTTTTCTGTTTTAAAAATTCGGAAACACATTTTCTCAAATAATATGAAATTCGCTGAACTTATCTTCTTTTCACTACACCTTATATCTTGATTCCCAAAAAATGGAGTTCTGCCTTTTTAAATTTACCAGTAACACAAACATTCGCTCTGACCAAACTATTTTTGTCCAGCAGTTTTACCGATACACAATCATTAAAAAAAACACTACAAAAAGAGTGTTAAGTTAACCGACTTCGCTACCACATAAACAACCTTTTTTTATTGTCCCCAACATTCTGGTCAACGAAATCATTATTATAGACAGTCATTCTATTTAAGGACAATTATCACAGCTTTCGTTCAACCAGTTAAAAACAACAATTATAGTAAAAGCTACAGCGCGATCAACGTTTGCCCATTTACGAACTCGCGATGAGATTCGTTTCTTCTGGTCACCAAGCCTACCGTTTACAAACGCATGCGCACTAATTGGGATTCCCCCAATTTTCTCGACCTTGACCTCAGAACTCTCGAAGCCACTACTTCGGCGTTCAATTTAGCTCGTGCATACCGAGTAGCTGGCAACTTTGCTTTCGAAGTTCCCACTTCCAATGTCAAGGGCCTCTCGCTTGACATAATTATACGACGATATCGCATCTCAAGGGTCCTTACCCATCCAAAAGAAACCTCCAGCGCATACTACAATTGCAGGACATTCCGTCTTTAAAGGCAGCTCATTGGGAAATGATCTCAGACACAATATCGAAGACGTGAAATGCGTCAATCGAGCAACTGTCGTAACTTGGCTACAATGAGACGGTCTCCTACCTTGCACCATAGACACGGACTGTGACATTCTTGTTTAATTTAGGTGAAATGCTTAAAACAGAGTGACTCAAAAGCGACAGTTCGATCAGTTACTGACCGAAAAAAACGTGCTCGAGTCATTCGGCGAAGGTGGCGAGCTTTCAAACCAGCACGACTGAATAACTCAGAATGCCTTTTTTCATCATGCCTCTATTCTACACGAGTAACATAGTGCAGTGGTAACGGTTCCGGACTCTCGTTCATTCGCTGCGGGTTCAAGTTCCGCCAGGAGCTATATATATTTTTTTTTATTAATCTTTTCCTTTTTAAGCCTCCGCAATTGCATTCCGGCTGCAAAAACCGGGTTTTGCCTCTGTGTTAATTTTATTCATTTGCAAAAGAAACCTTCCTATGCTTTGAAAAAATCATATCATGTCTTGACTTTCAACTGTACGCGCGTGTGTATAATTATGTGTGTCACTACGGTGAGTATGTGTGTGTGTGTGTGTGTGTGTGTGTGTGTGTGTATGTGTGTGTGTGTGTGTGTGTGTGTGTGTGTGTGTGTGTGTGTGTGTGTGACGTGTCACTTGTGTCATCATAGTTTCAGTGTGTGTATGAGTGTAGATTGAGAGAGAATGAGAGAAAGTGAGAGAGAGTGAGTGTGTGGTTATTTGTTTGTGACTGTGTGCGTGCGTGTATGGGTGCGTGTGTGTGTGTATATGTGTGCGCGCGAGCGCGCGCGTGTGTGTGTGTGCAGTGTGTGGTGTGTGTGTGTGTGTGTTTATGTGTGCCGTCAGTGTCACTTGTGTCATAGTGTCAGTATGTGCATGAGTGTACGTTTGTCTGTGTGTGCGTGTGTCGTAAGAGAGAGAGAGAGAGAGAGAGAGAGAGAGAGAGAGAGAGAGCGACACTTCTTTGGCAATTTTGGACCAGACAGCGTCTTTATGTTTAACAGTTAGACTGTTCTGAAATTTGGACAGAATAACCGTTCTTTCGTAAAACACTTCTGTCAAGAGTACAGCAATTTCACCATCTGAAAAAGGCGCAGAACGCCCCTCCGTGTCTACTTTCTTTTTGAGCGGCACACGTGCCTTGCCATCATTTTTTTCGTTGACTGCCATGTTGATAGAAACGTGCGCATGCGTATTAGTAGGGATTCCCCCAATTTCCCCGACCTTGACCTTAATACTCTCGCTGTCACTACTTTGGCGTTCAAGTCAGTTCATGCATTGTGAACAGTGTTAGAAAGTTGACTTCGGGAGTTCCCACTTCGAAAAGAGGCCTCTACTTCCAGTGTTTCTTACTTCTAGTTCATGCATACGGGCCCTGATGTAGATCATTCAGCAGTCTTTTGTTCTTTGTAAATTGTATTACATTTACAAGTACTTTGTAGATGAAATTATTCATACATTTGAAGATGCATAGTAATACTGTGCATGGTAATTCACTAATTGGTATGATGTACTTTGTATACATAATGGTACACATATCTTTATTTTCTCTCTCCTTCCCATCTTAAAGTTTGTTGCAACCCTATACTCATAAAGTGCATTATGCTGTTTGTATGAACATTGATTTGAACTATTGTGATGCAAGAAAGTAAAACATGAAATAGCTAGAATGAAAGATTTACTCATTACTGGAATTATTTTAAATACAGTCAGTCCTTTCCTTGGCTCACAATCACAGATCTGGCCAGTTTTTTTTTACAGTTTTTAAATTTTTTTTACATGGAATAAGAGTTATATAATATAGTAAAACGTTTCAACACCCTGACTGCCCCTGCGCAGTGTTAGAATTTTCTGAATGACTTCACATCACATTTCTCAACAAAACTGTAAGGTGTCAACGCTAAATAGGGAATGTGTGTGGGATGAGGGCTCATGCTGTCAATTAAAAAAATAGTAAATTTCCATCACATTCCAGAAAAACCGCTCACATCAGCAGCATAACAAGATATCATGTTGTTAGAAAGGTTCTTGTGAGGAAGTCTTTTTAATTTTAATGATGAAAGTACATGTATATATAAATAAATGGTTTTCACAGTAAGGAATGATGGCACCTGTAATATTACAGAACAATGTTTACAGTTTAGTTAAGTTGTCACTGTCAGTATCACCCACACCATTCTCCATCCCACTGATTGTGTGAAGAACAAGTACATGTATTACTTCCTACCTACCTTCCGGCACCCCCAACATACACCCTCTTCTCAATACCAAAAACATATCCCCATCAGCGCACAGCAAAGTCTGAATGTGCTCAGCAATACATGTTCTTTATTTTCCAGGAAGTGAGGTGCCGAGATATGACGTGCAGGCAGCTTGCAGAGTGGTGCCTGGCTTTGCTGAGGATGATGATCAGATTCAGTCCATTCTGTGCTGAGTGAGCTACCAGAACTGACCCACACTGCTGGCATGACCTTTACAGCTGCATTCAACACTTTACTTTTACGCTGGTAACTTTAGGTTGCTCTCTCTCGATTGAGCATTTTTATTTTAACTAAGGGGAAAAAGTAAATGCCTCTGCAGAGATTCGAACCTAGGACCTTGAGATTTTCAGGCCCATGTCCTAACCACTAGTTTTTTTTTATTGTAAGATGGATATACATTTGTCTCGTGGATGCAGCTACATGTACACATGTGCCAAATTAGAACTTGCATTCTCAGCCTATAGTTTTCTTGGGCCATTCATGCGAGTACTATAAATATTGTGAATGCATTGGTATTCCTAGACTATCACACATGTGAGACTGCCTTTTCTTACTTTTGTGAAATGTGTGAACTCACTTTGTTTACCTCTTTGTGTTAATAAATGCAGTTTATCAGTTACCTCTGTTGGTTTCTTCTGCAAGTATGTCAAATGGCCCACACACACCCTCATGCGCACACACACACAGACACGCACAAAATCAGATCTCAAGTGTAAGTATTCTTTTTGCAGTTTTATTTTAATGCCCATAATCAGTCAAACAAATAATTATATCATCACACTAGCACCTAAGCTTAAAGTAGCAGTCCTGCATACATGTGTAATGTGTAAATGTTTCAGGTCACCATCTGTCCTGGCTTGAACATGCAATAAGAACACCTCTACACAAACACACGTACAGTCAACTGGCTAGCTGCTTCCCTGTAAGGCATATTTGTCTATGAATTAATCGATTTTCCGCAGACAGCAGCCAGGTAGTGGATCTTTAGTATATGTCCAAGCAGACGGTTGATCTTATTACAACACATCAAGGAAATATTAAAAAAAAACTGATTCCAAAATCTAACTTTCCAAAGTTCATAATCAATAAAGAAGAATGGTATGTTACTGGAACCCTCAACAGGAAAGAAGAGACAGTTCTCTGTCGCTTACACATTGGGCACAGTCACATTACACATTCGTATCTGCTGAAAGGTGAAGATCCACCATACTGTTTTGGATGTGACGAACCATGGACATTAGAACATGTTCTCACAAAATGTGTAGACGTTCAAGAATTTCGAGACAAACACTACAATGCGGAAACACTGAAGGTTTTATTCCGGGATGTTCCCCCGGACAAGATTTTTAACTTTTTAAAAGAGATCAAGATTTTTTACAAGATTTAAAGTACCAGAAGTGAAAATTATTAATTTTTAGAACCTTCTTTTACAGTGATAGATTTGAATGTAAATAGTCTGAAACGTAGAACTTGCCATATGAAGGGAAAAGAAAATAACTGCATCGGTCTCGAATAGCAGCTAGCATCTGCTGAAGAGACATTAAACCCCAAAAACCAACCAACCAACCAACTGGAACCCTTTATTTATGACTTAAGGCAATGTGCGGCAGTAAAATTACCAAACTTAAACTTGATGAATAGTCGAGGAATAACTTGGTTTTCTGGGTAATTCTTGAAGTGACTTATTAAAATGAATGAAAACATTGTGGATGGATATAGACTGCTGTTGCTATGGAAACTAGCATTAACAGCGCCATATAGGATTTCTAGAAAACGGTTTTACAGCAACATCATACATCAGACAGTCATAATATTTGGCACAAGGATACACATGTATTATATGGCCTTAAGTCTGAAATGGTGTCCACAGCTGAAATAGCTGTGCAACCTTGGTTCTAACCTGATTTGTACATCAAAGAAAAATAAAATCCTTGTAAAGATTAATGAGACTTGTAAAAAAAAGTATGAAGTACACACCTAGAGAAACATTGTGTGCTCAGTTGTTGTTTTTAATGAAAATGTCGCCATTATCTGAAGTCAGCAGCACTACATTTTGGCCATTTTTTGTGACATGACCTTACAGCATATTGAAACATGGTCTACTCTGTCATATTTATGGGACAGAATGTCATGAATGACTTTTCACTGAGCCAGTAAAACTCAAATGTACCTTTGACAAAGCAAAGTTTTTGAATTTTGTCAGTGAGCCTGCAGAAAATGGGGAGACAAAATTTCACAGAAAGTTCATAACTATTTCCGTAAGACTTCATTTTTGTTCACTGATCAGCTCTAAATAATAATTAAAGATTGAAACCTGATATATTTTTGTAAAAAAGTATTTTACAGTATGTTTTGCAGAGGTATAAAACATAAAAAGGGTTGTTTGACTTGTTTTTGCATGTTCAAAAGTAGTTTGAAGTTTACGTGCAGATTTTCTTGTGAAAAAAGAGTTATGAACTTTCCAACCTTTTGCCTTATAAAGAGAGTAAATTGACTGGTTGGGGAACACCTAGCTTTGTAATGCATTTGGATCCACTAGCAGCAGTCACACTGAAAGTTTGCATCAAGTTCATTCATTGGTGTTTGAGTAATTGAGAAATAAAAAATTCTTGTGAGAAAGTTATGAACTTTCCTACTATCTCCACTAAGAGTGTTTTTTGTCCTTAAATGCTAGCCATGAAAGTTAAGGTTGTAGTGGAACAGCAATTTTGCATATAAAAGTACATTAGATTTAGATACTAAGCATTTTTTGTCACTAAAGTCAAGCAGTATGCTTTAGTTAGCTATTTTCTCTGTCTTGCACACTATTTTTATGTGAGAGTTACTAACTCATGTCAAAACCCAAAATATATGTAAAATGACTATTTTCAGTTTCCAAATTACACTGTACCATGATTTTCATCACAAAAAGAATCTACTGGCTGCTGACTGTTTCTTTCTGAAGTACTTAGCCGTTTTGTCATGAAGTTCATAACTTCACATAACTCAAGCTCATTTTTCAAGGGCGTGTTTAAAATAATGCCTTGTTAATAGCAAAAGAGTACATTTGACTTTATCTGGACATTTTGTGAGAAGTTTTCTGATCAACCCTCAAAATTACATTTTGATAATTCCAGCATGAATCTGGGTTGACTGCACGGTGTACATAACTTCACATCAACTGACCCTCAGCCCCACGGTGTGAAGTTATGAACACATGCCATGAGTATGATTTATACAAAATAATTAATTTACTACACTAAAACACTACCTCAAATGATGTGCTGCTCTTCTCCAGAGTAGGCTGTTACAGTTTGATGTCATTTTTATTTTAATTTACCAGCAGATTTTAGTACGTAGCTTTTCAGTCAAATAAATGATGTGAAGTTATGAACACACAGTCAGCTGACATAAACACTAACTAAATAATGATTTCGGTAACAGTTTTCATGACTGAGTTTGGTTAAGTAATTATTTGCAAGAGACTTTAGTTAGTTATTTTAGTATAAATGTGTGATTGATGTGAAGTTATGAACTTTCACAAGTTTCAAACAATTTGGTTTATTTTGGCAATTAAAATCTGATTTTGTAATATAAGTGCAGCTTTAGCCTATACTACAACTCTGTGTTCTCAGTTTGTCATTGTTTTGCAAATATATTATACAGTAACTGTACTAGAGACCAACATAACAAAAATTCTTGTGAAGTTATGCGCACGCTCACATTTTATGATTTTTGTTATCATTTGTTTTCACAAATGTTTTACTTTTATTACTTAGTTGTATGTTGATTGCAAAGAGTAGCTGGAGAGAAAATAAGATGGCATATGCACTTTCTTACTTTGGTTTGAATTAGCCATAGTTTGTGATGTCACGGTGTGAAGTTATGAACTCCTAGGACATTCTAAAAATACTTTCAGTTTCTGCCAACTCTTTGAGTCAGACAAACATTTTGGTGTATTGAAATCCTTTTGATGGTACTTTTCAAGCACATTTTGCACAAAAACAGCAAAATTGTAGATTTATTGATAACTTATGCCAATATTTGCTGTGAAAAAATTGTGACAATATTAATTTCTATAAATAATACAGATAACCAAAAAATCTTCTCCACACTTCATCTTCAAAAATTACCTTCATGTTCCAGCTCACCTTTTTCAGATTAAAAAACAAAACACATTTTTTCCTGCCTGTATAAATTAAATTTATTTTACCAATAAAAGTAAATTATGTGAAGTTATGAACTTCCCATTAATGGAGTTCACATCTGCATCATGCGTGGCCAAAACAAGTTTAACTTGCTTGAAATGCAAAGTAATTTGCTGTAGCAATTTGCTCAGATGTCTAAAACAGACCCAATACATGTAGCAACAATGATTTAACAAGTCTAAATTTTGTGACGGTGTGAAGTTATGAACTGCTGCAAACTTTTAAACCTGAATCTGTGAAGTGATCAAACAAATGAGTTTTCTTAAATCATAGCTGTTCCTTGCGTATTTATGCTCTAAAATACATGTCTATTTTCAAAACAAAGAAAATGTTCATTTTTAAAATTGATTTTGTATGTCACAAAAATGGACACCTATTCTGACTTTGGGCCATATCTACAATCATAAAGAAGGTGTTTTTTGTTAAAAACTACAGTTGAATTTAGATTAATTATTGTAATGAATATGCAGTAAGAAATTCGTTCATCCTTATGACAAAAGATATTAACATTCAACTGTCGTCTGTTGTCAAAAATCGCTCTATATGATTGTAGATTAATACATGTGTATCTTTGTGCCAAATATTAGGAATTTCTGATGTATGATGTCGCTGTTAAACAGTTTCCTAGAAATCCAATGTATGACTGTTTCCAACGGCACTCTACGTCGATCAGTATTCCCAATCCTCCGAAAGCGGCGTATGGCTGCCTAAATGGCGGGGTAAAAACGATCATACACGTAAAAATCCACTCGTGCAAAAACACAAGTGTACGTGGAAGTTTCAGCCAACGAACGCAGAAGAAGAAGAAGAAGTATTCACAATTGTTTTATTTATTTGTATGCAGAAAACCAGGTTAATCCATGTATTGTCCGAATTCAATTTTACTGCCGCAAATTTCCTTAACAAAATGTAAGATTTACTGTACTTTGACCCAGCAGTTTTTGTAAGTGGACAGGCCTTAGTTTTATTTCGGTGGCATAATTCAATGCGCTTCGTCAAAATGTCTCGAACTGAAAACAAAAGCAGACGCAAGACTTATGGTCAGTTGGAGTTGTCTCCCGTACTCCTAACTTGATGTGCTGCAGACAGGTGTACCCAAACAGCTCATATCACAAACGGTTTGGAATTCCCAAAAACGCAAGATCTGCACTGCACAACTTCAGTTCAGCGCTCGGTCTCTTTTTGAAAATGTGTATCTTGAGAGAAAAATATAGAATATTGCGCCGTCCAAAGGAATGGAGTTCTTATCGGACAATGACAGCGCTCAGTTCAAAACGATAGGACAACTTTTTAAATGAGGCGTAGCGGGCCTTTAAAACATTGACAAAAATGTACAATAGCAACAAGTTGTAATGCTCAATACAACCAATACTGAGTGGACATTTACAATACTGGGAAACAGTTCTTTTTGTCCGGTGATCCTCTGCGGCTGTTGCTGTAGTTTCCCCATCGATCATGGCTGGACTTGGATAGCACTGTTTTTCATCCACATTCACTGGCCAGGTCTTCATCATCTTCAGTCACTACTGACAAATGAATCAGAAAGGAACGGATCTTAAACACAATGACAAGAACAAGTCTAAGTATGAGTAAGGAATAAGGTGTGTATGTAACTGACACACATACACACACTAAACCCACATAAATGCCAAGAGCTTAAACATTCTTTTTCCTTAGTAGACAAGTTCAAATAAAATCCCCCGACTCCCCCCCCCCCCCCATCCCCCTACTGCGTCTGATTTTTGTTGGAACCCCAAAGACAGTGATTAAGTGGATTTCCATTATAGTCAAGGCTGTTTTCAATGTAACTTGTAAGCTACAGAACATGTAGTGATGTACACACATACAACTTTAACTTGTCTACATTGTATACATGTCTGTCACCATATTTGAATACATTCAGTTCACTAATTCAGTCAAAATTTCACTGAATGTAAAACGACATATTATTCTAGAAAGATATCAATGCCACTGTCCTACATTACATTATCATAGGAATGATATTATATGCATGTGTGTAGAGCACAGAGAGAGCAAAACTTTAAAAGGAAAATAATAATAGAACTTGACACACATGCATAATATACATGTTATACATACTCAAAAAAAGGAAAATAATAATAGAACTTGACACACAGTTTCATTGAGATAATTATATCCTGACAGTGACAGTCTTTACTGCAATGTTTTTTTCTCAAATCAAACATACACACTGAAAGTCATGCGCTTCTAGTATATTAGTAATGGTTCCAATACGGGAGGAACTGATCACCATACTGGTGAAATAAGGCTAAGAGCTTCGCGCAGTTATGTGGTTTGGAGTCTAAGTCAGTAGGTGTTCATTATTTTATTATTATCCCTGAACCTGAATTATGAGAAGAAAAAAACCTCTCACAGTCTTGCTCACAGTCACACACACACACCTCCACATGAGTTATTCTGACCAGAACTTGAGAATGAGAGAGAGGGGAAGAAAAAAAACCACTGTATGTCATAACACTGACACTGACAGTTGTACATAATATAATAAAACCTAGCTTTTACCTGATTTGTCGCTGGCCATGCAGCAATCGGTTGGCTTTTTCAGCTGAGAGGAGACCTGCAATAAAATAATAGATGAAGTACCAATCATGGGAACATGCTAGTGGTGAGTACTAGCAGAGCAGTAGAACCATTGCTTGCCTTTCAAAGAAACACACTGTAACCAGCCAGCCTGGGTAAGTGAGCAATACACCACTAAACAGTTCCGACGTTTACATGGAACAAAGAAGGAAAATCACGTGACCGCACAGACGCCTCTCATTGGCTGCGTCATTTTTTCGAGGAAACAAATCGTCTACAACACAGCTTTGCGTATGTTTTGCGACTGACAAGTCCGACACTTGTGTTTATTTTGTTGTTTTGTCGATGTAAATTCAGCGATTATCGATTTTAACAATGGCATGTCACTGCCCGATGATTGATTGTGACAACGGAAGCTACCGTCTTCAAAGTGGAAAGCTAAACTTTGCAAAATTCACCAGGATCCACACGAGTCTGTGTAGGCTGTTCATGCCAACCACCGTTCAGGTAAGCGCAACACTGTAACAGTTCTTGATCAACTTATTTTATTGCCTGACATTCATGCGATTTATTGTTTTTTTCTGCAAATTCCATAGCATGATTACAAAACCGTTTAGCTAGACCTGCATTTATACAGCTTTGAACGTTACAAAAACTGCACACCGGCACTGCATGAAATACTTGTTTGAATCTGCCGTGCATGAGATCAAAAAATGTGGCTCACTTTCTGTGTCAGTGTGTTTCCGTTTCTTGTTTTTTTTTGTTTTACTTCATGTTGTTAGAGCATGGCTGTGATTAAAAAGCAATAAAAAATTGCTTTGTAGAGCCATAAATTGTTAAATCTGATATGCATCTGTCTGTTTTCAACAGCTTGCATCCGCATCCAACACACAAGAAGAACCCAGCACAAGCTTTTTTTTCACCTGCAAGGGTTTGTTCTCAACACTTTCTTGATGGCACACCAACTGCACAGAACTCTTTCCCAACACAAAACTTGGGATACCCTGGATTTCAACACAGAGTAAGTTGTTTTTTTAAATAACTTTCTTGTTATATTTTGTGTGTGACGGTACGCAGTAAAGAAGATGGTAAGGTGTTGAATGTATTTGTTCACACATGCTGTTCCTAGTATCACTATGATGTGTCTGTGCCTTACAGCTTGAGTTATTTAATTGACTTTTCGTCTGTTCGTGTGTTTTGAAATCTGAACAAGAATGAATATCAATCAATATCAATATATGAGGCTTATGAATGTTGGAAGCCAAGCTAAGTTTTATGTGGGTGGTTTGTTTCCAGAGTGCGATTTGATCAACATTAGGAGAGCTCTCCATAGAAGCCAAAGGAACAAAAACAAGTGTACCGGGGAATTCACAGGGGGAGTTCTGTATTGCACTGAAAATAACAACAGTGGGTCCAAATGACCACCTTTATAAGTTGAAGTTGGGGGCATGGAACCCAAACGGACAACATATGTGGAGAACCCTGCATGAAGATGTAATACTACCATAAATACTGACAGAATGAACCCTGTTTGGCAATGTTTCAGACAGCAAGAGTGCTGATAGACATACCCCGACCAGAGCACCGGCTAGGCAGAAGAAAATGGGCAATGCGAGATCTGGAATTCCAGTTTGAGACGTGCCAGGCCCAAGGATCATCAAGGGAGAGGAATGGTGCAGCTAGTTGATTGCCAGAAAAGTGTGACTAGCCCTGAACAAGACCCATTCACAACAGAAACATTTCTGGGTGCTCTTGTTTTTGCTTATTTGTTGATAGTTTTTTTGTATAAGCAGATGCCAACTTAATGCACACCCGTTATGCGCAATCTTATTGCAATGATTAAGCTGACTAAGGAGAACAATAGACTGATGTTCAAACTACAGATTGCAAACATGGCTAAGAAAAAGAACGCAGACAGGAAAAATCCATGGTTATTCAGAAATCTGATTTCTCGCAGAACATATCATATTGCATTGGTATAGCCACGACCAGTCTCTTACAATTAATTCATGGTTTTAGTGTCACCCTTTGCAACAAGAAGATGGCAGGAAAAAGTCAAAAATTCTAAAAAGACAAGAATTTTTAGCGATCAACCAATGAGTATTGACCCTAAACGTTATAGTATAGATGAGATGTTGTTTATGCAATAGAGACGAGGATTAGACCTTCAGGATCTAGCCTATCGGTTTCGCTAATATAGGTAGAATAAAGTACATGTCACCAGAGTGGCCAAGAGCAACCTTAAACAATTTACAGGTTTGTTTTCATTTGTTTGAATGTTTCTCTCTTCTTCCTGCGCACAGTCTTCTCTCCATAATTTTCATGTCCCCTGTGCATACCATAACATGTTCTGAGGAAAAATGTTTGCTTGGCTCACTTTCTGTGTGTGTCTTTATTGATGTTTGTATGATGCAATGAGTGTGTCAGAACAAAATCTGAGTTCTCGTACTTTGAAAGGGAGAATGAGAGACAAGACAAAGCATTACAGCACAAAGTCAAACATATCAGCACTTGCAAACAAAATGCACACAATCCAGTCAGCTCAAAAAACTTTACTTATGTTGATAAACGTTATCACTAGCAGCAGATCAAATCTGATGACTTCATCCACTTGGCAATGAACATATTGGGAAGACAGATATCTAGTTTTATATATATATATACCAAAAACACACATGTAGTACAGTAAAAGTCATATCTATAATGGTGTACACAGGAGCCTTCCTTTTCAGAACTCCAAACAATAATCTGATAAAAAAAAAATCCACTACAGAAAAAGAGGGAGTCTTAAAATGTAGGAAAATTAACATAGGTTTTGACAAGACAAACATTTATATTTTAGATGCGACCCACCCTACTACCTTTCAGGCTGAAAACTTACAGAAACGAAGCAGCTGTTCAACAATGTAGCTATGCCCATTACATGTGTAACGAGTAGAGCTTAATGCCTGGATCTGGCAAAGCTTTTACATGAGTTGACAAATTGTTCAAATTATTAGAGTCGTCAGGATTGTTTACTTTGTGGAAGGGTTGCTCTCCTTGTTTATCTGTGTGGTTTCATAGTTAAGAGGAAAAAGCTGTTTTGTTAATACCGCTTTCCCTACTTCTACTAGTTCCTCCTCCTAAGTGCATCCTGTTGCTGCCTGTATCAAAACGGGCAACAGGATTGGATTACTTTGGGAACAGGAGGTTGTGATGGCTGGCTCTGGGTAACAGGTGGTTGTGATGGCTGACTCTTGGAGACAGGTAGAAGTCTCTTTCTGGTTTTGACAAAGATGCAATCAGGGGCTTCCTCCTCCAAAATGACTTGCAGCATGTTGCATATGGTCAAAACACTGCCAAAAGGGAGAAAAAAAGAAAATAATCAATATGAGAAAGAGAAAGGAGACAACAACTTTTACTAAAGCATCATTTAGGACAATTTACCAAGTTGTACATAACAAATTGCTCACAAATTTGAGTGCAACTTGCATGAAGAGCATTGCAAAATTAAGACAGTTGCAGGGATGGCCAGATCTCAAAATCTTAACTTGCCAGACAGGTGAGTCATTTCAAGAAAGTCCAGTCCACCAAAAAGAATTGCTTGCCGGGTACAAACCACAGTTGCTATAACTGCATTGTTTATATAACGTTTTGAAACTAGAGTATACAACCAGAAGTGTTGCATTTGACGAGAATTTTCACTAGCCAACCAGGCGAGTTGCCAAGCGGTTTTAACTAGCACAGCGGATTTTTTGTACTCGCCCCTGGCCATTAGTCAGATGATTTGATCATCCCTGAATTTAGAAAGTCGGTTCAGTCATTGCTGATTAACTGTATCAGTATCACTGCACTTTTCAAAAATTATATGTATATATGACAGCGACAGGCATAATTTTAGTGTGTATTAATACTAGTATGCTGGTTTTTCAGATTTTGACACATTCCCTGTTCACTGAAACCAAAATGTTGTTAGGCTGCACTGCCATCTTGCAATTCAACTTGAACCATTCTCTTTTTCAAAAGTAAAGTGCAAATATGACTTATTTAAAAAAGTAGAGAGGTTTCCTACCTGTAAGCCTTTCCTCCTTAAAACTCGTTGACGAGGCGATGCATGAGGTCGAGCTCACACTCACAGGCAGCCGGCGATGAAGACGCTTGGCCACAGGAATCGCCCATCTTGCTGCCTTTCAATCCAGTTGTGATGATGAATGGATCAGGATAAAGCACCCCTTTCACATACAACTTCTGCTTGTACTCCCGAAGAAGCACCCTCTCTGCATTTTCTGCTTCACGGTCGACAGGAATCCCATCTCCCAAGTTCCAAAGCAGGAACAGCTCTAAAACAAAAAGGCCTTGAGATCAAATCACAGTTTTTCGCACCTGTGGAAGGCATTCTTTTTGGCCCCCTCATCACCATTTTGTATGTAAACGTACCAAATACTCACTGACTCAGCCTGAGGTAAGCTTAGCAGCTATACAAACTGGCAGTGGCAACTTAGTATGCATGTTTGTTGTTTCATATCTTACCCACACGTCAGATTGAAAATGGAAAACTTTTGCATACACTATCGCAACATGTAGCCTGTGCATCACGAATCGGAATATAGTTATGCTTCATAGTAAGTTAGATTCCGTGGACAGATCAACGGCACTTATTCAAGTTTTTGACTTTAATCAACTGAAAAGTTAAGCGTATCTGAAGAGAGAGCACTTACTAAGTTACTGTTAGTGTTACAACTTACAGGGCGGAAAACCGGTCTTGGGAATGAACAACACATCGCATCATTGCAAAGAGTAAATAACGAAAGAAATAAAACTTACCTAGCTACAAGTTCCTCGTGTGCACCTTCCACACTCGTTTTCCGTACACACGACAAGGTTTTCGATGCTTCAGTGCTCCACAGTCGCACCTTCTGGATGGAAATCTCGCTCAAATCGCACATGTTTCGAGTTGCTGAGAAGCTAGCACGACGCGTTGTTTACTCGAAAAAAATCCTACGCATGCGCACTGTCGCAATGGCCGCGGAACTGTTTAGTGGTGTATTTGATTCTTGAAGTTGAACTAGCCTCCAACCTGCTTGTTATCTATTTTTAATTCTAGCATTAATACATTTGACCAGCATTAGCTTTTATTTTGTATTCGCTGTCTTGGAAGTTGGATTCAATCTTTAAAAAAAAGAATGTTTAAAATATTATGACTCATGCATCTCGAATTGGGTCAAAAAGAGGTTGCAAAAACGTGGCAGTGGTACTCTTCTTCTTCTTCTTCACATTAATGAGGAAATCCCTGTACAGGGCAACTATCTTCGTACCTGACGTAAGGCAAGGATACACGTACAGGTACATCCAATGTTGTTGTCAGAGACTGACACTGACAGTGAGCGGAGTGACACATGTTCTTTGCAACACATACTCGCAAAGACCCATTCTAAGTATAAAACGAAACATGGAAACTTACCTCTGGTTAATATGCAATGGTTCGCCCGTCCCAATTCTCTCGCATTAGCAAACATCATTGGAGATTCTTTCCGAATTGATCACCTTCGCTCCTTGCCTTGGACTGCCATTTTGTAACTTGACTAAAAACCGAAACGCTGTAGGTCTGACAAACCACGCTCAACGTCCAAAATAACTTGAGGAGGAAAAAAAAGAGCCCACAATCTTTTGGGGGGCAAAAACGCTGTTTTGAAATCTCCGAAGCTGCTTGCAAAGATGACGCAGATACTCTGTACAGTATCTCTGGATGACTGATAGTGTTCGACTCGATCGGCTCTTTGACTTGGTAAACATCGGAACTTCCGTTTACGTTCGTAGCTACTCGGAAATAGCCTTCGGGATTGAAAGCCCGCAACTGACGTGTGAAAAAAAATTTCGCGGCCGGGTCATACCTAAGACTTTAAAATTGGCAATCTAGTGGCTGCTCCGCCTGGCGTCTGGCATTATGGGGTTAGTGCTAGGACTGGTTGGTCCGGTGTCAGAATAATGTGACTGGGTGAGACATGAAGCCTGTGCTGCGACTTCTGTCTTGTGTGTGGCGCACCGGCGTTATATGTCAAAGCAGCACCGCCCTGATATGGCCCTTCGTGGTCGGCTGGGCGTTAAGCAAACAAACAAAACAAACAAAAAATTCCACTTCGGGCTACGCCGGGATGCTGTCATGATAACCAGGTCGTCCGCGGGACTGTTGTAACCTGCTAACCTGCTGTATTGGCTTTTTGCTGTCGCTGTCGCCGTTCTACCAGCTACATCTCTACTTTTCTGGTAGACAACGGGAGGACCTTTAGCGACTGAGTGAGGCGCCTGATGTTTCCACTGTTCCCTGCTTCGTTGCCACGCTAACCGGCACTACATTTCAACGGAGCAGTTGTGGAGACTAAAGACTAATTACGGGCCGCCCACTCAGTGGTAAAAAGCTAAGTTGCATCATGTCTTTTGCACCCTTACCACCAAGTCATCTGTATTATTTGTGATTATACTCGAGTGGTGACGACGTGGGGTGTGTGACACCTGCATGAATTAGCACTTTAAGGCAGAACAGTGACTTTTCCTAACTATACACGGGATCAGCGTGTTATTAGTATTTTCTGTACTTTAACTGGCATTTTTGTCAGTGACCACTTGTTTTTACGTATTTAACGTAAAAAGAACATCTGTTGGAGTGAAGTCTCGAGGGAGGTGGCGTGATATTACATAAACAGGCGTCTGAAACTTATACTTTTGTTGATTCTATCTACAGGGTGTACCACAAAAAGAGGGACAAAAAGAAACTGTAATAGTTTCTACAAATACAAGAATTTTCGCAAGATTTTTTTCACCAGATGTGGACAACATCTCAAATTTTTATTATACCAAAGCATTTCGAAATCGAAGAACATTTGGTTGCTCTTGTCAGTAATTGATGACATGTTCAATCCAGGCCCCGCGCTGCTGGATGACGTGGGCCACAAAAAGAGGGACAAAATCAAACTCTCATATTTTCTAAGAAAATAATTGTTTCTTTCTGATTTTCAGGTGATATATCCAGAAGACCTGTAAGTTTTATCTGACAGAAGAATGGACCCCTACGATCACTTTTCCGTCGAAGAGAGGACCAAGATTGTGGAACTGTAGTCGCCTACTCTGGTTCAAAGACAGTTTCGACGCGAACACCCTGGAAAGAAAATACCACATCGTCATACTATCACACGGTTGGTTGATAAGTTCAGAAACACTGGTAGTGTGATTAACAACAACAAAGGTCATTCTGGTCAGAAAGAAACAATTATTTTCTTAGAAAATATGAGAGTTTGATTTTGTCCCTCTTTTTGTGGCCCACCCTGTATTTGTATGACTGCGAGAGTGGATCGTGGTGTGGTTAGTTAGTTAGAAGTAACTAGGCCTAACCGTTCATAATCACCTTATTGTGATATTGAAACGTGACACAAACAAAAAATCGTTGTTGGGCTTTTTGTTAAAGAGAGGTGCACAAAATGTATTTATTACTGAACATTGCGCGTGAAACATTTGCAATACCAACTCTCTCTCTCTCTCTCTCTCTCTCTCTCTCTCTCTCTCTCTCTCTCTCTCTCTCTCTCTCTCTCTCTCTCTCCATACACACACACACGCACGCACACACACGCGCGCACACACACACACAAACACACAGTCAAAACACGTTTGTTCAGGGTTGTTTTTTCCACAGGAAATGATGTAGCATTTGATCACATTGTTCGTTTTAACAAATCGGACGCTTCGTTGGCGCCGTTACACAGCCATATACAGAGAAAAACGACAACATCTTCAACCTCAAAAGCAATGTATGAAAACAGGCTGTCTCCATCCTGCCATCATATCACGGGTGTGTTTTTAATTCCACCGTGTGTCGTCATGTACAAAGTTTTCACTTCTGATTGTGATGGCGATGATGCAAACAGTAACGTCGATTGATGATGATGATAATAATGATGATGATGACGAGGAGGAGGGTACAGGCAGCAAGGAGGGGGATATGAAAGAGTTCAAGAAGAAAGAAGATACACAAAATGACAAGAATGTGTTCACTATGTTTTTGTGTCTGCTTATTGTTTGGGTTTCAAACACTTTTTTTTAAGATAACGAACAGCTTTTTTTTTTCTTTTTTCTTACCGTCCTTGAAAAAAAGAATTCGTAGAAGTTCTAATTATTTACTGGTATTTTCTGCGAGTGTCAACTCTCTGTCTGAGACTAAACATTTTAACAAGAATAGATCTACATATCTTAATTATAATAAGTGAAAGTTTTGTGTTCAACAGAACTCCCTCTTCTCTCCTGACTGTTGATACAGTCTTATATTTATAGTAACCGAATTTTATAATATGATAATAAAAATCAGGGACAGGGCAAACAGCAAAACAATAACAACATGAGGATGAAAAGAGTGAAACATACATTTACAAAAAGACAACCTCATAGCAAGGTATTTACATCAAGGTTCACACAGGCATTTAATAATGTCGTAACAAAAACATTTATAATAGATAAAACAAATCAAAGGGAATGCTTTGTCATGGACCAATAACAAAATCCCAGAACAAAAACCAAAACATTGTCATCCGTAACATGTATTATAAGTGGTTTTTTTAAGTTTTTTTTTATCCAGGTTTCAATCGATTTTATGGACATCCACCGCTGGGTCGATCTGTAGCACTTATTTTAGCAACGAACAATACAATGACAACAAGAAACATAACGCTCCTGCTATTGTTTAAACTTTGTGTGTGTGTTGTTTTGTTTGTTTGTTTTGTTTTGACCTCTGTTTTGTTTTGACCTCTGTGCGCAGAAGCAAACACGGTCATGTTTTTCGGAACATTTTCTGTGTGACCTCGTAACACAAAGCTCACCTTTTCTATCATTAACAGATCACAGATTGTTTGGTGGGTTTTTTTGCCCGCCATTTGCCCGCAATTGGATCGCACCAAAATGAACAATGGAAGAAGAGATTGATGCAGTAGTCGTCTCTTGGATCAGTTCGGCTGATACTCACTTTGTTACCACTTTCATTGCGTTCTTATTCGCATTGTAACCTGTTAATTGCACCGCTCATATGGGTCACCCCCCCCCCCCCCCCCGCGGGTTAGGGGGAAGAATTTCCCCGATGCTCCCCAGCATGTCGTAAGGGGCGACTAACGGATCCTGTTTCTCCTTTTACCCTTGTTAAGTGTTTCTTGTATAGAATATAGTCAATTTTGGTAAAGATTTTAGTCAAGCAGTATGTAAGAAATGTTAAGTCCTTTGTACTGGAAACTTGCATTCTCCCAGTAAGGTAATATATTGTACTACGTTGCAAGCCCCTTGAGCAAATTTTTGATTAGTGCTTATGTGAACAAGAAACAATGGACATGTGGCTCTATCCCATCTTCCCCCTTTCCCCGTCGCGATATAACCCTTCGTGGTTGAAAACGACGTTGAACACCAAATAAAGAAAGAAAGACGTGGGTCACTGTCCGCCATGCGCACGCCACAAATCACAGAACGAACACCGTAAATCATGTTTGGTTTTTTTACATTTAGTCAAGTTTTGGGGCCCAAGAACTGTTATGCCGGGGTGGAAGTAGAGGTTACATGCCGAGTCTCAGTGATTATTAAAAATAATGGTCGAAGTTAGCGGATCATGAAAAATGCGAGCTTTAGCGAGCTTTTTCATGACCGCGAACTGAGACCATTATTTTTTATAATCACTGAGACGAGGTGTGTAACCTCTTTATTCCTCCTTTCTTCAGTTATTCAAAGAAAAGAGGAGTTTTTTTGCGAAAGTTTGATCGAATCCTATTCACTCAACCAGTCAACCTGCGCAGGCGATCTTGTCAGTTTTCCTATTTTGGACTAAAATCAAGTACACAGATATGCTGTTATTCTGCTGTGGCGGCAAAGGCAGATATTGTGTGTTCTGTATATGTTTTGGTATCGCTTAGGATAATGTTCTTTCGTCAAATGGGACTAGCAGGCGAACTTTTGCATCCGTGTTCCAACGTTAAAAACTGTATGAAGTTCAGTTGTCTGGGGAAAATAGTGTATGAAACCGCTTTATGTTGTTTAAGTTGATGAGATGTGTGCATTTGGTTGCGTGTGATCCGTTTATTAAATGAAATACAGGCAAATCCAGCTAACTCACAAACGGTTAAGTCAAAAATTCGCTTAGCACACAAAGAAATTCTGGTCCGGAATTATCCCTCTTTATCTATGTGTACAAAGTACCCTGAGCTCGAAATGGGATTTCTCTTTCGTAAGTCGAAAGACGGATAGCACACAACAGAAAGTCAGTCCCAAAGACAAAATTTACTCTATATTTACTACAGCAACTCGAAACACGAAACTTGGCGTCTCACACTAGCGCATTGTGTAACCTTATTCCCTTCTTCTCTACACGGACGCCACACCGACTGGTCAGTCGGCACGCAATAAAGTATGAAGTGAAGTTAGGAGGGGGCGAGGAGTAAGGAGAGGCGAGTGGTACTCACAGTGTGTGTTTGTGTGTGTTCACGGGTGAACCACGTGGTTACTATACGGAAGAAGAAGAATTCAAATTGTGGGTTGCCTCTCATTCAGTCTTTGTTCAGTCTTGTGTGCTCTGTGTGTGCGGCCAGATCAAAGGCATTGGGTGACCTTGTTTACAGACACGACCTTCTTCCCAGGGGTCAATGACCCAGTTTTTGCCATGAGAGGTGGTTCCCCTGTCATATCTGAGAGAGGAAACACTTCCTGCATGGGGGTCAGTGACCGGTCAGTGACCGAGTTTAACAGAGTGGAAATCTGTGTGTGGGCCAGATCAAAGGCAGGGCAGTACCTAGTAGCTGAAACATGCATTATCACAAGTTGTTTGACTGATACTCAAGCGGTCTCTTTGATTTTTTTCGTAGTTCACGGTACTATGACCAAGTCGAAATTTCGGATAGGACACAATAACAATTCGGTCCCTTCAATTTCGTCTTATCCGGATTTGCCTGTATTGTTGAAAACTGACCGTCGGATTGCAGTCTGTTGTCGAAAACTGAATGAAAAGAAGGGGAACTACTCTTGTCGCTAGACAAAGTATGAGTCATTTGCCTTGCGGGAAAATGCTTGTGATGAACGTTTGAGCACAGCAGATCTTGATTCAGAAAACAACCGAACTCATGGATTTTATATGGAGATTCATGTGTTCAGGCCTGTAGTTGTTAATTTAAATGCGGTATGTTTGTATTGTTTGCTCCAGAGATGTATACTTCGTACATTAGAGCGTTCGGAACTTTTCAGTCGCAAAAAGTAGTACCTGAACAGAACAACTTCTCAACCCATTGCACTATCGAGGATTCAGGCTGTTGCTGGGTCGTTATTTGTTTGGTTGCTGGGTCATTATCGAAAAATAACTACCCCTACAAGTTTACAGAGGTAAAGAAGCAGAGGGGGGAATAAGTAGAGATAAGCGCCTACTTCCCAAGAAATGCTCCATATGGCTTCGTGTCTCCAAACACCAGACAGTCAAATCCAGCTCCTGGCCTTCACGTGGCGGGCCCTGTCTTCGACTAACAGGAGAAGGGATGCAGGCGGGTCACTGGCGCCTTAAAACCAGCTGCTTCGGGCAGATGGGGCTCGTTAACCTTGGATGGTCGCTCATCTAGGAGAAGGACAACTCCGATTTCAAAACCCGCACTGCCTTGTGTGCGCCTTGGGAAAGGCAAAGGCTACGAGAAGAAAACTTCGACGTCAAACCCGGGTAGAGTGGACTCGACAGCCCAGCAAGGCAGCTACTCTTGGGGAGAAGGCAACCCTGAGTAAAAACCTCAACCACCGAAAACGGAAGACAGCAGCCAACTTGGCGTGGGGAGAAAATCGGCTGTCTACGCTTCCACGATAATATGGCCGTGCAATTATCCCCACCAACATCGAACGCAGAAGAAGAAGAAGAAGTCAAGTTTTGACTAAATGTTTTAACATAGAGGGAGGAATCGAGACGAGGGTCGTGGTGTGTGTGTGTGTGTGTGTGTGTGTGTAGAGCGATTCAGAGTAAACTACTGGACCGATCTTTATGAAATTTTTCATGAGAGTTTCTGGGTATGATATCCCCAGACGTTTTTTCTTTTTTTCGATAAATGTCTTTGATGACGTCATATCCGGCATTTTGTAAAAGTTGAGGCGGCACTGTCACATCCTCATTTTTCAATCAAATTGATTGAAATTTTGGCCAAGCAATCTTCGACGAAGGCCGGACTTAGGTATTGCATTTCAGCTTGGAGGCTTAACAATTATTTGATGACTTTGGTCATTAAAAATCTGAAAATTGTAATTAAAATTATATTTTTATAAAACGATCCAAAATTACGTTTATCGTATTCTTCATAATTTTCTGATTCCAAAAGCATATAAATATGTTATATTCGGATTAAAAACAAGCTCTGAAAATTAAAAATATAAAAATTATGATTAAAATTAAATTTCCGAAATCAATTTAAAAGCAATTTCATCTTATTCCTTGTCCGTTCCTGATTCCAAAAACATAGATATAGGAAAGCGTGCTATCCTCCTTAGTGCAACCGCTACCGCGCTTTTCTGGATTGTTAATTTCACTGCCTTTGCCACGAGCGGTGGACAGACGATGCTACGAGTGTACGGTCTTGCGGAAAAAATGCAATGCGTTCAGTTTCATTCTGTGAGTTCGACTGAGCTTGACTAAATGTTGTATTTTTGCCTTACGCGACTTGTTTCTAGTTGACATAGCCACTCCGTCGGTGGTCTTCACGTTAAAAACATAATTATGCACAGAGGAAGTCGGTGTATGATTCCAGCTGATTTTTCCTGGAGACTGCATGTGAAATATACACGATGAGTTTTACAGATAGTTTTGTCACACACACACACACACACACACACACACACACACACGTTTCCCAAATATTTACAAACACGTGAAATAATCTGGTTTCACAACAAAATATGCATGGCCATCAACGGCTCTGTCACGTGGCTCTGTTGTAGCATACACGTGAAACACATAAATGCACTCGATCACTGATACATAATACTGTGACACCCACTCGCACTGACACATCGCATAGCATGTCCTTGGGGAGCATGGGGATCATGCGAACTAATCAATCTGGCAACCTTCGGGCCAGCAGGCGTATAATTCCCCAGTGGCAGATTCGACCATACAGGAGCTAACCTGCCGGGGGATAAAACGATTACCGTTCCAGACAGAGTCTGCGTATTATCCGAAAGTCGTGATTTTGTTACTTACTGGCGTCACCGCCGTTTTCTTAACACGTATTGTAAGCAAGAGATGACAAGCACTTTCCTGACACAAAAACGTGTTTGAAACTGTCCGAATGTGTCTGTGTCTGTGCTTGTGTGTGAGTGTGTGTTTGAAACAGTCCGAATGTGTCTGTGTGTGTGCTTGTGCTTGTGTGTGAGTGTGTGTTCGAGTAAAACAAAATAGTATCCCGAAGAAAAAAACTAATGCCTACGCGCCTACGCTTGTACGACAATGACAACTCGAATGAGACCCTAAACGAGCTCTTTATATTTAGTCAAGTTTTGACTAAATATTTTAACATCGAGGGGGAATCGAAACGAGGGTCGTGGTGTATGTGCGTGTGTGTGTGCGTGTGTGTGTGTGTGTGTAGAGCGATTCAGACTAAACTACTGGACCGATCTTTATGAAATTTGACATGAGAGTTCCTGGGTATGAAATCCCCATACGTTTTTTTCATTTTTTTGATAAATGTCTTTGATGACGTCATATCCGGCTTTTCGTGAAAGTTGAGGCGGCACTGTCACGCCCTCATTTTTCAACCAAATTGGTTGAAATTTTGGTCAAGTAATCTTCGACGAAGCCCGGACTTCGGTATTGCATTTCAGCTTGGTGGCTTAAAAATTAATTAATGACTTTGGTCATTAAAAATCTGAAAATTGTAAAAAAAAAATAAAAATTTATAAAACGATCCAAATTTACGTTTATCTTATTCTCCATCATTTGCTGATTCCAAAAACATATAAATATGTTATATTCGGATTAAAAACAAGCTCTGAAAATTAAATATATAAAAATTATTATCAAAATTAAATTTTCCAAATCAATTTAAAAACACTTTCATCTTATTCCTTGTCGGTTCCTGATTCCAAAAACATATAGATATGATATGATTGGATTAAAAACACGCTCAGAAAGTTAAAACAAAGAGAGGTACAGAAAAGCGTGCTATCCTTCTTAGCGCAACTACTACCCCGCTCTTCTTGTCAATTTCACTGCCTTTGCCATGAGCGGTGGACTGACGATGCTACGAGTATACGGTCTTGCTGAAAAATGGCATTGCGTTCAGTTTCATTCTGTGAGTTCGACAGCTACTTGACTAAATATTGTATTTTCGCCTTACGCGACTTGTTTTACATATATTTGTTGAGGCAGCACTGTCACGCCCTCATTTTTCAACCAAATTGATTGAAATTTGGGTCAAGCAATCTTCGACGAAGTGCAGACTTTGGTAAATTGCATTTCAGCTTGGAGGCTTAAAAAAATTAATTAGTTTCCTCATAGTTGTCATTAAACTCGATGTTTCAGAAACAGATTTAAAAACTATTGCATCGTATTACTCAATTTCTCCTGAATTCAAAAATATATATACATATGTTATGTTTACTCTAAACAGTCCCGGCACGGTTGGCCTAGTGGTAAGGCGTCCGCCCAGTGAGCGGGAGGTCGTGGGTTCGAACCCCGGCCGGGTCATACCTAAGACTTTAAAATTGGCAATCTAGTGGCTGCTCCGCAAGGCGTCTGGCATTATGGGGTTAGTGCTAGGACTGGTTGGTCCGGTGTCAGAATACCCCCTGCGAGTTAGGGGGAAGAATTTACCCGATGCTCCCCATCATGTCGTAAGAGGCGACTAACGGATTCTGTTTCTCTTTTTATATTTAGTCAAGTTTTGACTAAATATTTTAACATCGAGGGGGAATCGAAACGAGGGTCGTGGTGTATGTGCGTGCGTGCGTGTGTGTGTGTGTGTGTGTGTAGAGCGATTCAGACTAAACTACTGGACCGATCTTTATGAAATTTGACATGAGAGTTCCTGGGTATGAAATCCCCATACGTTTTTTTCATTTTTTTGATAAATGTCTTTGATGACGTCATATCCGGCTTTTCGTGAAAGTTGAGGCGGCACTGTCACGCCCTCATTTTTCAACCAAATTGGTTGAAATTTTGGTCAGGTAATGTTCGACGAAGCCCGGACTTCGGTATTGCATTTCAGCTTGGTGGCTTAAAAATTAATTAATGACTTTGGTCATTAAAAATCTGAAAATTGTAAAAAAAAATAAAAAACTTATAAAACGATCCAAATTTACGTTTATCTTATTCTCCATCATTTGCTGATTCCAAAAACATATAAATATGTTATATTCGGATTAAAAACAAGCTCTGAAAATTAAATATATAAAAATTATTATCAAAATTAAATTTTCCAAATCAATTTAAAAACACTTTCATCTTATTCCTTGTCGGTTCCTGATTCCAAAAACATATAGATATGATATGTTTGGATTAAAAACACGCTCAGAAAGTTAAAACGAAGAGAGGTACAGAAAAGCGTGCTATCCTTCTCAGCGCAACGAATACCCCGCTCTTCTTGTGGGCGGTGGAGTGACGATGCTACGAGTATACGGTCTTGCTGCGTTGCGTTGCGTTCAGTTTCATTCTGTGAGTTCGACAGCTACTTGACTAAATATTGTATTTTCGCCTTACGCGACTTGTTACCCTTGTTAAGTGTTTCTTGTATAGAATATAGTCAATTTTTGTAAAGATTTTAGTCAAGCAGTATACATGTAAGAAATGTTAAGTCCTTTGTACTGGAAACTTGCATTCTCCCAGTAAGGTAATACATTGTACTACGTTGCAAGCCCCTGGAGCAAATTTTTGATTAGTGCTTTTGTGAACAAGAAACAATCGACAAGTGGCTCTATCCCATCTCCCCCCTTTCCCCGTCGCGATATAACCTTCGTGGTTGAAAACGACGTTAAACACAAAATAAAGAAAGAAAGAAAGGTGTCAGAAATAACAGCACAGGCTTCATGTCTCACCCAGTCACATTATTCTGTCTTGTGTGTGGCGCACGTTATATGTCAGAGCAGCACCGCCCTGATAATTATGGCCCTTCGCGTTAAGCAAACAAACAAACTCTAAACAGTACTGCGTTCGCACGCTACGCGGAGATGAGCGTGACCCGTCTCGGTCTTTGGGGGTGGTTAGTCAAGACTATCTTGATTTACTCTTGGCGATGCAGGTTTTTAGGTGTTAATCTGTTACTTTGATGCCGACAGCTTGACTAAATCCCGTCACGATATAACCTTCGTGGTTGAAAACGACGTTAAACACCAAATAAAGAAAGAAAGACTAAATGTTTTTATATCGCTTCACGCGACTTGTTTACATTTAGTCAAGTTTTGACTAAATGTTTTAACATAGATGTTTTAACATCGAGACGAGGTGTCTGTGTGTGTGTCTCTGTGTCTGTGTGTGTGTGTGTGTGTGTGTGTCTGTGTGTGTGTGTGTGTGTGTGTGTGTTTGTAGATCGGTACAGAGAAAAACTACTGGATCGATCTTCATGAAACTTCACATGAGAGTTCCTAAGTATGATATCCCCAGATATTTTTTCGTTTTTTTGATAAATGTCTTTGATGACGTCATATCCGGCTTTTTGTGAAAGTTGAGGTAGCACTGTCACACCCTCTTTTTTTCAATGATATTGATTGAAATTTTGGCCAAGTAATCTTCGACAAAGGCCGGACTTTGGTATTGCATTTCAGCATGAAGGCTTAAAAATTGATCAATGAGTTTGATCATTAAAAATCTGAAAATTGTAATTAAAATTATTTATTTATAAAGCGATCTAAAAACAATTTCATCTTATTCTTCATCGTTTTTTGATTAAAAAAACCCCATATAAATAATTATGTTATATTCGGATTAAAAACAAGCTCTGAAAATTAAATGAATGAAAATGATGATTAACATTAAATTTCCGAAATCGATTTATAAACAATTGTATCTGATTCCTTGTCGGTTCCTGATTCCAAAAACATATAGATATGACATATTTGAATTAAAAACAAGCTCAGAAAGTCCCCCCGCGGGGTTAGGGGGAAGAATTTACCCGATGCTCCCCAGCATGTCGTAAGAGGCGACTAACGGATTCTCCTTTTACCCTTGTTAAGTGTTTCTTGTATAGAATCTAGTCAATGTTTGTAAAGATTTTAGTCAAGCAGTATGTAAGAAATGTTAAGTCCTTTGGACTGGAAACTTGCATTCTCCCAGTAAGGTCATATATTGTACTACGTTGCAAGCCCCTGGAGCAATTTTTTGATTAGTGCTTTTGTGAACAAGCAACAATTAACAAGTGCCTCTATCCCACCCCCCCCCCCCTTTCCCCGTCGCGATATAACCCTTCGTGGTTGAAATCGACGTTAAACACCAAATAAAGAAAGAAAGCTCAGAAAGTTAAAAAGAACAGACATACAGAAAAGCGTGATATTCTTCTCAGCTTAACCACTACCGCGCTATTCTGGCTAGTCAATTTCATTGCCTTTGCCACGAGCGGTGGACTGACGATGCTACGAGTATACGGTCTTAGTGAGAGAAAAAAAATGCAGTGCGATCAGTTTCATTCTGTGAGTACGACAGCTTGACTAAATGTTGTATTTTTGCCTTACGCGACTTGTTTTGTTTTTAAAGTTTACTGCTCTGGAACGTACCCCCGAACAAAACTCTTTAATTTTTGACAGATATTTTGTATGATTTAAAAAACTGTCTGTAAGAGAATCTGAGTTTTAAGGAATCTTCTACCTGTTGCTAATGGGTTTGCATTGTCAAGTTTCATGCCAGGAAATGCATTTTTCAAATCAGATCAGGATACGTCCTGGTACACAAAGGCCAAGTGTGAATCAATCTTAGCCCCACGTCAAACGACGCTTCCTCGTCTGTTTGTGTGTGTCTTTTTTGTGGAATGCAAATTTCTCAGCGTGCGCCACAAAAACACTTCACAGCACAAATGCATCCCAATTTAGAAAACACTTGTCACATTTCTACATTTAGACCCCAGTGACCCGTCTAGGTTCAAGGGACAAGGGAAAAATCAAGAATGATTCAATCGATCAATACTTGACAGCCAACCCACAATACTTCTGTTAAATGCGTTACTTCCATGATAAAGATAGAAATAATGTGCAGAGCGTGGGAGAAGTGGTTGCAGCGACATACATATGCATGTGTCTCGGGTATAAAGGCGCATGAGAGGTGCAAGGGAGAGTGGAGATAGTTTAATGTATAACTGTAATTCTGTTAAGTTCAAAGCAGTTTCGAGCGTCACAAGAGATGTTACAGGAACAGTTTATATCGTACATCCGCATGCATGGCATGTAGGCTTGTATCAAAATCGTCAGTATTGTCCGTCCTTATTCTGTCTTTTTGCTCCCATGGGGTCGCCTTCACGCGGCGGGAGTGTTTCCACTAAGCTACCCCACCCCTTTACTTCTCTTCTTTTGTCTTATTTCTGCCTTACCAGTCCTTTCACCTATATTTCCTTCCAAAAAACTCTCCCTACTATTCCCTGCAGTTTTCTGATTCCTTTCTTGTCTTATTTCTACCTGACTGGATCCGTCACCTTTATTTCACTTCCCAAAAGTCTTCTTTTCCACATCCTTATTTCTCTGTGGTCTTCTTAAGACCCAGCGTGTTTGCCGTGCGCTGCGACCTGTACCGGTTTGGGCTGGTGACCTGATGATTGAGGGGTTTACTTAGTTGCGACTTTGTAGCGCCAACACATCATTTTGGCCCAGTCTTTATCTAAGACAGGAGGTTGAAAAAGGCTTACCCGCTTCAATCAATCGGCTGGTCAAGTCTGGGTATATGTCTTGAGCATATTGCATCGGACCTTTGGCTAAAGGAGCAAGCGGCGGTAGGAGGGGGCGGCGGTAGTCGGGACAAACACTATGCCAAGTTGTTACCTAATCCGTTTCCGCTTGGAAAGAGTTGACGAACATTATGCCAAGTTGTTACCTAACCCGTTTCCGCTTGGAAAGAGTTAAATCTCCTATTACAGATTGATACCATATGTTTCCTCTTATCGCTGCGTATATCCATCTGTATCCTTGGCGCTCTGGAGTTGGATAACCGCTCCACCTAAGCGTCCCCTTGTTGGGCTCCGTGGTGGGTGGGGATCAGATGCGACGAAGATAAAGGCCCCAAACATGGCCACCTCTTCTTTTTCTTCTTTTTTTTCAAGCACCCGAAACGGAAACAAACGAAGATACTGCGTTGACTCTGACTCTGACGATGAAGTCCGAGTCAGAGCAACAAAGAACAACATCAGCGAGGCCTGGCCCCGTTTCATTGTTGTTGAGACAGCAGATGAGGCACAGCCCATCTCCAAACTTTCGCCTTTTGCGATACAGAAGGTTATTGCAGGAGTATCATCAACGATAGACAACATTAAGAGACTTCGTAATGGTTCTCTACTGATTGAATGTCCTTCAAAAAAGGCATCAGATGGTCTTCTCCGTCTGAATGGTCAGAAATTTGTTGATAGACCGGTCAAGGTCAGTCCTCACAGAGGCCTGAACACCAGCAAAGGAGTCATCCGATGCCGAGAGCTGGAGGGCCTCAGTGAGGCTGAAATAAAAGAAGGTCTAAAGGATCAAGGTGTCATTGATGTGTACCGGGTGTTGATCAGGAAGGGCGATATCAGAGTACCCACCAACACCCTTTTCGTCACTTTTTGTACCCCAACCATCCCTGAGAAAATCAAAGTGGGATTTGTTCAAATAAGAGTGACTCTGTATATTCCATCACCAATGAGATGTTTCCAATGCCAAAGATTTGGACATTCAAAGGCTGGATGTAAACAGAAGGCAGTGTGCGAGAGGTGTGGCGGAGATCCTCACGAAGGTCCCTGCACATCACCACCCACCTGCACAAACTGTAAGGGAAACCATTCCCCGTCCTCCAGAGAATGTCCAAAATACAAGTTTGAACAGGCCATTCAAAAAACAAAAACGGAGAAAAAGATGTCTTTCTCAGACGCCAGGAAGGAGGTTGAAAAAACGAATGTTTTTTCCTTCCAGAAAAGTTTTGCGGCAGCAGTCAGTCAAAGACCTGCAACAAAGTCAACACCCACCCAGACCAGTATTTCGTATAGGTCTGTGGGTGTCCAGGCAGGCCCGTCCATGTTGAAAAGGACAGAGCCCACAAGAAACAAAAGTATTTGTACACAGACAGATGAAAGCACAGGTGGGGCTATCCCCACTGGAGACTCTATGGGGTCTCCTGGTGAGGTTTGCTTCACCGCCCCAACTGGAGACCCTGTGGGGGCTCCTGGTGAGGTTCGCTTCACCACCCCAATTGAGGACCCTATGGGGTCTCCTGGTGAGGTTCGCTTCACCACCCCAACCCAGAAGCCCGTTCACAGGGCAACTCACAGGAAGGGGGCCGTCGAGGTTGTGGAGGTAGTGGACCTTACTAAATCCACACCACGAACACCTCCGGACAAGGGAAAAGTTACTCTGCCCCAAAGATCGCCTCGCACCCCAAAAATGGAGAGAAATCCCATCACATTATACAATCATTTTGGGAGTTTATCCGACGAAGAGGGTATGGAGGCAGAAACTTCTTAAAACTAAACAAACATAGCCAATTTTATTCAATGGAATTGTAGAGGGGTCCAAGCTAACTATGAAGAATTATGTCTACTTTTACACAAATTTCATCCTGTTGCTACAGCATTACAGGAAACAATGCTGAAACCAAACAAAGATTTTAATGTATCTGGATACAATGTTTTTAGAAACCATTCAGACAATAACACGTCTGGGGGAGTTGCTCTTTTGATTAAGAAAAGTGTACTTTGTAGTGAGATCAACCTATGTACAAACATTCAAGCTGTCGCAGCACGAGTGACATTAGATAAAACCATCACTCTCTGCAGTGTATATCTGTCACCATCAAAATGTTACACGAAGCACGATCTTGAAAATCTTATTGATCAGCTTCCAGCTCCCTTTGTTTTAATGGGAGATTTTAACGCTCATTCCCCTTTATGGGGCAGCAACTCTCTAAGTACGAGAGGACGAATTCTAGAAGATTTTTTAGACAATCGTAATCTATGCGTTTTAAACGATGGAGTACCAACCTATCTCCATCCAGCAACAGGATGCAAGTCCATACTAGATCTAGTTATTTGCGACACCTCTCTTGTTCTAGACTTTGAATTTAAAGTCTATGATGACACATGTGGTAGCGATCATTTCCCTATCTTGATGTCTCAAATAGATGGATTGGAAGAAGCTTCCCCCCAGAGATGGAACCTGAACAAGGCAAACTGGCTGTCTTTTACTGCCGAATGTTCTGTCCAACTCACAGAAGACACTGTCTTTGATGGAAGTGACGACCCATCATCTATTTTTACAAACACTCTACAAGACATTGCCACTGAGTACATCCCAAAAACATCTTCAAACAACCGCATTAAAGTGCCATGGTTTAATCAAGAATGCCAAGAAGCCCGATCTGAGCGAAAGAGAAGTCTACACAGGTTCTACAGATGCCCGACCCTTAGCAAGAAGTTGACTTTCTTCAGATTTCGCGCTAAGAGTCGCACTGTCATAAAACATTCTAAAAGAACATCCTGGAGGTCTTTTTGCTCAAACTTAAACTCTAAGGTATCATCAAGTAAAGTTTGGAATGCTATTCGTAAAATCAAAGGGAAAAAAGGATCTGCATCAATTAACCACCTTGTGGTAAATGGATCCCTTATAACCCAGAAGAATGAAGTAGCAAACGTTCTGGCTTCAACAATGGAAAAAAAACTCATCAATAGAAAATTACTGCACAGATTTTCAAAAAATCAAAGCTCAAGAACGTAAACCCATAAACTTCTCATCTCAGAATGAGGAGAACTACAACAAGTTGTTCAGTATAACTGAACTCAAACAAGCCTTACAAAAATGCAACAACTCAGCAATGGGGCTGGACGGAATACATTATCAGTTCCTCACACACCTACCAGAAAGTTGTCTTCTGGTCTTGCTGAAGGTTTTTAACCACATATGGGAGAGTGGATCCTTTCCACCTTCATGGCAAGAAGCGATGATTGTCCCCATTCCAAAACCAGGTAAAGATCATACAAACCCCAGCAACTACCGTCCGATAGCCTTGACCAGCTGTCTGTGTAAAACCATGGAGAGATTGGTCAACGCTAGGATGGTGTGGTACCTAGAAAAACAAAACCTCTTAAGTGATGTGCAATGTGGCTTCCGAAAGGGACACAGCACCACTGATCATTTGGTACGTTTTGAGACCTTCGTTCGAGAGGCCTTTGCGAGATCTGAACATGTACTAGCTATATTTTTTGACCTCGAGAAGGCTTACGACACGACCTGGAAACACGGTATTTTAGCTGATTTGCATGAAATGGGTTTTCGTGGACGTCTCCCTGTTTTTGTGGAAGGATTTCTAAGTAATCGATTGTTTACAGTACGGGTTGGTCCCAACCTATCAGAGTTCTGTCAACAAGAGATGGGTGTTCCTCAAGGAAGCATTCTATCACCCATGTTGTTCAACATCAAAATCAATAACATAGTAAAGGCAGTACTGAAAGGATCCGAGTCATCCTTGTTTGTTGATGACTTTGCACTTTGTGTGCGTGGCAAATCCCTACATAGAGTGGAAAGGCAGCTTCAATTATGTATAGACAAGGTGCAAAAATGGGTAACGGAGAACGGTTTCAAATTTTCCACCAGCAAAACTGTCTGTATGCATCTTTGCAAACAAAGGGGAGCCATGCCAGAACCCTCTCTGGTCCTGAATGGTAATCCTGTCAAGGTTGTTGAAGAATTTAAATTCCTAGGACTGACCTTTGACCGTCGATTAACATTCCTTAAACATATCCAGTATCTAAGAACATCATGTCTGAAAGCTCTGGATGTATTGAAAGTGGTTTCTCATACGGACTGGGGTGCTGACCGCACAGTCCTACTCAGACTTTACCGTGCTTTAATCCGATCCAAGTTGGACTATGGTTGTGTCGTCTATGGTGGAGCCGCAAAATCCAACCTAAGGCTATTAGACACAATACACCACCAGGGTATACGTCTTTGTCTGGGAGCTTTCAGGACGTCTCCAGTACAGTCCTTATATTTTGAGGCCAAAGAACCCTCTCTGAGGCTGCGACGCCTGAAACTCACCCTAAATTATGTGTTGAAACTGAAAGCTATGCCTACAAATCCAGCCTACCAATGCGTATTTCAACCACAATGCTCTGAATTTTTTGAAAGTCACCCAAATGATCGAGCACCTCTGTCTTCTCGGATTCAGTCACATCTGGCCGAATCAAAGATAAAACTCGATCATGTTAGTGAAAATCGATGGACAGAAACACCACCATGGACATTGCCAGATCCAGTTGTTCGACTCGATCTGACAAGGTTAAAGAAGTCAGAGACAAATGATTTGATTTTTAAACAGTGTTTTAGCCAGTTCTGTACCGAGTTTCCTTCCCATCAACGAATATACACTGATGGGTCCAAAGCTGAAAGTAAAGTGGCATCAGCTTCTGTCACAGGTCCTAATCTCGATAGGGCCTTTTCGGCCCGTCTTCCGGATGACAGTTCTGTATTTTCTGCAGAGTTGAAAGCTTTACAGCTAGCTCTGAAACAGGTATATCAGTCAAAAAAGAAAGACTTCCTGATTCTGTCGGATTCCCTATCGGCTCTTACCGCCGTGAAGAGAATTCAGCTAGATCACCCACTGTTGGTCGAAATCCAAGAGCTACATGCATCTCTGATTGAAGAAGGCAAAAGGATTGTGTTTGCATGGGTGCCATCCCATGTTGGAATTAGAGGCAACTCTGCAGCTGATCAAGCTGCTAAAGAAGCCAGAGAAAGACTCATCACTGACAAACACACAAAGCATTCAGATTTCAGAACTCGCACCAACATGTACATAAAGTACCTATGGCAGAGTGAATGGGACGAATGTGAAGAAAATAAACTTCATAAGATCGTTCCCCAGCTGTCGGACAGCCTACCCCAATGTCGCCTCAACAGGAAAGAAGAGACAGTTCTCTGTCGCTTACACATTGGGCACAGTCACATTACACATTCGTATCTGCTGAAAGGTGAAGATCCACCATACTGTTTTGGATGTGACGAACCATGGACATTAGAACATGTTCTCACAAAATGTGTAGACGTTCAAGAATTTCGAGACAAACACTACAATGCGGAAACACTGAAGGTTTTATTCCGGGATGTTCCCCCGGACAAGATTTTTAACTTTTTAAAAGAGATCAAGATTTTTTACAAGATTTAAAGTACCAGAAGTGAAAATGATTAATTTTTAGAACCTTCTTTTACAGTGATAGATTTGAATGTAAATAGTCTGAAACGTAGAACTTGCCATATGAAGGGAAAAGAAAATAACTGCATCGGTCTCGAATAGCAGCTAGCATCTGCTGAAGAGACATTAAACCCCAAAAACCAACCAACTATTCTGTCTTTTTTACAACCAATAGCTGCTAGTTCAAAGTCGAATGCTTTTCGGGAATAACTAAGCTCTTGAAGTTTTTAATGCTGAGACAAGTGTAGTTTCCCGCAGTGGGGCACTGCGGTTATGAAATTAAAGGCCCCTCCTGTTTTTGGAACCGCAGGAGCTTTCTAGTTTGCTGTTAGGTAGATTTTTGGTTCCTCTTTCCTGTCATGCTCTCTTTTTCTTCATGAATTCTTTTCTTTTTTCTGCCTTCTTGCTCATTCACCTGTATTTTTTCCAAAAAATCTCTTCTCTTGCCGCTTGTCTCGCGATTCATGTATAGTTTAATCTGTTAGTGTTCTGATGTAAGCCCAGCAGTAGATAGGTTAAGCCTATTTTAACATACTGGAAACTGGTAATCTTCCAGTAGGTATTAATTTAGTTTTACTAAAGCCTGCTGGGACACAAGTAATGGGTTAGTGCATTTGTAAACAGGAATCGCTTGACAAGTGGCCCCCTTCATCCCCCCCTTCCTCGTCCTGATATGGCTCTCCGTAGTCGGCTGGACGTTAAGCAACAAATAAACAAACAAACAAACAAACAAGTGTAGTTCCCCTGCTCTACTGGCCTCAGCATAGTCAACAGTTGCATGACTTGTTGTTTAACCTCTATCGTATAAAACGGATGCTGAAATAGAGAAGAATGGCATTTTCTGCGATTGCACTATCTCTTATAAACTATACCTGCTGACCCTTCTGAAACAGAGCGAAACGAAGTTTCTATATATATACTCTTTTCCTAGTCAGTATTATGGTACAAGCAAGCCCTTCTCGCGGTTCTGAAACAGACGGACGAAAGTGTCTTAGACAGTCTATGGACTCATCGTACACTCTGGGTATTGACTCAGTTCTGAAACAGAAGGAAGTGAAGTTTCTACATCCGTTTCCTATTTTTACACACCGAAACAGAGAGAATTGAATAATTTACGTCATCACTACCGCACAGCCACGGTTCTCAATCAGAGCGAAGTAAACCTTTACATTCGTTCGAAGATAGCCCTATTCCGATTCTGAGCGAAGGGTGGTTTTACGTCGGTTTCTCTTATCTGAATTTGTTTCATGACGTGACATTGATTTCGCAGCACAGCCTTGTCGTTGACCCAAACTGGAGTGTCTCCGTTCGTTGGATGAGAGCACTGAGTCTGTGGTTTAGCCAAGGTGTTCTTGGAAAAGGGACGAAGTGGAATTTTTCTTTCCGTTTTATGACAACTCAATCGGACAATCTAGTTGGTCAACGATTTCAAAAGAAGAAGCAGACTTAAGTGAATTAATCCATCTCATGACAATAAGTATAACAAAAACAACACTTCAATGTCCATTGAAATTAGTACAACAACATGGAACATTGTCTTCGACGCATGACATTATCATAACACAACGTTATTGATACAGGTTTTTTTAAGCAGTGTGTTTGATCAAAGTGTCTTCGACCGTCCAAATACAGAACTGTCACACAGTCAACTTATCGAAGACACTGCTCAAACGGTGTGACGTCTCTATCATATCCGGTGAGTGACAGCAGCATTAGGGAACATTTGTTTTGTTGAAACACTTCTGAAACAGAGCGAGTTGACATCTCTACATCCGACACTCTATGTGTCATCAACGCTGCAAATGTTTGCTGCTGACACGTACACTAAATAGGACCAACAACGTAATACTCCACACAAACATTCACGTCATCGATAACTCACATGTTATTAATTTTGTTGACACAGTCTTGGTGTCTGGTGATTTGGAAATCCAGGGGGCCTGACAGTGTCAATCATTCCTCATTGCTCGTTTGGTAGCATAGTGACAACACTATTGTTAAATTTCATATTCTCCAGGAGTAGCCAAGCGGACGTTTGAGCCGAAATTGAACAACATAATTGAAATTGAACAGCCAGAGATGATGGACATGAAAGAAAAACCTTTGAGCCCAGCGGAGTCCCTGCGGTGAACTGCAGGCTTCATCACATCAAAAACATTGACAGTGTAGCGTGGCAACGGGATTGCAGAGGAAGAACATCCATCAATAGTATACGCATTGGTGCGATTATTAAACTATTTGGCGTGGAACTGCTTCTCCAATGTTGATCTTGAACAGAAGCAGGGGTTATTGCACGCCTAAACAACACCCTCACTACAACAGCAGAGATAGCTTCTACCACCTTCCCGGAGTAGACCAAATGAGCACAGCGAGAGTGAGAACAGGTCACAGGTACTACATCTTCACAATACTCCCAATAGAGAATCCTCTGCGTGCCAATGCGGTGCACTAATGATGGCAGTAGAGCATTTCCTGCAAGACTGTCCGATCCAACAAACCCTAAGAGCAGAAATCTGGCCAACTAACACACCAGTGAAGGACATGACAAGCTCTACGGCCCTGTGGGGACCCTTCGACGGACAGCAGCATATGTCAGGAGAACCGTTGTGCTTGTCTTGGAAGAAGGAGACAAAAGCCGCTGTTCAGCAGCTTCACGCAGTCGTCCCTTGTCAGCAGTTCATCGCTGCTTGGCATCCAACCTAAGGCTATTAGACACAATACACCACCAGGGTATACGTCTTTGTCTGGGAGCTTTCAGGACGTCTCCAGTACAGTCCTTATATTTTGAGGCCAAAGAACCCTCTCTGAGGCTGCGACGCCTGAAACTCACCCTAAATTATGTGTTGAAACTGAAAGCTATGCCTACAAATCCAGCCTACCAATGCGTATTTCAACCACAATGCTCTGAATTTTTTGAAAGTCACCCAAATGATCGAGCACCTCTGTCTTCTCGGATTCAGTCACATCTGGCCGAATCAAAGATAAAACTCGATCATGTTAGTGAAAATCGATGGACAGAAACACCTCCATGGACATTGCCAGATCCAGTTGTTCGACTCGATCTGACAAGGTTAAAGAAGTCAGAGACAAATGATTTGATTTTTAAACAGTGTTTTAGCCAGTTCTGTACCGAGTTTCCTTCCCATCAACGAATATACACTGATGGGTCCAAAGCTGAAAGTAAAGTGGCATCAGCTTCTGTCACTGGTCCTAAACTCGATAGGGCCTTTTCGGCCCGTCTTCCGGATGACAGTTCTGTATTTTCTGCAGAGTTGAAAGCTTTACAGCTAGCTCTGAAACAGGTATATCAGTCAAAAAAGAAAGACTTCCTGATTCTGTCGGATTCCCTATCGGCTCTTACCGCCGTGAAGAGAACTCAGCTAGATCACCCACTGTTGGTCGAAATCCAAGAGCTACATGCATCTCTGATTGAAGAAGGCAAAAGGATTGTGTTTGCATGGGTGCCATCCCATGTTGGAATTAGAGGCAACTCTGCAGCTGATCAAGCTGCTAAAGAAGCCAGAGAAAGACTCATCACTGACAAACACACAAAGCATTCAGATTTCAGAACTCGCACCAACATGTACATAAAGTACCTATGGCAGAGTGAATGGGACGAATGTGAAGAAAATAAACTTCATAAGATCGTCCCCCAGCTGTCGGACAGCCTACCCCAATGTCGCCTCAACAGGAAAGAAGAGACAGTTCTCTGTCGCTTACACATTGGGCACAGTCACATTACACATTCGTATCTGCTGAAAGGTGAAGATCCACCATACTGTTTTGGATGTGACGAACCATGGACATTAGAACATGTTCTCACAAAATGTGTAGACGTTCAAGAATTTCGAGACAAACACTACAATGCGGAAACACTGAAGGTTTTATTCCGGGATGTTCCCCCGGACAAGATTTTTAACTTTTTAAAAGAGATCAAGATTTTTTACAAGATTTAAAGTACCAGAAGTGAAAATTATTAATTTTTAGAACCTTCTTTTACAGTGATAGATTTGAATGTAAATAGTCTGAAACGTAGAACTTGCCATATGAAGGGAAAAGAAAATAACTGCATCGGTCTCGAATAGCAGCTAGCATCTGCTGAAGAGACATTAAACCCCAAAAACCAAACCAACCAACCATCGCTGCTTGGCTACCTGGCAGTGTTTCTGCTGTTTGCAATGGCCTTGCTGTGGGGATACTTCGCTGAAAACAGCTTTGTGAATACTTCAGCCACAGCAGTTCAGTTAAGTTCCATTCTGTTCACTTCAGTTTTACACTGACCGACATAGTCACAGGATGGCACATATGATATACCCCGAGCGGCGGCTACGAACCTTCTATTTCTGTCACTGGTTTGCAATCTCTGGGAGTTTTGCCGAGCTAAGATCCGTCCACTATTTCACTCTGGTCATCCAGCTCTCCCTCCCATCCCGTCGGCGACTTGTCAGATGACCAGTCAGCCACGATACCACCATCTGTCCCTAACGTGGAGACACTAATATCTTTTAGCCTTTGAAACAGATGTAACATTATGTTATGTAGAATTGTACAACTCTTCTGTGTCTCTTCATAAGTCCCTCGCTGATGGATTGTCTGACAGCGTATCCGGTCAGGCGTTCACAACTTAAAGATGCTCACAGTTTACACAGAAATTCCACAGTTTTCACCCCATCTTAAAGGGCAGATTTTAGTCTCTCACTTGCAGAGTTGAAGCCGGTATCGCAGACAGTTGCGGAGTGAAATGAGGTGACTAATCTGTGTGTTGAGCAGGTGCTTATTTGTTGACACAGTTATTGAGCCTTTCCACATCCAACGCCACACATCATGCAGTGACATCATCATCATCATCATCATCATCATCATCATCATCAATCATCAATCATCCATCATCATCATCATCATCATCACCACCATCAGTCCACTGACTGAGACAGTCGTCGGGGGGACGTGAGGACAGAAGAGGCAGACACTCTTCTCCAGGCTGTTCTGATGTGGGCCGTCGACACAAGGTCGGGAAAGCTCATCTGTAACCGTTGTTTGATGTATAAGGGACAATTGCAGTGTAAAAACACACCGCTTCACTCCATGTGTGTGTGGAGAAGGTGCTTATTACTTGCTGGCACAATTAGGTAGCCTGATCACGTGAAACCCCACACAGCCGTTCTTGTGAAGTGCCAACTGCAGTGTAAATACACATCATTTCGCCGTGAGTGTATGTAGAGGAGGTACTCAGTTGTTGACACAGTTGTGAAGCCTTGATCCCCACACGAACAGTCCTGTGAAGTGACAACTGCAGTGTAAAAACATCACTTCGCCATGCGTGTGTAGAGGAGGTACTCAGTTGTTGACACAGTTGTGAAGCCTTGATCCCCACACGAACAGTCCTGTGAAGTGACAACTGCAGTGTAAAAACATCACTTCGCCATGCGTGTGTAGAGGAGGTACTCAGTTGTTGACACAGTTGTGAAGCCTTGATCCCCACACGAACAGTCCTGTGAAGTGACAACTGCAGTGTAAAAACATCACTTCGCCATGCGTGTGTAGAGGAGGTACTCAGTTGTTGACACAGTTGTGAAGCCTGGCCACGTGAAACTCCACACGGCCGTTCCTGTGCAGCGCCAGAAGATCCTGCTCCTCCTCCCGCTCTGGAGAATCCTCTGTCAGGTAGATGTCGGATGGCTTCAGGCACGAGTGCAGGAGCTCGTCGGGGTCAGAGATCAAGGTCACCTCGCGCCTCACACTGGTGGCACGTGCCGAGCTTGTCATGCTGAAATCAGACACCGACAATTCGTTTTTGTATTCTCATTTGTAATTCTTATTTGGCAGCATGTCATCCCCTCTACTGTCTGCAACTATTTCAGCCAAAAATGTTCAAAAATCAATTCAGAAATTAGGTTTGAGTGTAGACAAAAAAGAAAATATTATAACAACAGAGTTGCAGATGTTTACAGAAGAAAAGCCATACAGAAAGAGGCACTCGGAAGAAAACTAATGATTGAAACAGAAACAAATTCAAACGGACGAAGAAAAAGCGGTCGAGAAAAGCCAAAAGAGGGGTGAGGAGCAAGCAACAAAAGAGGAAGGTGGGTAAAAAAGAAGACAGAAAAAGATGGAACGACAAATGAAGAAACAAATTTCACGAACTAAAAAAAAAAGGGAGGGGGGGGGGGGGTACTGCAGACAGAGGAGGGGGGGTGGTGAAAAAGGGTTAAGGAGAAGAGAAAGAAAAGGCCTATTTAGGTCAACAAAATAACCACTCTTGTTTTGCATTATTCGTTTTATATTTTCAAATAAGCGATATCCACCAGAAAGTTTACTCATCCTTTTTTGGTCGACATTCACGACCTTCATACTAAACTTATTTCTGAAGGCAAGATTATCAATTTTATGTGGGCGCCCAGTCATATGGGCATACACGGCAACGAGGTTGCTGACAAGGCAGCAAAGGATGCTCTAGATTTGACGGTTCCTCGTCTCCCTGAGCAGTCTGTTCCTTTTACTGACTTGCGTAGGAAGACACTTTGTTACAGCTTAAAACTCTGGCAAGACCGTTGGTCTGCCTGCACGGAAAACAAATTGTATAAAACTCTTCCTGACCTGTTAAAGCCACTTCCTTTAGTGGCTTCAAATAGAAAAGAAGAAAGTGTTTTGGCCAGGTTACATACTGGTCACACTTATCTAACTCACGTTCATCTGCTTAAAAGAGAAGAGGCACCATGGTGCCACGCCTGTGATACCGGTTTTACTGTGAGTCATTTTATCACCGAGTGTGCTGATCTGTATGATCAACGAGAAAAGTATTTTGGCACCTCGAGCTTGAAAAGTATTTTTTACAGAGGTCAGCTCTTCAGCTCTTTTGGGGTTTTTAAAGGAGTCTGGTCTTTATTTTAAGATTTGAATTTTAAAACAACCTAGTTTATTTGACATATAGGGTTTTGCTTTGACTTTTTTGTTGCCTTCGGGTGACGTTACGGATTTTATGTATTAGAAGTGTTTTAATCTAAAAATGTGCAATGATTAACTTCCGTCGCGATATAACCTTCGTGGTTGAAAACGACGTTAAACACCAAATAAAGAAAGAAAGAAAGAATGATTGACTTTTGGGGTACCCCCCGCGGGTTAGGGGGAGTCCCATATTGGTTGGGACGAGAAAGAATTTACCCGATGCTACCCAGCATGTCGTAAGAGGCGACTAACGGTTCTGTTTCTCCTTTTACCCTTGTTAAATGTTTCTTGTATAGAATATAGTCAATGTTTGTAAAGATTTTAGTCAAGCAGTATGTAAGAAATGTTAAGTCCTTTGTACTGGAAACTTGCATTCTCCCAGTAAGGTCATATATTGTACTACGTTGCAAGCCCCTGGAGCAATTTTTTGATTAGTGCTTTTGTGAACAAGAAACAATTAACAAGTGGCTCTATCCCATCTCCCCCCTTTCCCCTATCCCATCTCCCCCCTTTCCCCCGTCGCGATATAACCTTGAATGGTTGAAAACGACGTTAAACACCAAATAAAGAAAGAAAGAAAGACTTGGGGGTCCTGATTTGGCCTATTATGGTCCGCTGGAGCCGAAAAGCAACAGCTAACTAACTAACTAACTAACTAACTATATTTTCAAATTATCTTGAATAGAACATTGCGACTTTTAAACTTCATCATTAGAACACCTCATCTGCGACACACCCTCTCCAATGTCAATCCCGAAGCTCGCCCCCTCTAATTAGAAAGTATCAATGACAAAATCACCAATTATGTGCGGCACTTTGTTCGTATCTTGAGGTAATTAATCTGCAGATTTTTGTCGCTGTTCTCCAGCGTTCATCCGCAATATTCCAAGGTTCGATTTCGTAGAGACAGGCAGAGATGGTTAACAGCGGCGAGCTTGATGGTGGTGGCGAAAGTTCGTAAACAGATCTCGTGGCTCAGTTTGGACTTGATCCTCGGATCAGAGATTCCAATTCAGGCCGGAACGGACACGTGATAAGTTGTTTAAAGGGCTTTAAAACAAACATGACTCAATATATCCGTTCTCTCGATCTACCACAACCACACTCGCACACACACACACACACACACACTCACACGCACACACAATCACACTCACACGCGCGGACACACACACCTGCTCCTGCCCAGGCTGGTGTCCGGTCTCCTACGCTTGGCATCCTTTGCCAGTTTCTCCTTGCTTTTGCACGGCTTGATCCTCAGCCAGCATCGGAAGCACCACCTGAAGCGTGACTTGACCTCCTCGCGAAAGTTCTCGTTGAGCCAGCAGTACACGAAGGGGTTGTAGCACGTGCTGCTGATGGCGATCCAGTGACAGGCGAAGAACACCTGGATGAAGAAAGAAAGAAAGAAATTGCATATAAACTTTTAAATATACCTTTATAAAAAAAAATATGAATGGAATGACACGGGAACGTTTTATTCAGTTACAGTTAAGTTTGTGTGCGGTCAGTAAAAATATTGAAAAAAGGTACAATAAACTGTTTTTTCCATCCATGTACGTTGAGTGGATGGTCGAACAGATTGGTATACACTGCTTAGTTGACCATGGCTCAATTGTGTAAATTTGCCCGTGAATGGCAGCTTGTCGAATGCAGTTGTATACGCTCCTTTAAAGGACAGTAACTCAACTGTGTCAAGAACGATTATGAATGACAGCGTTTCCGAATGTATTGATTCGTTGCCATCCATGCACTGTGTCAAACAGAGTGATATACAACTCTTGGTTAACAATAAATCAACTGCGTCAAACAGAGTGATATACAACTCTTGGTTAACAATAACTCAACTGTGTCAAACAGAGTGATATACAACTCTTGGTTAACAATAACTCAACTGTGTCAAACAGAGTGATATACAACTCTTGGTTAACAATAAATCAACTGCGTCAATATGGCAATAAATGCCAGCGTGTCAAAACTTGTGAATGAAGAGTCGTTTTTGTCCACACACGATGAGTGGGATGTTGAATGTTTACTACCTGTCATAAAAATAAGTGCATATCAACAATCAAGGTTCCTGCATTAAAAGCAACAACAACAAAACAACAACAGTGGAATAGATGCCCTTTCCAGTCATATTATTATTATTATTATTATTGTGATCATTTTTTATGCGCCTAATCTAGATATAGCCCTAGGCGCTTACATTTTAATTTCTGCCGTTTGAAATGGAATTTTTTACAGACAGACAGACAAACAGACATTTTTTACACACAATATATAACGCATTCACATCGGCCAGTAAAGCTCAGTAGCCTATTAGGCGAGCATTCACCTTTCACGGCCTTTATTCCAAGTCAAACGGGTATTTGGTGGACATTTTTATCTATGCCTATACAATTTTGCCAGGAAAGACCCTTTTGTCAATCGTGGGATCTTTAACGTGCACACCCCAATGTAGTGTACACAAAGGGACCTCGGTTTTTCGTCTCATCCGAAAGACTAGCACTTAAACCCACCACCTAGGTTAGGAAAGGGGGGAGAAAATTGCGGCCTGACCCAGGGTCGAACACGCAACCTCTCGCTTCCGAGCGCAAGTGCGTTACCACTCGGCCACCCAGTCCATATCACTGGTTTTACAATAAACTGGCCCAACACACAGATCTTCACTCAAACGCATCTGCCTAATTTTTCTGACGGGTGAAATAGTGTGATAGCTAAGTGCTTCTTCATTGAAAGTAAGTCAAGTATGTCAACGTGACTATTTCTGACAGCGTGTTAACATTTCCGATTTGCTCCCATGGGGTCGCCTTCACGCGGCGGGAGTGTTTCCACCAAGCTACCCCACCCCTTTACTTCTCTTCTTTTGTCTTATTTCTGCCTTACCAGTCCTTTCACCTATATTTCCTTCCAAAAAACTCTCCCTACTATTCCCTGCAGTTTTCTGATTCCTTTCTTGTCTTATTTCTACCTGACTGGATCCGTCACCTTTATTTCACTTCCCAAAAGTCTTCTTTTCCACATCCTTATTTCTCTGTGGTCTTCTTAAGACCCAGCGTGTTTGCCGTGCGCTGCGACCTGTACCGGTTTGGGCTGGTGACCTGATGATTGAGGGGTTTACTTAGTTGCGACTTTGTAGCGCCAACACATCATTTTGGCCCAGTCTTTATCTAAGACAGGAGGTTGAAAAAGGCTTACCCGCTTCAATCAATCGGCTGGTCAAGTCTGGGTATATGTCTTGAGCATATTGCATCGGACCTTTGGCTAAAGGAGCAAGCGGCGGTAGGAGGGGGCGGCGGTATTCGGGACAAACACTATGCCAAGTTGTTACCTAATCCGTTTCCGCTTGGAAAGAGTTGACGAACATTATGCCAAGTTGTTACCTAACCCGTTTCCGCTTGGAAAGAGTTAAATCTCCTATTACAGATTGATACCATATGTTTCCTCTTATCGCTGCGTATATCCATCTGTATCCTTGGCGCTCTGGAGTTGGATAACCGCTCCACCTAAGCGTCCCCTTGTTGGGCTCCGTGGTGGGTGGGGATCAGATGCGACGAAGATAAAGGCCTCAAACATGGCCACCTCTTCTTTTTCTTCTTTTTTTTCAAGCACCCGAAACGGAAACAAACGAAGATACTGCGTTGACTCTGACTCTGACGATGAAGTCCGAGTCAGAGCAACAAAGAACAACATCAGCGAGGCCTGGCCCCGTTTCATTGTTGTTGAGACTGCAGATGAGGCACAGCCCATCTCCAAACTTTCGCCTTTTGCGATACAGAAGGTTATTGCAGGAGTATCATCAACGATAGACAACATTAAGAGGCTTCGTAATGGTTCTCTACTGATTGAATGTCCTTCAAAAAAGGCATCAGATGGTCTTCTCCGTCTGAATGGTCAGAAATTTGTTGATAGACCGGTCAAGGTCAGTCCTCACAGAGGCCTGAACACCAGCAAAGGAGTCATCCGATGCCGAGAGCTGGAGGGCCTCAGTGAGGCTGAAATAAAAGAAGGTCTAAAGGATCAAGGTGTCATTGATGTGTACCGGGTGTTGATCAGGAAGGGCGATATCAGAGTACCCACCAACACCCTTTTCGTCACTTTTTGTACCCCAACCATCCCTGAGAAAATAAAAGTGGGATTTGTTCAAATAAGAGTGACTTTGTATATTCCATCACCAATGAGATGTTTCCAATGCCAAAGATTTGGACATTCAAAGGCTGGATGTAAACAGAAGGCAGTGTGCGAGAGGTGTGGCGGAGATCCTCACGAAGGTCCCTGCACATCACCACCCACCTGCACAAACTGTAAGGGAAACCATTCCCCGTCCTCCAGAGAATGTCCAAAATACAAGTTTGAACAGGCCATTCAAAAAACAAAAACGGAGAAAAAGATGTCTTTCTCAGACGCCAGGAAGGAGGTTGAAAAAACGAATGTTTTTTCCTTCCAGAAAAGTTTTGCGGCAGCAGTCAGTCAAAGACCTGCAACAAAGTCAACACCCACCCAGACCAGTATTTCATATAGGTCTGTGGGTGTCCAGGCAGGCCCGTCCATGTTGAAAAGGACAGAGCCCACAAGAAACAAAAGTATTTGTACACAGACAGATGAAAGCACAGGTGGGGCTATCCCCACTGGAGACTCTATGGGGTCTCCTGGTGAGGTTTGCTTCACCGCCCCAACTGGAGACCCTGTGGGGGCTCCTGGTGAGGTTCGCTTCACCACCCCAATTGAGGACCCTATGGGGTCTCCTGGTGAGGTTCGCTTCACCACCCCAACCCAGAAGCCCGTTCACAGGGCAACTCACAGGAAGGGGGCCGTCGAGGTAGTGGAGGTAGTGGACCTTACTCAATCCACACCACGAACACCTCCGGACAAGGGAAAAGTTACTCTGCCCCAAAGATCGCCTCGCACCCCAAAAATGGAGAAAAATCCCATCACACTATACAATCATTTTGGGAGTTTATCCGACGAAGAGGGTATGGAGGCAGAAATTTCTTAAAACTAAACAAACATAGCCAATTTTATTCAATGGAATTGTAGAGGGGTCCAAGCTAACTATGAAGAATTATGTCTACTTTTACACAAATTTCATCCTGTTGCTACAGCATTACAGGAAACAATGCTGAAACCAAACAAAGATTTTAATGTATCTGGATACAATGTTTTTAGAAACCATTCAGACAATAACACGTCTGGGGGAGTTGCTCTTTTGATTAAGAAAAGTGTACTTTGTAGTGAGATCAACCTATGTACAAACATTCAAGCCGTCGCAGCACGAGTGACATTAGATAAAACCATCACTCTCTGCAGTGTATATCTGTCACCATCCAAATGTTACACGAAGCACGATCTTGAAAATCTTATTGATCAGCTTCCAGCTCCCTTTGTTTTAATGGGAGATTTTAACGCTCATTCCCCTTTATGGGGCAGCAATTCTCTAAGTACGAGAGGACGAATTCTAGAAGATTTTTTAGACAATCGTAATCTATGCGTTTTAAACGATGGAGTACCAACATATCTCCATCCAGCAACAGGATGCAAGTCCATACTAGATCTAGTTATTTGCGACACCTCTCTTGTTCTAGACTTTGAATTTAAAGTCTATGATGACACATGTGGTAGCGATCATTTCCCTATCTTGATGTCTCAAATAGATGGATTGGAAGAAGCTTCCCCCCAGAGATGGAACCTGAACAAGGCAAACTGGCTGTCTTTTACTGCCGAATGTTCTGTCCAACTCACAGAAGACACTGTCTTTGATGGAAGTGACGACCCATCATCTATTTTTACAAACACTCTACAAGACATTGCCACTGAGTACATCCCAAAAACATCTTCAAACAACCGCATTAAAGTGCCATGGTTTAATAAAGAATGCCAAGAAGCCCGATCTGAGCGAAAGAGAAGTCTACACAGGTTCTACAGATGCCCGACCCTTAGCAAGAAGTTGACTTTCTTCAGATTTCGCGCTAAGAGTCGCACTGTCATAAAACATTCTAAAAGAACATCCTGGAGGTCTTTTTGCTCAAACTTAAACTCTAAGGTATCATCAAGTAAAGTTTGGAATGCTATTCGTAAAATCAAAGGGAAAAAAGGATCTGCATCAATTAACCACCTTGTGGTAAATGGATCCCTTATAACCCAAAAGAATGAAGTAGCAAACGTTCTGGCTTCAACAATGGAAAAAAACTCATCAACAGAAAATTACTGCACAGATTTTCAAAAAATCAAAGCCACCCAAGAACGTAAACCCATAAACTTCTCATCTCAGAATGAGGAGAACTACAACAAGTTGTTCAGTATAACTGAACTCAAACAAGCCTTACAAAAATGCAACAACTCAGCAACGGGGCTGGACGGAATACATTATCAGTTCCTCACACACCTACCAGAAAGTTGTCTTCTGGTCTTGCTGAAGGTTTTTAACCACATATGGGAGAGTGGATCCTTTCCACCTTCATGGCAAGAAGCGATGATTGTCCCCATTCCAAAACCAGGTAAAGATCATACAAACCCCAGCAACTACCGTCCGATAGCCTTGACCAGCTGTCTGTGTAAAACCATGGAGAGATTGGTCAACGCTAGGATGGTGTGGTGCCTAGAAAAACAAAACCTCTTAAGTGATGTGCAATGTGGCTTCCGAAAGGGACACAGCACCACTGATCATTTGGTACGTTTTGAGACCTTCGTTCGAGAGGCCTTTGCGAGATCTGAACATGTACTAGCTATATTTTTTGACCTCGAGAAGGCTTACGACACGACCTGGAAACACGGTATTTTAGCTGATTTGCATGAAATGGGTTTTCGTGGACGTCTCCCTGTTTTTGTGGAAGGATTTCTAAGTAATCGATTTTTTACAGTACGGGTCGGTCCCAACCTATCAGAGTTCTGTCAACAAGAGATGGGTGTTCCTCAAGGAAGCATTCTATCACCCATGTTGTTCAACATCAAAATCAATAACATAGTAAAGGCAGTACTGAAAGGATCCGAGTCATCCTTGTTTGTTGATGACTTTGCACTTTGTGTGCGTGGCAAATCCCTACATAGAGTGGAAAGGCAGCTTCAATTATGTATAGACAAGGTGCAAAAATGGGTAACAGAGAACGGTTTCAAATTTTCCACCAGCAAAACTGTCTGTATGCATCTTTGCAAACAAAGGGGAGCCATGCCAGAACCCTCTCTGGTCCTGAATGGTAATCCTGTTAAGGTTGTTGAAGAATTTAAATTCCTAGGACTGACCTTTGACCGTCGACTAACATTCCTTAAACATATCCAGTATCTGAGAACATCATGTCTGAAAGCTCTGGATGTATTGAAAGTGGTGTCTCATACGGACTGGGGTGCTGACCGCACAGTCCTACTCAGACTTTACCGTGCTTTAATCCGATCCAAGTTGGACTATGGTTGTGTCGTCTATGGTGGAGCCGCAAAATCCAACCTAAGGCTATTAGACACAATACACCACCAGGGTATACGTCTTTGTCTGGGAGCTTTCAGGACGTCTCCAGTACAGTCCTTATATTTTGAGGCCAAAGAACCCTCTCTGAGGCTGCGACGCCTGAAACTCACCCTAAATTATGTGTTGAAACTGAAAGCTATGCCTACAAATCCAGCCTACCAATGCGTATTTCAACCACAATGCTCTGAATTTTTTGAAAGTCACCCAAATGATCGAGCACCTCTGTCTTCTCGGATTCAGTCACATCTGGCCGAATCAAAGATAAAACTCGATCATGTTAGTGAAAATCGATGGACAGAAACACCTCCATGGACATTGCCAGATCCAGTTGTTCGACTCGATCTGACAAGGTTAAAGAAGTCAGAGACAAATGATTTGATTTTTAAACAGTGTTTTAGCCAGTTCTGTACCGAGTTCCCTTCCCATCAACGAATATACACTGATGGGTCCAAAGCTGAAAGTAAAGTGGCATCAGCTTCTGTCACAGGTCCTAAACTCGATAGGGCCTTTTCGGCCCGTCTTCCGGATGACAGTTCTGTATTTTCTGCAGAGTTGAAAGCTTTACAGCTAGCTCTGAAACAGGTATATCAGTCAAAAAAGAAAGACTTCCTGATTCTGTCGGATTCCCTATCGGCTCTTACCGCCGTGAAGAGAACTCAGCTAGATCACCCACTGTTGGTCGAAATCCAAGAGCTACATGCATCTCTGATTGAAGAAGGCAAAAGGATTGTGTTTGCATGGGTGCCATCCCATGTTGGAATTAGAGGCAACTCTGCAGCTGATCAAGCTGCTAAAGAAGCCAGAGAAAGACTCATCACTGACAAACACACAAAGCATTCAGATTTCAGAACTCGCACCAACATGTACATAAAGTACCTATGGCAGAGTGAATGGGACGAATGTGAAGAAAATAAACTTCATAAGATCGTCCCCCAGCTGTCGGACAGCCTACCCCAATGTCGCCTCAACAGGAAAGAAGAGACAGTTCTCTGTCGCTTACACATTGGGCACAGTCACATTACACGATCGTATCTGCTGAAAGGTGAAGATCCACCATACTGTTTTGGATGTGACGAACCATGGACATTAGAACATGTTCTCACAAAATGTGTAGACGTTCAAGAATTTCGAGACAAACACTACAATGCGGAAACACTGAAGGTTTTATTCCGGGATGTTCCCCCGGACAAGATTTTTAACTTTTTAAAAGAGATCAAGATTTTTTACAAGATTTAAAGTACCAGAAGTGAAAATTATTAATTTTTAGAACCTTCTTTTTCAGTGATAGATTTGAATGTAAATAGTCTGAAACGTAGAACTTGCCATATGAAGGGAAAAGAAAATAACTGCATCGGTCTCGAATAGCAGCTAGCATCTGCTGAAGAGACATTAAACCCCAAAAACCAACCAACCAACCATTTCCGATTTAAGATTATTTTTCCAACGTGCACGTTGAGTGGGGTGTCCTTTGGGTGGAATACGCTTTTATTGGCATTTACTTAACTGTATCCCACTGCCGTGTGAACTGAGAAAGGACCGCAACACGGTGGCTAGTGGTAAGGCGTCCGCCTAGTGAGCGGGAGGTCGTGGGTTCGAACCCCGGCCGGGTCATACCTAAGACTTTAAAAATGGCAATCTAGTGGCTGCTCGGCCTGGCGTCTGGCATTATGGGGTTAGTGCTAGGACTGGTTTGTCCGGTGTCAGAATAATGTGACTGGGTGAGACACGAAGCCTGTGCTGCGACTTCTGTCTTGTGTGTGGCGCACGTTAAATGTCAAAGCAGCACCGCCCTGATATCACCCTTCGTGGTGGACTGGGCGTTAAGCAAACAAACAAACAAACTGAGAAAGGAAAACAACTTGCATCCGTCCCGCATGATCATACCGGTTGAAGGGACGGAGAAAAACAACAGGCAACCAACGTAACTGTGTCAATAACGACTTGGAACGACACTGTGTCAACGTGTGAAGGAAGAGTTGTTATAACACATGCATGTACCATGATTTGAGTGTCAAATACAGTGGCATGTGATTCTTCATTGACAGCTGTGTCCGTACAGTGACGAATAACAGCATGTCAACATTTGCAAATGAAGATGTCTTTGTCAAACACGCGCGCTGATCGGGATGTCGAATGGAGTGGCGTATTTTTCTCATTTGACTGTGCCAATATCACTACGCATGACAGCGTCTCCAGTAGCAAGTTGGGTAGATATTTGGACAGAGTGCCAAAAGCTTCTCAGTTAAATAAAAACACAAACAGATAGCAACACCATAAACCGCACTCTGACTACTTTTATGAAATCTTTCGTCAACTTCGTGTTCAAACATAGTGCAAAAAAGTGCATGCATCTGTGAAAAAAACAACTTACACCTTTAATGTCACGTTTAAACTTTGAGGAAAGAATGCTTTAAAGAAGACTGAGCTTACAATATAAACATACTATGGCTTGGGGTCCTGATTTGCCCTATATGGTCCGCTGGACCATATATATCATATCATATCATATCATACTATGGCTTTATTTTTTTCTGATGAAACACTCGTTAATTAGTCCAGGGACAACCGATATTGCTGAAAAATGACATGTAAAATCCTGCACTTATATGGAGAACTGCAAGGGTAAACAAACAAAATTGCTGTTCAAGTTTCGTGTCTGTGCCCTGAGTGATGTGATTTGGTCGTTGGTGGTAATGTACGTTCCCCCTGTACGCTGAAATGGACATTGGCATAGAAGGCAGTCTTTCCCGTGTAAACGATTCGGGTCATCTAGCCAGGCATTAACATGAAATAAAACCATCCCTCAAAATAGAAACATTTCAAAAACCAAGATCCTGTATGTTTTCCAACTCTTTGGATTTTTAAGGGAGTCTGGCCTCTATTTTAAGATTTGAATTTTAAAGATCATTGACACGTAGGGTTTCGACTTAACTTGTGTGTTCCCTTCGGGTAATGTTCCTGACTTTGTTTTTTTAAATTGGTTTAATTTAAATTTGTGTAATGTTAAACTTGTGGGGTCCTGATTTGGCCTATATGGTCCGCTGGACCCAAAAAGCAACAACAACTATGTTTTCCATACTGGATTTGTGTATTTATGTAATTTTCACTGACATCAGTGTTAATCTGCAAATGTATTCACCCCAAACATACCATTCTACATAAGCAGTCAGGTTGTTGATTTTTGATCTCTGTCTAAGTAGAGGTTATGGTCTTATCCAGACGAGCTCCCGGACTTTGTAGAGTATGCTACTACATGTGATGGTAGTTTGCTACTCACAGGTGACTTCCATGTACACAAAGAGAACGTGTCAGATCCGAAGACGAAAACGTTTAGAGAACTGTTGCAAATGTTTGACCTGACTCAGGCCGTTGACCAACCTACGTTCTTGTGTAGCACCCACACTCTGGATCTTGTGATTTACAGGGACAGTGACTATCTTGTTCATACTACAGAGTGTTGTCATGACTTGACCTCTGATCATCATGGCTACTCTATGCTGTCTTGATGTTCCAAAGCAGAAAGCTGTTCCTCAAGTAAAGTCAGTGCGTTCCATTCATGCTATTGACAAGTCTGATTTTTCACATGATTTAGCTAGCATCGTTGTTGATGATTTGTCTGTCTTAGACTTGAACAAAAACCTTAGGATAGTCTTAGACAAGCATACTCCTGTGCAACAGCGGAAGGTGCGCCGGCGTCCGCCTACCCCTTGGTATAACTCCGTTGCTCCGGAGCTTCAACAGTTGAAACGTGAGCGGCGTCAAGCTGAGCGACGCTGGGCATCTTCCAAGCTGACTGTACATAAGCAGATTTATGACGCCACCAAGCAGAAAGTCATAGATTTTGTTGATGCCGCCAAGACCACTTTTTATTCATCCAAGGTCGCAGCATCCTCATCTTGTAAAGAGTTGTTTAACACTGTCACCACCATGCTTGGTAAAGCAAAACAGGTCATTCTTCCAACTGTACGTGACATGTCTAAACTACCAGATGTTTTTTCTAAGTATTTTCATGAACAGATTTTGACCATCCGCAACAGCTTCGCCCAGCATAGCGATTCAGACCGTTCTCCCATTTTTGTTGGAAATTCGTTTTCTGTTTTCACCCCAGTCTCTGAAGATTTTGTTCGTAAACTCATTGTGAAGTCTGCCAAAACGTCCTGTGACCTCGACCCCCTCCCCACCCCCTCCTCTGTGATCACTTAGACATCCTTCTACCCACCATCACTAGAATACTGAACGAGTCCCTTTCCACTGGCACCGTCCCCTCAGATTTCAAAAAAGCTGTCATTAAACCCCTTCTGAAGAAAAGCTCTCTCGACCCCAACGTACTTATGAACTACAGGCCCATCTCCAACCTTCCCTTCCTTTCTAAAATCCTAGAGAAGAGTCACAGACCAGCTCTCCTCCCACCTCTCTGCCAACAACCTCTTCACTCCGCACCAGTCAGCTTACCGCACGGGCCATAGCACAGAGACCGCAGTCCTTAGTATCCTCAACAACATTTTGACTTCCTTAGACGATAATAAAATTTCCCTGCTCCTCCTGTTGGACCTTTCGGCCGTTTTCGATACAATTGATCATGAAATCCTACTGTCCCGCCTTGAGCACACTTTCGGCATCCAAAATTCAGTTCCAAATTGGTTCAGATCCTATCTCTCAGACAGGAAAAATTTTGTAATTGTAAACGACGTCCCATCCCAAGAAACCTCCCTCCTTTTTGGCGTTCCCCAGGGCTCTGTGCTCGGGCCCGTGCTGTTCATCATGTACACCTCCCCTCTGACTGACCTCGTCGACAGACATTCCGTTTCCCACGAAATGTTTGCTGACGACACTCAGCTTCAGAACTCAGCGACTCCCTCAGAATACGCCCAGATGACCACCTCCCTTCAGTCTTGCATTGCTGACGTTGAACTCTGGATGTCCACTAACAAGCTTAAACTTAACTGTGACAAAACAGAAGCCATTCGTTTCACCAAATCCTCCTTCTCCTCCTCTCTCTCTCTCCCTCCTTCTATCACTTTGGGCAGCAGCACTATTGAATTCTCAGACTCCGTCCGTGATCTTGGCATCTTTCTTGATAGCGATCTCTCCATGAAACACCATGTTATGAAAGTCTGTCAGTCCGCTTACATCGAGCTTAATCAACACACTAGTACATGCAAACAGGTCACCATGCTCAAAGTTCGTCAACAACAACAAAATCACAAGGACGAAATTAGATAATGTTGTATTGGTTTTACTGTGTTTCTGACAAGTCGTTAAATAGTTGAATCCTACTTCATTATGAATAACTGATACAACGTGTGCATGATTTTGGAGTAGAATATGTATCTGGATCATTTACAATTGTATACGTCAGTCGTTGAGTTCCCAGGCCGGGTCATACCTAAGACTTTAAAATTGGCAATCTAGTGGCTGCTCCGCCTGGCGTCTGGCATTATGGGGTTAGTGCTAGGACTGGTTGGTCCGGTGTCGGAATAATGTGACTGGGTGAAACATGAAGCCTGTGCTGCGACTTCTGTTTTGTGTGTGCCGCACGTTATATGTCAAAGCAGCACCGCCCTGATATGGCCCTTCGTGGTCGGCTGGGCGTTAAGCAAACAAACCAAAAAAGTCGTTCAGTTGATAAACTCATAAATTATCCACCTTGTTCTTGCTTTTTTCTCTTTTACGCATATTTGCCCATTACCATTAACTGTTTTAGCAAAAAGTTCGCTGAGTACATTAACTTATACATATTTAATCTTGTACGTTTTTTTTAAATCTTTCTTTTTATTTTTTGCTTTTTTAATCTGGAGAATTTGTTGCATACTTACACATATTCATGCCTTCAACGTTTGAATACAGTGGAACCTCGTTTACTCGAACTTCAGGCGACAGGGAAATTAATTCGAGTTATGCAATTTTACAATACAAAGTCACAATACCGTTTAACTAATGGTTGAGGAAGTCCTTGATGCTCTTCTGCTTCATGAAGGTATGGTGGGAAGATTCCAAGTCTTGCTCCAGTTTGCTGAGGGTGTCCCAGTGGTCTGCATGACGAGTGAGTTGCTTGGGCATTGCCACAAGGACATGACGAAGAGTAGCCAGTGATTCCATAGCCTTGGGCATTGCCACAAGGACATGACGAAGAGTAGCCAGTGATTCCATAGCCTTGGGCATTGCCACAAGGACATGACGAAGAGTAGCCAGTGATTCCATAGCCTTGGGCATTGCCACAAGGACATGACGAAGAGTAGCCAGTGATTCCATAGCCTTGGGCATTGCCACAAGGACATGACGAAGAGTAGCCAGTGATTCCATAGCCTTGGGCATTGCCACAAGGACATGACGAAGAGTAGCCAGTGATTCCATAGCCTTGGCATATGTTGGTGGTGTTGTGGTTTCCTCTTCTTCCTCTTCACTGTCTGTATCCACTGGATCAGTTTCCAAAGATGATTGGATGTCCTGGACGATACCACCAGCAGTCAGTGGAGCTGAGGTAGAGATGTCATCGTCCACCTCCAGGAAGAGACGGAGGGCTTCATCATCGGCTGGCATGTTGCTGGCTTGGAGGTTGGCAACCAGCTGGGCAAGTGGCAGGTCATCCTCAGGGTCATCCTCACATATGATTGTGGCTTGATCCTTGAAGAATCCACAGTGCTTGAAGCAGTTGGCGACAGTACTTGGCTTGACTTTGGTCCAGGCATCCTTGAGAGCAGACATGCAGTCTAGCAGGGTCCATATGACGGCCTCCTTCTTCTCCACAGCAGGAAGCAGACCACGCTTCACATAAAGATGCCTGTAATGAACCTTGAGGTTTTGGATGATCCCTTGGTCCATTGGCTGTGTGACGCTTGTTGTGTTGGGTGGAAGGAAGATTACCTTGGTGGCCTTGAGTGCTGGGACTGTGTGATGGGCGGGGCAGTTGTCCATGATGAGGGCTATCTTTCTCCCACGGATGGCCATCTTCTGGTCCAGCTTGTTGACCCAGGATGTGAAGAGTGCAGAGTCCATCCAGGCCCTCTTTTGGTGCTTGTACTCTGTTGGGAGGCGGTTCATGTCCATCCCCTTGAAGCATCTGGGCCTAGCAAACTTGCCTATGACAAGAAGAGGGAGCTTCTCTGTGCCTGACATGTTAGCACATGGAAGAACTGTGACCCGCTCCTTGCTTCTCTTCCCACCAGAGCAGGTTTCTCCCTTGAGGACAAAGGACTTGTTGGGCTGAAGTTTCCAGAAGAGGCCTGTCTCGTCACAGTTAAAGATGTCCTCGGGCTGGTAGTCAGACAAGATGGTGGCAAGGGGGCCTGTTGTCCACTGCGTCACATCCTCCTGGTTGACAGCTCCAGCTTCTCCACAGATGCTGCGCCAGACATAGCCATGCCTCTGCTTGAAGCGATGGAGCCAACCATTGCTGGCACTGAAGTTGCTGTGAGCAAACTTCTTGCTGAAGTCTTGAGCCTGGTCTTGCAGGATGGGTCCACTGATGGGAACAGGTGATGGAGAAGAGCGGACATCCTTGAACCACACGTCCAGGGCTTTCTCCACGTCTGAGTACTGTGCTGTTCTCATCCTCTTAGAGGCTGGGGAGAAGTTGGAGGCTTCATAATTGGACTTGATCTTGTCCTTTTGGTTCAGCCAGGTGGAGAGTGTGTTTGGCTTGACGTTAAAGTCTTTGGCAATTTGACCTTTCTTCTTGTTCCCCTTCTCCACTTCAAGGATTGCCTTGTACTTGGTCTCTAGGGTTTGAGTGTCCAATTTCCTTTTGCAAGAATGACTTTGCCGAGGGAGTGGCTGGCCTTTGGGGAGCTGTGGCAGGGGAAGCAGAGGTAGAAGGCTGTTCTCCTCTGGCAGGAGAGGCTGATGCAAGTGTTCCGTCCATGTTAAGATGTGGCAGTAGCGTGTAGGCAATCAAATGCTGAATGAAAACTACAGTAACATCAGAGCCCAGGCTTTTACACACGTATACTGCCATGAAGAAAATGAAAATGAAAAAATCTCTAAAAGCTCAGCCTGAGCGAAATTGTTAGTAACATTTCAGTGTGCGTACATGTACTTAGTGGTACAGTACGTATTTGAATAATACTCAGGTGTCACTCTGTTAGCAGTATAAAAGCGTGGGCTCTGATGTTTGTTTCCATTCAGCATTTGATTGCCTACATGTATTTGAATACTACTCAGGTGTCACTCTGGTGAGATTTTTTCATTTTCTTCATTTATTCGACTTATGTGGGCTGTTTTGGGGTCAAGGGGTCGTGAAATAACATCGAGTTATCAATAATTTATTTACTATGAAAGAGAGAGCAGTTTGCAGGGCCCCAGAAAAAAGTCGAGTTATGACGAAATTCGTACTATCCGAGCTCGTGCTATAAGGGTTAGTATGTATGTAGTTCATAAGCTAATACATATTTTCAGATATGTTGTTGTTGTTGAAATTTAAAATTCTTGTTATTGATTATATACCTGGATAATTTTCTGAACATTCATACATTTTTCAAATATGCTGAAAGCTTTTCCATTCATTTGGTCTTTTGTCGAGTCCTTGTTGTGGTTTCAAACCCTGGAAGGAATATGAAGTATCCGTTTTCCATCGATTAAGACACGTATGTAATGTTTCCCTTGAATAACTATTCTCCATTAAAAACAGGATTATGTCAGTGTCAATCAATTATTAATGTTCTGTAACCACAGTTTATTAAAGTGTAAACATTATTGAAAACCTTGTTTTACAAAACTAGAGTGTTTGCGTTCTGTGTTGAAGTATCCCTCCATCAAAAAAACTGCTTTGCAAAAATGTTAGAGCACTTCAACAGCTTGGCGTCGGCGAAACTCAAATTGCATCGCACAAGAATTATTTCTAACACGATTTAAGATTTGAATGGGGAAGAGTTTCTGTTTGATGAAACCTTCTCCTGCATGCTGCGATTCGCCTTGACTCCGAATAACGTTTTCTAACGGGTCGATTTCTAAACACAAGTAAAAGGAAGAATAGATTCTGTCGTAATTGGCCTTCCGGGATTAAAAAAAAAAGATTTAGAAAATCAATCAATCGGTAACCTCATTACATGACGTTATGTCTCTGTTATCGGGGGAACGGCTAAGTTTCTGTTAGTTTTATGGTTGAAAGTAAAACGAAATTTTGTGTTCTGTATTTTTGTCCGGTGTTAAAGGCACAGTAAGCCTCCCGTAAACCATCACAGATACTGTCAGGCTTTTACACACAGTACAAACACCCTTCCATTTGAACGCTCACCAAACGGGAACATCCTAGGTGCCCTCCGTAAAGAGCGAGCAATTTTCAAAGAATTTATTTTTGCGTGGTTTACCCGTGAACCCGTGTGATCCAGTTTCCCTTTTTCACAATGTAGTCGTCAGTTAGTAATTTGAATGCGACTCGGTGTGAGCTTATCTGCAATAGCACGTTATTTAAGTACCTCTGACTATGTACGAAACAAACGGCTGTGGTTCACAAGAACTCTAGCGATGGCTTTTGACTGTTCAGAGGAACTGGAGATAGGTATAAACCGTCGTCTGCTACGAGAACCACGACCTTGTGTCACCCTGCTTCCGGGCTTTTCTTTTTTCAAACTTTCAAAACTTCGAATTGTACTGATCTTGCCTTGATGAAAAAATAATTATTTTATGATTTAAGAATGTTTGTGTAAGAAGCTGTCAATTTATTATTTAGATTTTAAAAGTTAGGTCTAGCGCCAAATCGCACCACGGTCCGATTGTCTCTGACACTCTCTCCGCAAAATTAATTATTTGAAAATTGCTCGCTCTTTACGTAGGGCACCTGTGATGGTTTACGGGAGGCTTACTGTGCCTTTAAGCTATCTCCCGAGACAAAAGTCGCAAGGTAAAAACAACGATGGCTCAAATGTTATTAGTCTATTATCTTTTGATTTGTTGCGCATTAACCCCCCGCGGGTTAGGGAGAAGAATTTACCCGATGCTCCCCAGCATGTCGTAAGAGGCGACTAACGGATTCTGTTTCTCCTTTTACCCTTGTTAAGTGTTTCTTGTATAGAATATAGTCAATTTTTGTAAAGATTTTAGTACAATACAATACAATACAATACAATAACTTTATTAATCTCTAAAAGAGAAATTACATTGCTGAGCGTTTGTGTCCGTAATAATAACATACATAAAACATTCAAAATAAACATTTGTTCAAGCAGTATGTAAGAAATGTTAAGTCCTTTGTACTGGAAACTTGCATTCTCCCAGTAAGGTAATATATTGTACTACGTTGCAAGCCCCTGGAGCAAATTTTTGATTAGTGCTTTTGTGAACAAGAAACAATTGACAAGTGGCTCCATCCCATAACCCCCCTTCCTTCCGTCGCGATATAACCTTGAACGGTTGAAAACGACGTTAAACACCAAATAAAGAAAGAAAAGTTGCGCATTAGATAAACTTAATAAATGCATTGGAGACTTTTATCGAGCAGTTTTCACAATGACATAAGTATTGTGTGTGGTATTTTTGAAAAAAGCACTATACTTCGCAAAGCTACTAAAGAGTCACCTTTGAAATGGCCCAGAACCCAAAATTCAAGATTGTTTAAACTTGTTCAGCCTAATTTACATGTCATTGTTTTAGCAGGAAATGAATACTGACGTTTAGAATGTCAAATGTAGGGAATTGTGTCTTGAATTTCTGCTAGTATTGTTCAAAGGACGTCCCCTCCCCCTCCCGCAAGAGTTTAACTTTCTTAAAGATATTTGAATTTGAAACAAGGTCGAAAGTTTTGCATAGTGAAGATTGTCAAATGTATGGTATCTCCCTTTTACTTTGATATGATTTGACTGTAAATAGCTGTTTAAACTCGATTTTGTAACAAATATATTTGTTTTAATGATTCGGTCTTGAATAACGCTGTTTGGATCAAAGAACAAAACAATCAAGAAACATCATCATCATCATCATCAGCTACCTTTAATATTGGGGAAAATGCTGTTTTTTAAACAGACTGACGCAGAGCTCAACATTAAAGATCCTTTACTTGCTGAGCTCAACTATGAAGTCGTACTTAACTCATTGTCTCCCAGGGACCGCAACACGGTGGCCTAGTGGTGAGGCGTCCGCCCAGTGAGCGGGAGGTCGTGGGTTCGAACCCCGGCCGGGCCAAAGACTTTAAAATTGGCAATCTAGTGGCTGCTTCGCCTGGCGTCTGGCATTATGGGGTTAGTGCTAGGACTGGTTGGTCCGGTGTCAGAATAATGTGACTGGGTGAGACATGAAGCCTGTGCTGCGACTTCTGTCTTGTGTGTGGCGCACGTTAAATGTCAAAGCAGCACCGCCCTGATATCACCCTTCGTGGTGGACTGGGCGTTAAGCAAACAAACAAACGAACAAATTGTCTCCCAGGTACGGATATGGTTCTATCTGACAAGGTACGGATATATCCTCTTAGACTGTTAGCTTCAGTCGCTTCCAGTAACGTCCATCTAGCGCGTGCATTCCAGCGTGTTGATACACAGTTACCACACAGTCACTACAATTCTGAGTGACCTGCTGCAGCACAGCTGGTCTCGGGTAAAAACAAATTGGTGGGGTAGAAAGTGTTAAAGCAGGAAAGTGGAGACTGACCCTCGATATAAATGCATGCTTTACGAAACTATGTTTTGATTTCCTCCTTTCATTCCTCGGACAAGGGCTCACAGAATATCATGAACAGGACAGCTGTGGTTAAAAAAAAGGAAAACAAAGAATAGTTCTTCGAACTTTTCATCGGTTTACTACAAAACGAAATGTTCCCTCTACACTTTTCTTTTTTATACTGTGAATGTTTTTGGTTGGGTTTTTTTTTGGTAACCTTTCTTGGTTGTTTTTGAATTCTTGCATCTACCGGCACGGTTGGCCTAGTGGTAAGGCGTCTGCCCCGTGATCGGGAGGTCGTGGGTTCGAACCCCGGCCGGGTCATACCTAAGACTTTAAAATTGGCAATCTAGTGGCTGCTCCGCCTGGCGTCTGGCATTATGGGGTTAGTGCTAGGACTGGTTGGTCCGGTGTCAGAATAATGTGACTGGGTGAGACATGAAGCCTGTGCTGCGACTTCTGTCTTGTGTGTGGCGCACGTTATATGTCAAAGCAGCACCGCCCTGATATGGCCCTTCGTGGTCGGCTGGGCGTTAAGCAAACAAACAAACAAAAAATTCTTGCATCTGGAACGTTAGCAGTCCGTCTGTTGCAGATTCATTTTGGAAAAGCTGTAGCCACTGAAAGCATTGTTTAATGTTACTTTTTCTGCTGATTCAAATAGTGACCGGACCACTCCTTTTCTCACCCCAAAGCAGGAGCGCGAAACGAACTTTCCAGAAGAGCTTCCGGGTGATAATGTCCCAAAAGTGACTTTCATTATTCTATTGACACGGTAAGAGACTGAGTGCCGCGAAATGGATCAAATTACTCATTGCCTCTGGGGTTATGCGTCACAAACTACGTTGTTTGGGATAAGTGGGGCGGAGGAGGGGGGGGGGGGGGTGGTAGCAGACGACGTTCTCTTTACAAAAAAACCCGACCCTTTTGGTAAAAACCGCAAAGAAAAGCCATTCTTTTTGCTCAAATAAATGCAGATACATGAAACCAGTCAGTCTTGTTTCGGGCATGTTTCAGCTGTTCAGGGTCAACAGTAATAAGAACAATAAATGACTGCATAATTGATGTCAAAATGTGGGAAATTCACGCGTGAGTGCAAACACACACGCGCGCACATGGAAGCGCTTTTATTTTAGGATGTTTTATTCTTGATGAACAAACTGACAGTCTTCAACAGCAGTTCCTACATTAAAGTGCGGTATAACACTTTTGAATTAATAAAGAAATAAAATCCTCCCAAACAGTTTCCTTTTGAATCCTTCCAGCATACTACCGGGTAAGGGGGGAAAAGCCAACGAAGAGCAATTCAGCGTAGTCTATTTCTCGAAGAGAGCGCCGGAGACTAACTATTTTACTCGCACACACTTTCTGGGGGGAAGTAAAATTACCCTGAACCCGCTGTGTTGTTGGTCTTTAAAGGCCCTACTTATCAGGAAGATTCGCAACGATAAAGTGCGTTTCTAAAACACTTCAGGGCAGAAACAGTACCGCGGAGACACCAAAATGGATACAGTATGCGTATGGTTTTTCTTGAAGACGATGGATATATTTGCTACGTAGACTTTACGTGTCGTTTACCTGTACATATGAGACTATAAGTACACACCAAAGCAGACGAAGCATTGAACCTAAAGGGTATCTTATGGATATCCTGGCGCGTGTCCATTACAAACTGGGGCTTAAAATGTCCATGCTATAGCCATGTTAAAATGACTGAGCGCTTCTTGGATCAATAATTAATCTGTTTAATACTAAATTAAGCAAGCAAGCAAGTAGTTGATAAATAAATGTCTGACTAATCGATTATATATAAACATACACTAATCTGTCAGCAATTGCAAACCAAGCACCGATTTATTGCTCCTGAACTGTTCTTACTTTATGAATTATTTATGAAGTTTAAAACAGAACAAAAGTGAAAGCTACAAAATCTTGAAGGGTGGAGCATATCAACTACTTCCACTCCTCCCTCTACCCCCATCCATTCGCAAAGGCGGCAATTTATTTTAAGATTTGAATTTTAAAAATCCTTGTCACGTAGGGTTTCGACTTAGCTTTTGTGTTCCCTTCGGGTGACGTTCCTGATTTTGTTTATTGAAATTGGTTTAATCTAAATATGTGTAATGTTAAACTTGTGGGGTCCTGATTTGGCCTATATGGTCCGCTGGACCCAAAAAGCAACAACAATCAAATCAAATCAAATCGCAAAGGCGGAAACAATAGGTGCTCTCTCTCTCTCTCTCTCTCTCTCTCTCTCTCTCTCTCTCTCTCTCTCTCTCTCTCTCTCTCTCTCTCTCTCTCTCACACACACACACACGCACATACTCACACACGCACATACTCACACACACACACACACACACACACACACACACACACACCACGACAACAAGACTCCTCACATCGCCCCAACCCCATCGCTCCACCACAACAAACAACACACTCAACCCCCTGCACACTCACCTTGCTGTTGTACTGGTACACCTCCGGGTTGGGGTGCAGGTCGGTCAGCAGGTGATACAGATTGAGCGGCAGCCAACACAGGGCGAAGACCACCACCACCGCAATCAGTAGCTTGATGGACTTTCTCTTGGCCCGAGCCTGCGACATCTGCTGGTTGGCCGTCACGGCTCCCACGTGCGTACGAGACCACAGGCTCTGCACTATGCGACCGTAGGCCACGCCGATCAGCGAGAGCGGGACGCAGTACTGCAGAACGATGGTGGTCACCGTCAGGTACTGCTCAAAACGCGAGCTGGGCGAGGGGTAGTTGGTCCGACAGCGTCGCACCGAGGTCACGTTGAGCACGCCCTCTTGGCTGAGAAGCATGGAGAAGTCCTCCACCGTGGTGTAGATCCCGAAGGGCAGGGACAGGAGGATGGCCAGCACCCAGATGGACACGAGGAGACCCACGGCCAGGGTTTTGGACATCCGCTGGGACAAAGGCTTCAGCACCATGCGGTGCCTGTCCAGCGCGATGGAGGTCAGCGTGTAGGTGGACACGTAGACGGACACCATGAGTGAAAAGTTGACCAGGTGGCACAGCGTCTCGCCGAAGACCCAGTCGTACATCACGTGCCGCATGATGTTGAAGGGCACGTTGAGGCACGTGACCAGCAGGTCGGACACCGCCAGGTTGGCCAGGAAGAAGTTGGTGGCCGTGTGAAGGCGCCGGTTCTTCAGGATGACGTAGACAACTAGGGAATTCCCGAAGATGGCGATGATGGAGAGGATGGAGTAAGCGAAGATGAGGATGGCGTTCTCCGGAGTCTTGTCCACGGTTCCAAGTCGCGAGAAGTTGAACGACCCGGAGTTGTTGAGAATGTTGACCACCTCGGCCAGGAGGTCGTCTTTGGGCCCCAAACCGTTGCTTAGCAACTTGTCCACAGCGTCCATGGTGGTGCCACTCTGCACATACAAGAGACATCACGTTATACGGTTATGTTGAAAAATGCTAGTTTTTTAGTTAAACTTCCAATTTGAAATAGTGAAATGTGTGCTCCTTTTTCTTCTATCTTTTTTTCTCTTGCAGGATGTGAATACTATTGCTTCTGAAAGGCAACAACTTCCTTCAAGATGAAGTTTTATACTGAAAGAAAAATAGCATTATACAACCGTCCGGTTTTTCTGTTTCTGTAGTAAACTCCAAAAATCACATACACAGCCCAGCCAGGAAAAGTCAATTGCCTTATCAAGTACAATCTTCTTCACAATGGCTGTGCTGCCATTAAACTGCCAAACACAACGGAAGCAACAACGTCGACAATTAAACTTGCTGAACCCTTGTTGTCTACAAGTACACACAGATTTAATAGAGGGACAGCGCTTAATCTCTGTAATTATTGTCTTTATGGCCTTGCTATATGTCACTTAAAGTTAGACTGCACCCTTAGCCAACCCAAGAAAAGCCAAACTTATTAGGCCAAAAATATACCAATTTTGTTTCCGAAGCCAATACCAAAACAAACTGTGGCCGTTAAGTCGGTTCTTTTTTATGTTTTTATTTTATTTTATTTTTTTGTATATAAGGTTGTTACATTTAGTCTAGTTTTGATTAAATGTGTTAACATAGACTGGGAATCGAGACGAGGGTGATGTGTGTGTGTGTGTGTGTGTGTGTGTGTGTGTGTGTGTGTGACAAAACCAAGCTAACATATTTTAGACAATCATTTCTTGCGAACCTGAGTTGGTTATTTCTATTGTGCTGTTTTTGGTGTCAGTCTCCTTTGCCCAATCCCCTTTTTTTCCAAATTAAAAGAAAAATGCCGCTGAGTGCATTGCGCGGACAGTCTGCCATAATGATAGCGTCAGACGTAATCTGGCTCTAGTCCATTACAACTGGCACATGACTTGTCGGGTACAATTTTAAAAATGATTAAAGCCTTCTCAGTAAAATAAAACAAGTCGCGTAAGGCGAAAATACAACATTTAGTCAAGTAGCTGTCGAACTCACAGAATGAAACTGAACGCAATGCCATTTTTCAGCAAGACCGTATACTCGTATCATCGTCAGTCGACCGCTCATGGCAAAGGCAGTGAAATTGACAAGAAGAGCGGGGTAGTAGTTGCGCTAAGAAGGATAGCACGCTTTTCTGTACCTCTCTTTGTTTTAACTTTCTGAGCGTGTTTTTAATCCAAACATATCATATCTATATGTTTTTGGAATCAGGAACCGACAAGGAATAAGATGAAAGTGTTTTTAAATTGATTTGGACAATTTAATTTTGATAATAATTTTTATATATTTAATTTTCAGAGCTTGTTTTTAATCCAAATATAACATATTTATATGTTTTTGGAATCAGAAAATGACGGAAAATAAGATGAACGTAAATTTGGATCGTTTTATAAATTTTTATTTTTTTTTACAATTTTCCGATTTTTAATGACCAAAGTCATTAATTAATTTTTAAGCCACCAAGCTGAAATGCAATACCGAAGTCCGGGCTTCGTCGAAGATTACTTGACCAAAATTTCAACCAATTTGGTTGAAAAATGAGGGCGTGACAGTGCCGCCTCAACTTTCACGAAAAGCCGGATATGACGTCATCAAAGACATTTATCAAAAAAAGGAAAAAAACGTTCGGGGATATCAATCCCAGGAACTCTCATGTAAAATTTCATAAAGATCGGTCCAGTAGTTTAGTCTGAATCGCTCTACACACACACACACACAGACACACACACACACGCACATACACCACGACCCTCGTTTCGATTCCCCCTCGATGTTAAAATATTTAGTCAAAACTTGACTAAATATAAAAAGACATAAAACCAAGACAGATATATGTATAGGTTACAACACTCGTGGTTTTTTATATGGCTTGTATTTCAGTCAAGACCCAGCGGATGAATATCATCGGGAGACACGAGCCTCTGGCGAGTGGCTCTCGATTGATATTCCCGCTGGGTCTTGACTGAAATACAAGCCATATAAAAAACCACGAGTGTTGTAATCTGTATATCCCATTCTACCATCAAACACAAAGTGTAGACTACTAGCGGCACTGTTGCGATCTGTGGAGAGTGAAACAGTGGTGCCAGCGAGACTTAGCCCTTTTGCAACCTTAAACTAAGTGACCGTCGCTGAAAAAAATAAAACAAATGAGTGCATCGATAAGTACGCGATAACACTACTTTCAGACCATTTAAAAGCTTTAAGTAAAGGTTCATAAGTTGCAAGAAAGTAATGAAGTCGTATAGAAATCAATTTAGTTGAAGCGCACAATTCTTTTGTTTTGCGTTTCAGGTCGGCAGAACGGGCGAAACCGGGTTGGCACCCATTTGGCTTACTCGATTCAGAATCGATTCCACGTTGTTTTTCTCGAACGTATTATTATACAATCAGGCTTATTGACAGAGAAGCAAATTTTAGGGAACAAATATGTAGGTTTAGATTTAACCATTTGCTCCCTATTTGAATTGTATCTACGTGATAAACTGTTTTGCGAGTGTGTTTGCATGGATGAACCTAAACTGGTATGGGTGTGAGGAAAACGGGACCAAGTTGGTGAAGTCGCGAATTGCTGACACCAAGTCTGTCACCGCTGATTGATTGCATTTTGAAGGAATATGACTGGATTACGGAAAAATGCACACATGTTAAGTTCTTGGATACCTTCATCGCCAATGTGGACTTACTGCAGAGCCAGGCAAAAGAGTAGACTTGCTCGCAAAATACGTGAAACAGCCGATGTTTGATACGAAGCGAAGCCACCCCAAACCATGCAGTAAGGACGCTTCTCGGTCCCGCTACGCATGACACCAGACCAGTGTTGTTGCTTTGAGTTTGACTAACAAACTCGAAACTGTCATTTAAAACATGAGCCAAATGTGTATTGATTGTGTGATTAGACTATGTGACAGGGCTTCTATTATCTGTGCTCCCTAGCTTCTGTCAGTTCCCACACCGACACTGCTGACAGAGAAGAGGCACCATGGTGCCACGCCTGTGATACTGGTTTTACTGTGAGTCATTTTCTCACCGAGTGTGCTGATCTGTATGATCAACGAGAAAAGTATTTTGGCACCTCGAGCTTGAAAAGTATTTTTACAGAGGTCAGCTCTTCAGCTCTTTTTGAGTTTTTAAAAGAGTCTGGTCTTTATTTTAAGATTTGAATTTTAAAACAACCTAGTTTATTTGACATATAGGGTTTTGCTTTGACTTTTTGGTTGCCTTCGGGTGACGTTACGGATTTTATGTATTAGAAGTGTTTTAATCTAAAAATGTGCAATGATTAACTTGTGGGGTCCTGATTTGGCCTATTATGGTCCGCTGGACCCGAAAAGCAACAGCTAACTAACTAACTAACTAACTGCTGACAGACCTGTGTGACAGTCGTCTGCTTCGATGCAAGGGAGGGTACTCGTTTTTTTTGTTTTGGTTTGTAGCCATGGGCATTGTGATAGTGTTCGACTGTTCAAACTAGTGTTATGCACGGGTTAATATATAAAACTGCGGATAGAACTCTTTAGCAGCAAAGCAATTAAGAGTGTATTACAATTTATTTGTTTGGCGCAAGGTCAAAAGTCGGGAGGAAAGTAGTTCTTTGCCCAAATCGGAATCTGCACTATCATATATTTTTTGGAGTCCATGATGTATTTATTGAGCTATAAAAATACAACATATATACCCTTACTGAAGTAACAGAGACAAAGAAGGGAGGTCATGGGATATGCTGAAATATTAGATTGAAAGTCGTGTATTGTATGTGCTTTAATATCAATAATCATATGTTCTTGATAAGGGAAATATTTCATCCATCTTGTTGAGAAACAGCAAAGTCAGTAACCTGGATGGGTAAAGACATCAAGAAAAACATCGAACAAAAAGGAAATTGATGATATTCAAGTCCACTCAAGTATTTCTCTTTTCAAAATATATAAGGAGGCAGTCGAAGAAAGCTGACAGCTGCTTAATATACTTCATGTTTTAAAAAAGACTATTTTTTCCTGTTTAGAAAACATCATATGAGAAACAAGTCGCGTAAGGCGAAAATACAATATTTAGTCAAGTAGCTGTCGAACTCACAGAATGAAACTGAACGCAATGCAACGCAGCAAGACCGTATACTCGTAGTCCACCGCTCACGGCATAGGCAGTGAAATTGACAAGAAGAGCGGGGTAGTAGTTGCGCTAAGAAGGATAGCACGCTTTTCTGTACCTCTCTTTGTTTTAACTTTCTGAGCGTGTTTTTAATCCAAACATATCATATCTATATGTTTTTGGAATCAGGAACCGACAAGGAATAAGATGAAAGTGTTTTTAAATTGATTTGGACAATTTAATTTTGATAATAATTTTTATATATTTAATTTTCAGAGCTTGTTTTAAATCCGAATATAACATATTTATATGTTTTTGGAATCAGCAAATGATGGAAAATAAGATAAACGTAAATTTGGATCGTTTTATAAATTTTTATTTTTTTTTACAATTTTCAGATTTTTAATGACGAAAGTCATTAATTAGTTTTTAAGCCACCAAGCTGAAATGCAATACCGAAGTCCGGGCTTCGTCGAAGATTACTTCACCAAAATTGCAACCAATTTGGTTGAAAAATGAGGGCGTGACAGTGCCGCCTCAACTTTCACGAAAAGCCGGATATGACGTCATCAAAGACATTTATCAAAAAAATGAAAAAACCGTTCGGGGATTTCATACCCAGGAACTCTCATGTCAAATTTCATAAAGATCGGTCCAGTAGTTTAGTCTGAATCGCTCTACACACACACACACACACACAGACACACGCACATACACCACGACCCTCGTTTCGATTTCCCCTCGATGTTAAAATATTTAGTCAAAACTTGACTAAATATAAAAAGACATAAAACCAAGACAGATATATGTATAGGTTACAACACTCGTGGTTTTTTATATGGCTTGTATTTCAGTCAAGACCCAGCGGATGAATATCATCGGGAGACACGAGCCTCTGGCGAGTGGCTCTCGATTGATATTCCCGCTGGGTCTTGACTGAAATACAAGCCATATAAAAAACCACGAGTGTTGTAATCTGTATATCCCATTCTACCATCAAACACAAAGTGTAGACTACTAGCGGCACTGTTGCGATCTGTGGAGAGTGAAACAGTGGTGCCAGCGAGACTTGGCCCTTTTGCAACCTTAAACTAAGTGACCGTCGCTGAAAAAAATAAAACGAATGAGTGCATCGATAAGTACGCGGTAACACTACTTTCAGACCATTTAAAAGCTTTAAGTAAAGGTTCATAAGTTGCAAGAAAGTAATGAAGTCGTATAGAAATCAATTTAGTTGAAGCGCACAATTCTTTTGTTTTGCGTTTCAGGTCGGCAGAACGGGCGAAACCGGGTTGGCACCCATTTGGCTTACTCGATTCAGAATCGATTCCACGTTGTTTTTCTCGAACGTATTATTATACAATCAGGCTTATTGACAGAGAAGCAAATTTTAGGGAACAAATATGTAGGTTTAGATTTAACCATTTGCTCCCTATTTGAAATGTATCTACGTGATAAACTGTTTTGCGAGTGTGTTTGCATGGATGAACCTAAACTGGTATGGGTGTGAGGAAAACGGGACCAAGTTGGTGAAGTCGCGAATTGCTGACACCAAGTCTGTCACCGCCGATTGATTGCATTTTGAAGGAATATGACTGGATTACGGAAAAATGCACACATGTTAAGTTCTTGGATACCTTCATCGCCAATGTGGACTTACTGCAGAGCCAGGCAAAAGAGTAGACTTGCTCGCAAAATACGTGAAACAGCCGATGTTTGATACGAAGCGAAGCCACCCCAAACCATGCAGTAAGGACGCTTCTCGGTCCCGCTACGCATGACACCAGACCAGTGTTGTTGCTTTGAGTTTGACTAACAAACTCGAAACTGTCATTTAAAACATGAACCAAATGTGTATTGATTGTGTGATTAGTCTATGTGACAGGGCTTCTATTATCTGTGCTCCATAGCTTCTGTCAGTTCCCACACCGACACTGCTGACAGACCTGTGTGACAGTCGTCTGCTACGATGCAAGGGGAGGGTACTCGTTTTTATATTTAGTCAAGTTTTGACTAAATATTTTAACATCGAGGGGGAATCGAAACGAGGGTCGTGGTGTATGTGCGTGCGTGTGTGCGTGTGTGTGTGTGTGTGTGTGTGTAGAGCGATTCAGACTAAACTACTGGACCGATCTTTATGAAATTTGACATGAGAGTTCCTGGGTATGAAATCCCCGAACGTTTTTTTCATTTTTTTGATAAATGTCTTTGATGACGTCATATCCGGCTTTTCGTGAAAGTTGAGGCGGCACTGTCACGCCCTCATTTTTCAACCAAATTGGTTGAAATTTTGGTCAAGTACTCTTCGACAAAGCCCGGGGTTCGGTATTGCATTTCAGCTTGGTGGCTTAAAAATTGATTAATGACTTTGGTCATTAAAAATCTGAAAATTGTAAAAAAAAATAAAAATTTATAAAACGATCCAAATTTACGTTTATCTTATTCTCCATCATTTGCTGATTCCAAAAACATATAGATATGTTATATTCGGATTAAAAACAAGCTCTGAAAATTAAATATATAAAAATTATTATCAAAAATTTTGTTTCGAAATCAATTTAAAAACACTTTCATCTTATTCCTTGTCGGTTCCTGATTCCAAAAATATATAGATATGATATGTTTGGATTAAAAACACGCTCAGAAAGTTAAAACGAAGAGAGGTACAGAAAAGCGTGCTATCCTTCTCAGCGCAACGAATACCCCGCTCTTCTTGTCAATTCCACGTGCACTGCCTTTGCCACGGGCGGTGGAGTGACGATGCTACGAGTATACGGTCTTGCTGCGTTGCGTTGCGTTCAGTTTCATTCTGTGAGTTCGACAGCTACTTGACTAAATATTGTATTTTCGCCTTACGCGACTTGTTTTGTTTTGGTTTGTAGCCATGGGCATTGTGATAGTGTTCGACTGTTCAAACTAGTGTTATGCACGGGTTAATAAAACTGCGGATAGAACTCTTTAGCAGCAAAGCAATTAAGAGTGTATTACAATCTATTTGTTTGGCGCAAGGTCAAAGGTCGGGAGGAAAGTAGTTCTTTGCCCAAATCGGAATCTGCACTATCATATATTTTTTGGAGTCCATGATGTATTTATTGAGCTATAAAAATACAACATATATACCCATACTGAAGTAACAGAGACAAAGAAGGGAGGTCATGGGATATGCTGAAATATTAGATTGAAAGTCGTGTATTGTATGTGCTTTAATATCAATAATCATATGTTCTTGATAAGGGAAATATTTCATCCATCTTGTTGAGAAACAGCAAAGTCAGTAACCTGGATGGGTAAAGACATCAAGAAAAACATCGAACAAAAAGGAAATTGATGATATTCAAGTCCACTCAAGTATTTCTCTTTTCAAAATATATAAGGAGGCAGTCGAAGAAAGCTGACAGCTGCTTAATATACTTCATGTTTTAAAAAAGACTATTTTTTCCTGTTTAGAAAACATCATATGAGAAACAAGTCGCGTAAGGCGAAAATACAATATTTAGTCAAGTAGCTGTCGAACTCACAGAATGAAACTGAACGCAATGCAACGCAGCAAGACCGTATACTCGTAGTCCACCGCTCACGGCATAGGCAGTGAAATTGACAAGAAGAGCGGGGTAGTAGTTGCGCTAAGAAGGATAGCACGCTTTTCTGTACCTCTCTTTGTTTTAACTTTCTGAGCGTGTTTTTAATCCAAACATATCATATCTATATGTTTTTGGAATCAGGAACCGACAAGAAATAAGATGAAAGTGTTTTTAAATTGATTTGGACAATTTAATTTTGATAATAATTTTTATATATTTAATTTTCAGAGCTTGTTTTTAATCCGAATATAACATATTTATATGTTTTTGGAATCAGCAAATGATGGAGAATAAGATAAACGTAAATTTGGATCGTTTTATACATTTTTATTTTTTTTTACAATTTTCAGATTTTTAATGACCAAAGTCATGAATTAATTTTTAAGCCACCAAGCTGAAATGCAATACCGAAGTCCGGGCTTCGTCGAAGATTATTTGACCAAAATTTCAACCAATTTGGTTGAAAAATGAGGGCGTGACAGTGCCGCCTCAACTTTCACGAAAAGCCGGATATGACGTCATCAAAGACATTTATCAAAAAAATGAAAAAAACGTATGGGGATTTCATACCCAGGAACTCTCATGTCAAATTTCATAAAGATCGGTCCAGTAGTTTAGTCTGAATCGCTCTACACACACACACACACACACACACGCACACACGCACATACACTGTCACGACCCTCGTTTCGATTCCCCCTCGATGTTAAAATATTTAGTCAAAACTTGACTAAATATAAAAAGGATGACAAGATAAACGTAGGTAATTTTCTTCTTCCTGTTTTGCATGTGATAGTTTAATTCCTGTTTAGGTTCGTTTTCCATTTTTTTCGTCTAAATTTGTGTGTGCATTTTTGTGCCAATTTGAGTTGCTTTTATTATATTTAGTCAAGTTTTGACTAAATATTTTAACGTAGAGGGGGAATCGAGACGAGGGTCGTGGTGTATATGTGTGTGTGTGTGTGTGTGTGTGTGTGTGTGTCTGTCTGTCTGTGTGTGTGTGTAGAGCGATTCAGACTAAACTACTGGACCGATCTTTATGAAATTTGACATGAGAGTTCCTGGGTATGAAATCCCCGAACGTTTTTTTCATTTTTTTGATAAATGTCTTTGATGACGTCATATCCGGCTTTTCGTGAAAGTTGAGGCGGCACTGTCACGCCCTCATTGTTCAACCAAATTGGTTGAAATTTTGGTCAAGTAATCTTCGACGAAGCCCGGGGTTCGGTATTGCATTTCAGCTTGGTGGCTTAAAAATTAATTAATGACTTTGGTCATTAAAAATCTGAAAATTGTAAAAAAAAATAAAAATTTATAAAACGATCCCAATTTACGTTTATCTTATTCTCCATCATTTGCTGATTCCAAAAACATATAAATATGTTATATTCGGATTAAAAACAAGCTCTGAAAATTAAATATATAAAAATTATTATCAAAATTAAATTGTCCAAATCAATTTAAAAACACTTTCATCTTATTCCTTGTCGGTTCCTGATTCCAAAAACATATAGATATGATATGTTTGGATTAAAAACACGCTCAGAAAGTTAAAACAAAGAGAGGTACAGAAAAGCGTGCTATCCTTCTTAGCGCAACTACTACCCCGCTCTTCTTGTCAATTTCACTGCCTTTGCCATGAGCGGTGGACTGACGATGCTACGAGTATACGGTCTTGCTGAAAAATTACATTGCGTTCAGTTTCATTCTGTGAGTTCGACAGCTACTTGACTAAATATTGTATTTTCGCCTTACGCGACTTGTTAGAACTACGATTACCGTGTCAGCTATGTAAAGTGTAAAACAGCACGGGTTAGGTGGGTACAGTACACAGGGTTTGGTTACATTTTGCTTTGAAGTAAAACTTGGCAGGCACATTGACTGTACTCACAAATAACTTTAACACTAAACCAGTCCAACCTGCCCTGTCGACCACTCTTCAATGCTGAAGGGACATTAAAACCCAAAAACCAACCAACCAACCACTCTTCAACATGACAAATTTCTTAGAACGATGTTCTTTTCTGTATAACTCAAATGTGTAGCCTCATGTCAAAAGTGGCCAGTCTTGGTCGGTCCTGTGTATTATGGTTAGTCGCAGCTAGGTTTAAGTGGCAGTACTCTCTTACATTAGTACCATCTTTCCTGACATGTCTGGTTTTTATATTTAGTCAAGTTTTGACTAAATATTTTAACATCGAGGGGGAATCGAAACGAGGGTCGTGGTGTATGTGTGTCTGTCTGCGTGTGTGTGTGTGTGTGTGTGTAGAGCGATTCAGACTAAACTACTGGACCGATCTTTATGAAATTTGACATGAGAGTTCCTGGGTATGATATCCCCGAACACTTTTTTCCTTTTTTTGATAAATGTCTTTGATGACGTCATATCCGGCTTTTCGTGAAAGTTGAGGCGGCACTGTCACGCCCTCATTTTTCAACCAAATTGGTTGAAATTTTGGTCAAGTAATGTTCGACGAAGCCCGGACTTCGGTATTGCATTTCAGCTTGGTGGCTTAAAAATTAATTAATGACTTTGGTCATTAAAAATCTAAAAATTGTAAAAAAAAATAAAAATTTATAAAACGATCCAAATTTACGTTTATCTTATTCTCCATCATTTGCTGATTCCAAAAACATATAAATATGTTATATTCGGATTAAAAACAAGCTCTGAAAATCAAATATATAAAAATTATTATCAAAATTAAATTTTCCAAATCAATTTAAAAACACTTTCATCTTATTCCTTGTCGGTTCCTGATTCCAAAAACATATAGATATGATATGTTTGGATTAAAAACACGCTCAGAAAGTTAAAACGAAGAGAGGTACAGAAAAGCGTGCTATGCAGCATAGCGTAACCACTACCCCGCTCTTCTTGTCAATTTCACTGCCTATGCCGTGAGCGGTGGACTACGAGTATACGGTCTTGCTGCGTTGCATTGCGTTCAGTTTCATTCTGTGAGTTCGACAGCTACTTGACTAAATATTGTATTTTCGCCTTACGCGACTTGTTCTTCTTTGTAAAGACATTGGGCTCTAGAACCAAATCAACTGCCATAGTATAATACAGTATTTTATTTTGTTATTTTTGTTAGTGATCCTTACTTTTTTTTTAGTCAGGCACAGGAATTTGAAAACGATTTTGTTAATGACGACGACTAGTGGTGTTTGTCCGATCCCTCTCTATCACACACACATAACGCACGCGCGCTCGTGCATGTTGGAACAAACATTTTTTATCAGTTAATGTATTAAATGAATGTTTTTTTTCTTTTTATATTTAGTCAAGTTTTGACTAAATATTTTAACATCGAGGGGGAATCGAAACGAGGGTCGTGGTGTATGTGCGTGTGTGTGTGCGTGTGTGTGTGTGTGTGTGTCTGTGTGTGTGTCTGTGTGTGTGTGTAGAGCGATTCAGACTAAACTACTGGACCGATCTTTATGAAATTTGACATGAGAGTTCCTGGGTATGAAATCCCCATACGTTTTTTTCATTTTTTTGATAAATGTCTTTGATGACGTCATATCCGGCTTTTCGTGAAAGTTGAGGCGGCACTGTCACGCCCTCATTTTTCAACCAAATTGGTTGAAATTTTGGTCAAATAATCTTCGACGAAGCCCGGACTTCGGTATTGCATTTCAGCTTGGTGGCTTAAAAATTAATTCATGACTTTGGTCATTAAAAATCTGAAAATTGTAAAAAAAAAAAAAACATTTATAAAACGATCCAAATTTACGTTTATCTTATTCTCCATCATTTGCTGATTCCAAAAACATATAAATATGTTATATTCGGATTAAAAACAAGCTCTGAAAATTAAATATATAAAAATTATTATCAAAATTAAATTGTCCAAATCAATTTAAAAACACTTTCATCTTATTCCTTGTCGGTTCCTGATTCCAAAAACATATAGATATGATATGTTTGGATTAAAAACACGCTCAGAAAGTTAAAACAAAGAGAGGTACAGAAAAGCGTGCTATCCTTCTTAGCGCAACTACTACCCCGCTCTTCTTGTCAATTTCACTGCCTTTGCCATGAGCGGTGGACTGACGATGCTACCAGTATACGGTCTTGCTGAAAAATGGCATTGCGTTCAGTTTCATTCTGTGAGTTCGACAGCTACTTGACTAAATATTGTATTTTCGCCTTACGCGACTTGTTTTTACCTTGTATTTAGATGTCAAAATATTCGTGGAAAATCTCCAGGGTCACTGATAACACTAAAGCTCTCTCTCTCTCTCTCTCTCTCTCTCTCTCTCTCTCTCTCTCTCTCTCTCTCTCTCTCTCTCTCTCTCTCTCTCTCTCTCTCTCTCTCTCTCTCTCTCTAAAAAATAAAAAAAAATAAAAAATTGAGACATCCGCACTCGACGACATCAGTTTCAATTTTCGATCGACAATATGTCACAATGGAGTAAAGAAATAAAGGGGCGAGTTGTCTTTTCCATTTCCGTTTGCCTTGTTTCTGCCAAATTCCAAATGCACACCAATGACAATAAAAGAAGAGGAAAGAAAAGAGCAAAACAGCAGCAAAAAAGTCTTAAGACAGCAACACATAAAATTATATAATTCAGCAAGTAATCAGTTGATTGAGATTGAGAAATGGGAACCTCCGATAATAAATTTTGATGTAAAGGGAAAAATACAGACGTCTTTAATACCATCTAGCGCCCACAAAGCCCAGCCTTAAAAGTTGCCTCTTTGTGCCAGTCTTAATCGATATGAGCCTATCGGTCAATGCCCAAAGTACGAAAACACGCCATTTCTTCGGATGAAAAAAAAATGCAACAATGTGCAAGCCTATCTGCTGGCTATTGCAGTTGAAAGCTTTTGTGCAGCTTGTGTTATAAACGAGCAAATAAGAGATCCAGCGTTTCCTGTTGGGCGAATGGTGATCTGCGTGTAAGATAGTTTACCTTAATTGCTTATTGGTTTCTTGGCGAGAAATATATCCCCTATTTTCCCCGCCCTCACCCGGTATCTTGGTTTTCTTCGAGGGTATGCACCTGCGCGACAGAGGGAGAGAGACAAAGAGAGAGACTGACTGAACTTAATTTTACAACTACAAGAATAAAAGGTTTAAGGCACAATGCTTCAATTGTCTTGTAACCTGCCCTTAAACAAATGAAACATGTAATTTCCGCTAAAATTTTGTATACAAACAGAATAATAAAAACGCCATCTGCAATCAGAATAAAAAATACAGAAACATTTAGAAAGACCACGAACACACAAGACAAACAAACAGAATGTATGTAGGTTCAAATAAATGTTAAATAAACAAACAAACAAACAAACAAACAAAACAAACAGAGGAGATCAATAAACACTCACACAGAGATAGAAGGACTTAAGACATTTTATAACAGGTACGCTAACCGCAAACAAAAGTACCCCGCCGTCGGATCGGGGACCGAGGTAAAAAAAAAGATGTAAAGGCAAAGGAAATTCAAGGCACAGTAAGCCTCCCGTAAACCATCACAAAGCTCCCCGAGCGTCTAAATACAGTACAAGCATACTTCCATTTGAACGCTCACCGAACGGGAACATCCTGGCTGCTTTCTGTCGAGCGTGAGACATTTTCCAAGAATTTATTTTCGTGGACTTGGCCCTGAAGAACAATGGCGCCTCGTTTTTGCGCTAGACCTAACTTTTAAAATCTAAATAATAAATTGACAGCTTGTTACACAAACATTCTTTAATCATAAAAGAATTCGTTTTTCATCAAGACAAGATAAGAACAATTCGAAGTTGTGAAAGTTTAAAAAAAGAAAAGCCCGGAAGCAGGGTCGCGCAAGGGTCGTAGCAGACAACGGCCCGGTTTATCAGTGCAAATCGCCGTTCCTCTCAACAGTCAAAAGCCATCGCTAGAGTTCTTGTGAACCACAGCCGTTGTTTCGTGCATAAAAAACGTGCTATTGTAGATAAGCTCACGTCGAGTCGCATTCAAATGACTAACTATGACGACTGCATTGTGAAAAGGGGGAAAACTGGATCACACGGGTTCACGATGGCTCAGGGGTAAGATAAACCACGCAAAAATAAATTCTTTGAAAATTGTTCGCTCTTTACGGAGGGCACCTAGGATGTTCTCAATTGGTGAGTGTTTAAATGAAAGGGTGTTTGTACTGTGTGTAAAAGCCTGACCGTATCTGTAATGGTTTACGGGAGGCTTACTCTGCCTTTAAAATGCGGGGTCTTTAGCCGAATGCAGCGAGAGTGAGAAGGTTGAGAGAAGAGGAAATGATCAAGGGGATTTAAAGATCTTTAGCAACATACAGTTAGACAGAGCATTAATGATAATAATAATAATGGACATTTATATAGCGCTTCTCCACAGCTCGAAGCGCTTTACAAGTTCAATTTACAAATTCAATCAAAAACACAACACGATATATACAACTAATACAATTTGTCTCAGATGAAAAGGAAAATAATCATTAATCGGAAATGTTTTTGTACAACGCCTAATTTGTTTCATACGCACGATTGATCAAAGCGCAATATGGACGGTAACCGCAATGGACGGTAACCAGACAATGACCCATATATAAATATATTATAAGTTATGTTTACGTTTTACCAAAATATGACATTTTACGCTTTCGAGACATACATTGTTCTTCGAGACCGCGCTAGCGCTCGAGGTGAAGAATGACTGCATGTCGAGATTGGACGCACGATTATTGGAGCAAGAAGGAGAAATAGCTAACCCGACAAACAGGAATGGGGACAAACAGACAGAAGGACACAAGTAAACAGAAAAGCAGCCGGATTGTGAATCAACATTTATACTCTTGCCTGCTGGACTGAACTGAACCTTTTCGTCCAAAACAATTGTACTTTTAAAACTCAGCCGAACTGACAGTTTAAATCCCGACCTATAACAGTATAAACGTGAAAAACGTACTTTTCCGTAGTATACGAGTGAAGCACTTTTATTAATTATGTTGCAGACTCGGAATGTCCACACCGACACAGCGGCCTTGGGTGGCGTTTGATCAAAAATCTAAGAGTTAGTGGACTCCCACCGTGTTAATATTAGTAGGTTTCCACATTTTGGTGAACTTCCACACCAACAACATAGATTGCTTCTGTATCATGTGTTATCGGCATGAACACGCCTCGAGCCGAAGTCAGTATATAGCGTTTGTGGAATATCTCCAGCTTCGCTAGGATTAATTGTCTTGCATAGTTCTGACGCTAAGAAAGTGGTGCGCAATGGGCCTCTGGAAAACCAGTCAATATTTGATCGAAAAAATATTATACGCCATGGTCATTATTTATTACGCAACTGCATCTCATTGTTTAAAATAGTTTTGTTTCCCCTCCGGAACAGTTGAGACTGAGACTGAACTTTATTTTACAAGGATACAGATTTAAGGCTGGACCTGTTCTTAACTGAGATGAGCAGACACTCCTATCTGGAGGTTCGAACTTTATGTTATTTGCACTTTCTTCTGTGCCTTAAGTCTGACGAAACACGGAAATCCCCTCCGAACATTTCTGTGAAGCCTCTGTTTTAAGGATTTTGCCGTGTCCCGTAAAAAGCTGACTGTCTCCTGAGAAGATGCATTGGTTACGTGAATTTTGCTTTATAAGACAGTACACATCAAGACTATGCATTTAGCCTTGTATGCCAACAGTGGTTGTGTGTCTGTTTCCCGCGTCAGCTTCCAGTTCTGTTTTTGGTCACTAACCTCCCATTAGCAGGAAGCACCAACGGAGTATTGTGAAGATTCTCTGCAAAGCTCTAAAATGAGGAGGAGCCACAGAAGAAATTGCATGCAAATTACCCTTTGGACATTAACCACAAAGGTGGACCAGTTGCAAAAGCAGCCACTAATTGGCAATTCCGTACAGAAGATTGCTATCCTCTGCTAATCACGGTGTTCGTTACTGATCCTTGGTTTTCGTGGCCATCAATTTTCAAGAATTAATTAGTCTACAGCGACATTAAATAACGCACGTGCGTTCAGATGTCATTCATCACGCGCGTCTTGTGATAGAAACACAGATTTAAGACAGCATGCACGGTGCTCTTGTTAAGAAGTAATAGAACGAGCATTACCTTGTCTCTTTTGTTCAGATATGCAGAGTAAATAAACACGTCCTATTCCCTAGATATTAGCGGTGTCTTTTCTTCCCATATTCCTTGGAATTAGCAGTAGCTTCTCTCCCCCATTTCTCTCTCTCTCTCCCTCTCTCTATTACTCCCTCTCTCTCTCTCTCTCTCTCTCTCTCTCTCTCTCTCTCTCTCTATATATATATATATATATATCTATCTATATATAATCTATATATATATACGACTAGTGTCTGTCTGTCTGTCTGTTCGCGATGCACGGCCAAAGTTCTCGGTGGATCTTTTTCAAATTTGGACACCGTATTCAGCTACACCCCGGACACAACCTCATCGATGAGATACTTCAACACGTGCTCTCAGCGCGCAGCGCTAAACCGATTTTTGTTTGTTGTCGGGATCCACTACCAGTAACTCTTCCTTATCTTCTCCAGTGTTTTCAGCCGCGATTATCTCCCTTCCTCCGAGTGGCGTCAATCCATATTCCCGTTACTACGTTACTATTTTTAGAAGGTCACTGCACGTTACTACTTTTAGAAGGTCTCCAGTGTTTTGCGCGTTTATCTCCTTTCCTTCGTGCGCCGGCTTTGCCGGCGTACACCCAGGCATTCGGCTCTACTTCTTCCCGGCGAAGCCAGTACCCGGCGAAGCGGGTAATCATCTATATATATATACGACTAGTGTCTGTCTGTCTGTCTGTCTGTCTGTCTGTGTGTCTGTCTGTCTGTTCGCGATGCACGGCCAAAGTTCTTGGTGGATCTTTTTCAAATTTGGACACCGTATTCAGCTACACCCCGGACACAACCTCATCGATGAGATATTTCAACACGTGCTCTCAGCGCGCAGCGCTGTGCGCGCTGAACCGATTTTTTTTTGTTTTTGTTTTTTGTTGTTGTCGGGATCCACTACCAGTAACTCTTCCTTATCTTCTCCAGTGTTTTCAGCCGCGATTATCTCCCTTCCTCCGTGTGGCGTCAATCCATATTCCCGTTACTATGTTACTATTTTTAGAAGGTCACTGCACGTTACTATTTTTAGAAGGTCTCCAGTGTTTTGCGCGTTTATCTCCTTTACTTCGTGCGCCGGCGAAGTCGGCGTACACCCGGCAAAGCCGGGTCCCAGGCGCAGCCTGGTATTGGCTCTACTTCTTCCCGGCGAAGCCGGTACCCGGCGAAGCGGGTAATCATCTAGGCTAGTCTATATATATATATACGACTAGTATCTGTCTGTCTGTCTGTCTGTCTGTCTGTTCGCGATGCACGGCCAAAGTTCGCTGTGGATCTTTTTCAAATTTGGACACCGTATTGAGCTACACCCCGGACACAACCTCATCGATGAGATATTTCAACACGTGCTCACAGCGCGCAGCGCTGTGCGCGCTGAACCGATTTTGTTTGTTTTTTTGTTTGTTGTTGTCGGGATCCACTACCAGTAACTCTTCCTTATCTTCTCCAGTGTTTTCAGCCGCGATTATCTCCCTTCCTCCGTGTGGCGTCAATCCATATTCCCGTTACTACGTTACTATTTTTAGAAGGTCACTGCACGTTACTATTTTTAGAAGGTCTCCAGTGTTTTGCGCGTTTATCTCCTTTCCTTTGTGCGCCGGCGAAGCCGGCGTACACCCGGCAAAGCCGGGTCCCAGGCGCAGCCTGGTATTCGGCTCTACTTCTTCCCGGCGAAGCCAGTACCCGGCGAAGCGGGTAATCATCTAGTATATATATATATGTAACAAAATCAAGGAAAAGAAAAGCCAAACAAAGAATTTCGAGTGGCAGCCCAAATGTTCGACCTGTTGCCAGGCCTTGTATGTTGTAATATATATATATATGTTGTAATATATATATATATATATATATATTACTCCCTCTCTCTCTCTCCCTCTCCCCCCTCTCTCTTCCACTTTTCGGGAAAATTGCAGATTGCAGAGGAGGTGATGGTGTTTCTACGTGTATTAGTTGTAAGGGTAAAGACTCAGATGTATACAAGTATATATGATTGTCCGAACGAATCTGGTTCCAAAGAAGAACCCGTGATGAAACGACTCTCTCTCTCTCTCTGTCTCTCTCTGTCTCTTTCGGTCTCTCTGTCTCTCTGTCTCTCTGTCTCTCTCTCTCTCTCTCTCTCTCTCTCTCTCTCTCTCTCTCTCTCAACCCGCCTACCTCCTACCAACTCCTCCCCCTTCTCCCCTTCTCCCTTCAAATACACATTTGCGTCCACGTGAATCCAGAACAAAATAGAAGGCTATAACCTTGTACAAAAGCAAAATCTACACGCAGAAGATTGATTGAGATAAAAAATGACATTCATGACACCGGGATTGCCTTGATATTGATTAATCTTAATAGAAATGTACATCCTTCTGAGAGGAATTTGTTCATGTGACAATGGCGTTGTTGGTAGGTTTATGTTCAAGTGGAAGTAGCCGACTGACCGTTAACTTCAAGGAAAAGCATCTGTCATTACTTACATGAGAGAGAGAGAGAGAGAGAGAGAGAGAGAGAGAGAGAGAGAGAGAGAGAGAGAGAGAGAGAGAGAGAGGGGGGGGGGGAGGAATGACAAGGACAGTTATTTACACACTGTGGGAAAATGACTAAATTGTGACGAATAAAGATAGGATCGATTCCTTTTCAGATTCCTTCTCAATTTAGATGACTGTACCACATGTGGTTCAGTTACTTTCACTGAATTTCGCGCGCGCGTGTGTGTGTGCGTACGTGCATGTTAGTGTGTGTGTGTGTGTGTGTGTGTGTGTGTGTGTGTATGTGTGTGTATGTGTGTACGTGTGTGTGTGTCTGCCTGTCTGTCTGTCTGTCTGTCTGTCTGTCTGTGTCTTTGAACATACAACCGAGTGCCACTTTAATGAGGAAATCCACAAACCAAACACAGACTTTTGAATAGTGTGTCGTGTCTCTGTCTCTTTATTCCTTTAATATTGTGCCAATGCTTCGTTAACAGGCGAAAATTCGACTGTGTCTTTGTCTATGCTGTCTTTGCGTTGGTGAGTACCGATTTCTTTTGTTGTTCAACTTTGTTTTCATCCAAAGTAAACTTGTTGTTTAGATATTGTTAACAGAACAAAACGTTAATTTCGTTTGCAAGGAAAAGGTAAACCCAGATTGTAGTGAGAAACTGTCAGTCAATTGAAATCTTGCATTAAGTCAGGCTTTGCTGGTAATTCCATGTTGTTAAAATGGCCAAATGGGGACAATTCACTGAAAGGACAACAAGGACAAGCCGAAGACAGTCACTGATCTATAACTACATACAAAGTTGGATGAATTAGAAAATACAAGAAGGAAAACCAATCCCAAACAAGTCGCGTAAGGCGAAAATACAATATTTAGTCAAGTAGCTGTCGAACTCACAGAATGAAACTGAACGCAATGCAACGCAGCAAGACCGTATACTCGTGGTCCACCGCTCACGGCATAGGCAGTGAAATTGACAAGAAGAGCGGGGTAGTAGTTGCGCTGAGAAGGATAGCACGCTTTTCTGTACCTCTCTTCGTTTTAACTTTCTGAGCGTGTTTTCAATCCAAACATATCATATCTATATGTTCTTGGAATCAGGAACCGACAAGGAATAAGATGAAAGTGTATCTAAATTGATTTCGAAAATTTGATTTTGATAATAATATTTATATATTTAATTTTCAGAGCTTGTTTTTAATCCAAATATAACATATTCATATGTTTTTGGAATCAAAAAATGATAGAGAATAAGATGAACGTAAATTTGGATCGTTTTATAACAAATTTTTTTTTAACATTTTTCAGATTTTTAATGACCAAAGTCATCAATTAATTTTTAAACCACCAAGCTGAAATGCAATACCGAAGTCCGGGCGTCGTCGAAGACTACTTGACCAAAATTTCAACCAATTTGGTTGAAAAATGAGAGCGTGACAGTGCCGCCTCAACTTTCACGAAAAGCCGGATATGACGTCATCAAAGACATTTATCAAAAAAATTAAAAAAAAGTCTGAGGATATCATACCCAGGAACTCTCATGTCAAATTTCATAAAGATCGGTTGTGTAGTTTAGTCTGAATCGCTCTACACACACACACAGACAGACAGACACACATACACAACGACCCTCGTCTCGATTCCCCCCTCTATGTTAAAACATTTAGTCAAAACTTGACTAAATGTAAAAAGAAGGAAACAAGAAACTGTGGAGAGAGAGAGAGAGAGAGAGAGAGAGAGAGAGCAAGAGAGAGAGAGAGAAAGAGAGAGAGAGAGAGATCTAGAGAGAGAGAAAGATAGAGATGGAGATCGAGATGATGATGATGGTTGGGTAGAGAGGCGTGCACAATAGTTCGGGGAAAGCAAAAATCATAGATAAAGAGATGAGCAGAGAACTCACTCCCATCGACTTTAACTCCCCTCACCCATCCCAACTAACCTCTTTTCCATCCATCTCTACCCCTCCCCAAAAACATTGCCCACCACCACCACCAACAACAACACCACCCCCTGCGTACAAAAAAGGGCAGTAGAAAATGGCAGAACAGAGTTTAATCTTTCCCCCATCATTGCGACATCAGAAAGTCCATTTTCGGCAGTAATGACATTGTGCACCGCAAACACCGCCTGCATTATTTTCCTCGACACACTTGACAGCCGGGCTCCTTGTTACGTCACGCGGGAAAAATCCTCCAAACACTCCCTTAATTATGGGTTTGGGGAAGGCGTGGAAGCATGGAAAAAGAGAAGAAAAAAAACATCGCAGAAAAAAACGATAGTGACGAGAAGAAAGTGGTAACCTCGACAAATATCTTGTTTTCTTTCACGCTTTCTAAAAATTCATGATCTTCTCTATAACGAGTATGTATCTTCAATCCTATTCGATGAATTGTTTCAATTTTGTTCGGCACACTCTTAAATTACAACATGAAAAAAGAAGTCAATTCGTGTGGGTGGTTAAATCGGTGTCGTATGTCTTTAACAAGATACACCAGCTGTAACCTGTTTTGTTTATTTTATTTTATATTTTTAAGTTAGCCGACTGTTTGATTTAGGAGGAAGAAGGGAGATAAAGACAACAGATCTTTTTTTTCCTGAATCTCTCGCCTTTCCCGGCATAACATGGTGAGGAGATTTCTGAAACTGGAAAAATAGCCCATTGGTAAATAAACACCTCAAGTTTCTGGCCCCAGAGATTTCATTTTACTTGTTCTTCAATAATTAACATTGTTAAAAAATGAGCTAATGGACGAATTTTGGAAATACCTCTGTCAGGTTTGTATGAGTTGTGAAAGAGTGAGTACCCTTGCTTTTTCTCAGACAATCTTACGTCACAATAAATTCCCACCCTGGTCAGGAAGCAGACAGGTTATAAATATATTGTTTTTTTATCAGTGGATTTATGCTCATAACCCAGTTCTCGTGAAATCGATCTGGAAAGTTCCGTCGAAAGCTGATCGTAACATATCAGATTGCGCGTGTTTTCCCCTAGCTAACATACTTTGAACGAACGATCAGTTCTGAATGACGAACCTCTGTAGCACATACATTTATACAGAAAGGGAGGCAGACAGGAAAGGCAGACCCACTCACACATCCTCTCTCTCTCTCAACCTCACCTCTAACCAATGTCTCTTCACCCCCCCCTCCCCCCTCTCTCTCTCTCTCTCTCTCTCTCTCTCTCTCTCACTCTCTCTCTCTCTCTCTCTCTCACACACACACACACACACACACACACACACACACACACACACACACACACACACACTCACTTATATTCTTGATTAGGCATGTTTTGATGTTCTGTGATTGATTCTTAAATGCAATGTATGCTGATGTGCATTGTACTATTTCAGCTCAGCTGTGTGCAATCTAAAACGCCTTCCATACACACAATAAATAAACTCACATGGTTCACCTGTGCGATACATTTTATGTATAATTATGTATGATATGGGTTCTTCCTTTAATTTATCTGTAAACAGTTAATTTTGTTATCTTTGTCTGTTTATTATCTATCCATTGTAGATTAGTCCCTCTTTAGGGCGAGTGCCAGATGTAAAGAAGCAAATCACTGCTTATTCTATTACCCTCGTTAAAAGGCCACACACACACACACACACTAACATGCACGCACACACACCCACACGCGCGCGTGAAATTCAGTGAAAGTAACTGAACCACATGTGGTACAGTCATCTAAATTGAGAAGGAATCCGAAAAGAAATCGATCCTATCTGTGTAGATTACCTGTTTTGTGTGAGTTTGATCGACCCTATTTAAAGCAAATATTTCAACTGACCCTTGCGTTGCTTTACGGTCGTAATCGTGTGTCTGTATTCTGTATTCAGTCGCTGAA